>NC_134646.1:616060-919090 GCF_030463565.1 Pelecanus crispus
TTGAGACAGTAAGCGTAACAATCCTTAACGAGTGACAGGGTGCCCCCCTACCAAATCTTTTTCCTCTTGCCCTTTTTTTTTAAAAAAAAAAAAAAAAAAATCACATGCACACACAGGGTCACCCACAGTATTCACACAAAAGCCTGTGAGCTGCTGGCTTGGAGAGCTCGGATCAGCACATCTGGGAAACCACAGCCTAACAACTGTGCAGCGGTACTTGCATCAGACACCAGCTCCCCTCTTTTTTTTTTCCCCTGTCCTTGTCAAGAAAAAAACCCCCGTAACACAAGCTATCAAAAATCTCCTTCTGCATGATTGTGCTGAACATTACCTGAGAACAAGGAAGGCACAAGATGAACAGACCTTTACAACAGAACGTGCATCTGCCAAGACAAAAATACCCAGCGAGCTTCTGGTGCTGGCACAGTGACAGTATAAGCAAGCTGTCTTTGCAATGATTTTGCAAATGATCCATTACAAGATTGGAGTATGAATTCTGCAAAGGCCGTAAGGCCCCAAGGGCAACACATTCTATATACCACCACCTAAGCATTCACCAGATAGACAGGGCTACGGGCTAAAAAGAAATCCTTCCAAGACTTTTTGTACAAATGCTTTGCAACAGACTTGCGAGTTGTTTTTTCCTCCCTCTCCCTCTTTTTGTTCAGTTGCCTGGCATTTGCTAACCCACAAGCTGCTGTTTCCCTTTCCAAAGAAGCTCTGATGGGTGGAGGGCCAGGAAAAATTAGCCCAACTGATGAATGCAATCTCGACAGAAAATATGTTTTTTATCAGAGACCACATGTTGCCAACAGCAATTAAAGTAAAACTGGGAGATTTCATCAGATATAAGCCTGCATAAAAACCCCACAGACTCACTTATCAGGTATCCGTCAGCTCCGGCGGATTACTCGTGTGCTCCGGAGACGGCCAGCAGCCAGGGAAGGGGCAGCCGCAGGGCTCGGGAGGCTGCCAGGGCTGCTCCGGCAGCGGGGCCGGGGTGGCCGGGCAGCAGGCTCGGCCCGGGAAAGGCAGGTCCGGTGGGATGGCCGCAGCCGAGAGCCCGTCCTGGCTCTTCAGGCTGAGCGTGCCGGCTGCTGTGGATGCACGTGCCCTCTTGCACCCGTTTATTAACGGGTGTGGGCGACCAAGGATATCTCAGGGCTGACGGGGCAGAAGTACTACGAGAAGCGTGCAGGCTTGCTGGGATTCTGCTTTCCACCCTCGCAGCGCAAGCGTGAAGCACATTCACATGCCTCAGAGGGCCGCTGCCTTTGAACTGCAGCCGTGGTAGACCCGAACGTGGCTTTACATTCAAAGGAATGAGCTCCAAGTTTTAGTTTTATTTACAGGGCCGTGCTGTGCATTTCAAGTTGAAAGTAAAAGTGACCAGACAGAGCATTAAAACTCCAGCTGACAACAACTTTCCCTCATTAGCGCTATTTGTGTTTTGATTGTTCCATTCATGACCCGGCTGAGGCTAGGAACCTTAGCCATTACAGAAGCTGAAAAAATCACGACAACTGGCACTTTAGTACTGAAGAATGACAGACATTTCCGTAAGGACTGTGAATCGTTTTCCCAGCTACACATGTTAGGCCAAGAATTTTCCAGGATTATTTTCCACCAGTTGAAAATATCCGGTACCTGTTATTCAACCTTGCCTATTACCCTTGATTTCAAATAACTACAGTACAATGTTATACTTGAAAAAACTCACAGTGACAGAAAACATCCCTTTACATCCTCCCTCTATTATCCGTGAGGTCATCGCAAACTGAATGGAATAACAGCAGTTCCCACAGCTATAGCGTACATCTAAGGGTGTGCAGCACATGAAGCAGGCAACCCTCGATAAACTTCGCCTGTCCACGTAGCGCGAGGGACTGCATCCTTACAAGCGTACTCTCAGTGGTGTTGCAGACCATGCAAAATATAGCTATCCCGCCGGAGGTCTGCTACGGAAGGCTTCAGCCTTCCATCCGGATTCACAGCGCCTGATCTAATTGCTGCTGAGGCAAAGAAAGAATCGGATCACCTTTCTTAGCAGTATTCACAGGATTTAATCCCGAATTCGTGTCCTTCAGCTTTGCTGAATTGCGCACCACGGACAAAGGTTGGGCAAGTTCCTTCATTTTCTTGTTGCCTGTCCTCAGAAAGGCGAAGCCACGTGCTGTGGGAGGCTGCGTGGGTAAGAAAGCAGGGTACGCACACGGTGGATGGAAGGGCGGCACTGAGAACCGATCCAGAAAGGAGGGGGCAGCGTGCAGAAAAAAGGACAAGGGGAAGACAGAGCAGACAAATGCTGAGGCAGAACGGCAGGGAGATGGGACAACAGAACCCGTTCACAGCTACGAGAAAGCAGCAACACAACAGGAGGCAAGGGCTGACCGCGATCCTTTGCGCAGCTCTCTGTGCGCCGCCGCTCCGAGGAGCCCACAGTGCCGGGTCCAAATGCAAGCAGTTAGGAAGCGAAAACCCATTTCCCATCTATCACACATGCTGACTCCTACAGTGATTGCCTGCGTTAGTAAAAAAAGAGACGCTTCTCAAGCAAAATAACCCTAACACACTTGCAAGTTAAATATTTCCAAAGGTTTAGTAGCTAATGCAGGAACTTTGAAAGGCATGACAGAAGGTAAATGTAATTCTAGTGTTAAAAAAACCCCAACCTCACAGACTTGAATAAATGAACTTAAAACAGAAAGACAGCAAGCAAACACAAACACGTTCTTTTATGAGGAAAAAAACCCCTTGTGATTTAAGGCGGTATCAGCCAATCCCTCGTGCACCCAAATCAACCTGCGTACCTCTGTACGAGCACAGACAGCCCAGCCACGTCTCCTCCTTCCACACAACCTGTTACTCACAGCCTGTCCAAGAGCGTAATTCCTAGGGGAGGGAGGTAAATGTCCCCCCAGGCGTACAGTACTAAGCAATGTCTGCTATTTACAAAAAATTATTGCCCACAGACTAAGTAGAGACAAAGGCTCGTTCCTTCCCAGCCCTTCCAAAAATGTTTATTAGCTCCAAAACTATTTCCTTAAGGGAAGAGGATTCCATTGCAATTTGCTGACCACTCATAATAAACATGACTTAGAAATCAAAGCGAAGGGCATGTTTCAGATATACAGCGCAAACAGGGACTTTATTTTAAAGCAACGTTGTTTTTTTTAAAAAAAAACCAAACCAACCAACCCAAACCAAAAAACCAAAACCACCCACTGAACTTCCCAGTACAATCAAGGTGCGTTTTGAACTAGTAGCATCTCAGAAACAAGGAAACTCATAATATGAGCTTTAGGGACCATTCCTTAAGTCAGAGAAGAGGAAAAGCCCCTCACCCAGGCAGCCGGGCTGCAAGATGTCAGCAGTGCTTGATGCCAGCGACCTGCACGAGCAGGTCTGCACTTGGGCTTTGGTTATTACACTCCATGCGATACGTGCCTCCCAATTAAGCGGCCGTAACTCTATCGTGAGTCTGAATTCTTAGGCCAGAAAGCTGTGTTGAAACACAGAGCTACATTTGCTTTCTCTTTCTAAGTTGAAACCAAGAGAATTTTTCTTTTTTTTGGACTAAGTGAACCAGGGAAGAACAGGTCCTGTGACCTATCTACAAATTATTGTTAAAGCATCTGTAAAATAATTATTGTTAGTACCTAACAAACCACTAAAACTGCACACGTCTGCTTTTGTTACAGGATCAATCTGAAGCAGTTTATGAAGGTTTAGAGTACATAGCCAGCTTTCTATTTCTATGAATCACGTATTTGTTTTAGTCCTGGAACCAAAGGTTTTGCAATAACCCAGAGACAAACCAGGGTTCCTGAACAATATCCTGGGCTACACAGGGAACCGAAGTCAACAGTACGAAGATCTCAGCCTAGAAGCCTTTACTGACCGCCCTAGGATTTTACAACTAACCCACAGTATCCATGAAAGAAGCTAAAAAAGAGTATTCTTCCAGACTTAAATATGCAGATCATGTTGTTATAAGTCTATGTCACTCTTGACATATATCATATATATAGAGATCTCTATACTCAGGTACACACAGATATACACAAAATTCAACCAACTAGGGGGTATAGCAAGCTCAGGTGTTTTGGAGACAGACAACATCTGAAAGGTTTCTACAAAAGCACATCCACTGGTGCTGCAACACAACACTGCAGCGACACTGCCTCGTGCAAACACGCACTGTGTTTACAAGCTCCAATCCTCTGCAAAGCTCCTGTTCCCGAAGATCAGCATCTCGCAGCATCAGCATTGCCTCCATCTCACAGCTTCAGAGTTGCAGCAGCAGGACGGCAATGCACCGTGAAACAATCGCTGCCGTAGTTTTTTCTTCCTCTACAAATAATACTCAGTGACCAGCAAGTTGAAGCTGGCATAATTCCACTGCCTGCAGTAGACTGTGCGTTGATTTACACCTTGAAAGCATCAAGCCTGTGTTTCCTGGCAGGCACGCGAGCCCTTAGCCAGAGCTGCCTAAGCTGACGCGGCTGAAGG
This sequence comes from Pelecanus crispus, assembly GCF_030463565.1. Lineage (NCBI taxonomy): Eukaryota > Metazoa > Chordata > Aves > Pelecaniformes > Pelecanidae > Pelecanus > Pelecanus crispus. The sequence goes on from NC_134646.1 coordinate 620,573, forward strand.
GCAGATAACCCTGGCTGAAACAAAGGCAAGGCCAGCAGCTCGGCTCACGTCCCTGGGTCAGCCTGAGCCCAAAGGAGAGCTGCTGACAGACAACATCCTTTAGCAAAAGCTGCTCAAGGAGATGCTGAAAGAGCAACTAGAAATGGAAGTCCGTGCCTCTGTGGGGTTAAGAATATTGAGGAGAGTATGGGAAGATATATTTAAATGGTCATCTTCGTATTTTTAAGTCCCTATTTAGGCTAAACTTAATAATTCTAAATCCCAGGTTCTGGGAAATCACACACACTTTAAAATAAAATCACGGGTCTGGTTTGCACTTAGACTTCCATACCTTCTTGTGCTCGACTTTCTGCTGCAGGGTCCATCTACCCTGCACAGTCAGCTTCCTTCTCTCCTGGGTAGCGTGACCAGGCTTTCAGGTTTTGGGGTTTTTTTCCTCCTTCTTCCCTTTTCCTCCCCTGTGCTTGCCTTCTCTGTTTTCATGCAAGTGTTGCAAGGCCCCCCAATCCTTCCTCCGAGCCCATGTCACACTATTCCAGGTACCAACAACAAAGGATTTTTTCAAAGCATACAGACCTTTTTCAGGCTCCATCTTAAGGGCAGTTGGGTTTGGGTTCCCACCCCTTACATTGCCAGAGCCTGAACGTTACTGACAGATAATCATCTGCCATTAATTTCTGCAGTAAGTCTATTTGCTGGCATTTTTGCCCCGCCTTCTCTATAGCGGTTGCCTCTGTGTAGGATTCACAAGCAGAAGACATTGGAGCAATGTTACTGCATTTGCTTGTGTTCTCGGGTCCTTCTTTTTCCCATTTGAGAGGAAAACTCAAAACTTTCTTTCAAGTCAACTTCATCACGTGGTTGGAAAAGACGAGGCTGTTTGTTATTTGGGTTTTTTGTTTTGCTCTGGCCAGTGAATTAAGCAAAGCCTAACAATCTTCACACAACTAACCCGAAGGCAGACAAACACAAGCTGCTCACAACCGCTACCGCTGCTCTCCGGAACACCAATAACTACGCTGATGAAAGGGCACAAGCCTCTGTAATGCAAATTTGGCCCCAGCTCTGTTCAGAGACTCAGACTCCCGGTCCAGACAGGCATTCACTCGTCCCAGCAGTGGCACCTATCCATTGATGTGCTCAAGACAAGACAGAAAAATCTGGAGAGAAGCAAAACTATCTAATACTACATGTATTCACTGTCTTACCAGCCAAAAATCATGTTATGTTGCATGCTAAGCAAAAGCAATTCCATCGGCTTCACTGGTGTTTCCTGCTTGTGTCATGTCAACTTCATCTGCTCCCTCATCTACAGGTATACAGTCTTGATATAACGTACATGTAGCAGCTCATTCAGTAACCTCCAAAAATTGAATACATAAAGGAAATAAATTATTTTAAGACAACAAATACAGAAGGAAGGAGTCAGCCACTGCAGGGCTTCAGAACATCCTGCTCTTTGTACAGGCTGGGCACAAACTCGTGCGTCTGCTGCCCCAGACAGCCACCTACTCCTAAGGAAAACGGCCCGTCGTAGAATATGCTTTTACTTATTATATATGCATCATACCCACACGCATAGCTAGTTTCATCACATTTTAAGTTTTGTACCAGCCCCCTACTAGTTATATGAGCAAAGCAGTTTTGCAAGCTCGTGATATCTAATTTTCTCATAATTAGGAATAACTTGGCATGAACTGGTCCACGGGATCACTTCCCAAAAGGGCTTAAGAAATTGGAGGCGTTCTCAAACATCACTGGGCTTGACACCAGGTCACTGAGCAGTGTTACCTGCAATGACACTTTGCGCAGGCTATGTGGAGTTTACGTGACTGGCTCTGGTCTGGGCAGTGGGAAATTGCTCCGGACCGTTCACGTACATCGCCGTTTTCTCCTGTAAGTATTGCAGGCACTTTCTGGCACGGCTTTTCCAAAGCCTGCCACATTGCCTGGCACATACCTGGCTCCAACAGCGTGTGCAGCACTTGCTCAGGCAGCTCTCTGCGGCTGCCTCAGCCTCCTCTCTATCCCGCTGCCTTCCTTACGTGCAGACGGTTTTGAGCAACTCAAATGGCCATGCATCCAAACACAAAATAGCGTTTTTTGCGAGGATTTCTTTCAAGCAATGGGAAAACCCTGAAGTAGAGAAGGGGGAATAAAGCTCTGCCAGGGCAACCCAGAAATAGCCAGTTTCCTCTTGTTCTCATTTGTCACTTAGTGGAATATTTATTAAAAAAGAAAAATACAATTAAAAAGCTGTTCTACAGAAGCCAGCCAGCCTTGGCAATTGCAGTGTGGGAATTTGAGAGCCAGGCTGTGGCTGCCACCCACCCTGCACAGCTGACCAGAAACTCACCACGCTCCTACAACCACAGAGCCACCAGCGCTGGGTGTTCTTTAACCTTCAAGAGCACAGCAGGATTTTTACATACGACAAAAGAAATACCCCTATTTCTGTCTCTGAGTCTTGCTGATCCCTGACCATTTCTGTCAAAAGCTGTGATTTCAAGCTCCGCTAGCGGTATATGTTTTCCAAGGCACACGGATAAAAACCTGCGCTATAAACACGTAACGCTCTCACAGCCACGTTTGTCCCCTTGTAACAATCACTTCAAGTGACATTTGCATTTGGCCCATAAGCAGAGGAGTTCACCTGACACAGGGTGGCCCAATTAATGCTAAAGACCTTGTCTCTCCGATCCCGAGAGGAGGCTGGATTCCAATACAGCTCCCATTTAAGAGTATTACGGAGGAGTCAATCACTTGTCCAAAGGGAGCGGCGCACGGAGCTTCGCTGTCGGGAGCGGTTGCTCCTCGCAAGCGGCACGTCAGGCTCTGCCCGAGACACTCGAACTGACACAGAGCCGCTCTCCGTTGGCCATCAGTTGCTTCCAGGGAGAAGGGCAGCGGGAGCGCCAGGAAGGCAGGGAGGAGACGGCTGCGGCCCACCAAGGTACGGGCCAGCTGAGCGGGCCGACGCGGCTGCCGCTGCAAACCGCGCCGGGCAGGGAGCCCCGCTCCCCCAGGAGAATGCGAGGAGCACCGTGCAGCACGGACACAAGCGCGGCTCCTCCTGCTTCTGCTGCCGCTAACGCCACGCCGCCTCGGCCAGGTCAGGCTGCAGGGGCAGAACCCGGGTTGCAGAGAGAAGGGGGCACAAAATGCCATCGTATTTCAGAGGTTCGCTTTTACATCCGCTTCGGAAAAAAAAAAGAAAGAAAAAAAGAGGGAACCATCTCCTTTGTCCTTCAGTAACATCAGGTTCTGGATAGGAAGTGATTGTTATTTGCAACTACATCGGAGCACCATACTGTCAAGCGTACAGATTATTTTTTCTCTAACACGTAAAGGCAGCAAGAGGAGGAGGAGTGACAGTGTCACTGCTTTATATATGATTGCTGCCTTGTTTCTTGTAAAACAGCCACAACACAGGTGAACGCAGGGCAGAAACAGCACTGTTTTGTGTTTGTGAAGACAAAAGATAGCAAAAGGGTTAACAAAGATGATCTCTGTATGGTCAGATCTAATTTAGCATCCTGACTGCTGATCTAGAAAGGCAACTGTGAGGCAAATTAATAGCATTTCTAAAAAAAAAAAAAAAATATCACCATTTAGGGATTGTCCCTAAGAATGGGAATGGGGTACCAATGCTCCAATGGAAAATATCGAAATGATTACCAACATAGGAAAAAACAAAGCAGCGGAGAGGAAGTATTTATTAGCTATTATACACAAATGACTGGGAAATCGCAGCTAACATCAGGCCCACAGCAGCAGGTGACTTCCTTGCAAAAGCCCTCACAGCCCACACAGGCGGAGGGGAACCACTGTCTGCTCGCCTCACCTGCCAACCTGGGCGCCAAGGTGGCTCAGGCCGCGCATCCCTGCCTGCAGCCAGCTCCCTCCTCGGACGCCGGTGCCAGCGACGGCACTGCCGCCGGGCAGGGACCTGCAGCAGGAGGGCACGGCACCGGCGGTCAGCCGGTTCAGAGCAAGGTGACGGCAGCTGCTGCAGTGTCCGACCGTACCACAGGGCAGCTTGACACAGCTTTTTGTCACCAGCAAATGACAGTTGTTTCTGACACGCTTTTAGATGACATGCACGCAAAAAAGCACGGGGAAGGAAAACAGAGATGAGCACCGAATAGCCGCAGTGGATAAATCTACTTCCTGTATTTTAAGAAGTTAGAAGTTTAGTCCTGATGAGTATAACATAACCCTCAGGGAGCCAAACATCTGGAAAAGATTTGAGGAGAGACAACGGCACAGCTCCCCCCGATTCTGACGGGGTCAGGATCTCACTGCCTGTGCTTACGTTCCCTCAGAGATGCGCTCCCTGCATACATACGCATGCATACATGCCAGCTACGCAACGCTACAGCCAAAGATGGGAACGGGACAGGAGCTCACACGTTAAGCAGTAACTCCAGGAATAAGTCCGTCCTTTATGTCAGGAAATAGTTTCTTGGACTAGATGGCTCTTCAGTCTAGCAAGCCCTAACGCGAGCCAGTGTTCGGAACCAACAGGTAGACAACTTGAGATAAATTGAGAGCCCTCATTTTTAAATGCGAGAGAGTAAAACCAACGTCAACGTGTTACATAGGGATAGGGATGTGCTTGCTCCCTGTAGCTCAGGGTTAGACGCTTCCCGCCCCAAAACCCGTTTTTTTTTTTTTCTGAAAGAAGTCTCAGAAGTTGGGGGTAGTACATGCCACTCTGTCTGTGGCCAGGCACAGAGAACTGCCACCTACCCCAGGTAAGGGACACAGGCGCCCATCACCTTGTCACAGCCCAGGAGGCATAAAATTGCCCAGCTGGCCATCGAGCGTGGCGCGAACTCCTACCGCTTACTACGTGTGCAGAGAAGGCAAAGTCCTGGGGAACAAAGCTTTTCTGGGAATTAACTTGTGACTCCACTGTGAGAATATAACGCACAGCAGGCTAGATCATTAGCACCGAGATCAATACAGCTAGGCTGATTTATATGTAAAGATAATTTGGGCCATATTTTCTGCATGACCTTCGGACAAGTTCTAGTGCAAATATTTTTAAAAGGAAAGAACCAGTGTGGAACCAGTCACCATCCACGATGCTTTCTTCCCTAAGAGGAGCGGTGACATCGGACATTAGTCCAAAGGGCAATATCCACTGCACACGAAGAAATATTTCTGCGTAAATGGATTATGAATACCCTCGTCCACGTCCTAGAACACGCTTCTAGACCACAAATACGGTGAACGTCCCTGAGGAAAGACAGTATCTTTCACTAAGCCAGTGCAGCTGCTAGGAAGAGAGCAGACAGGTTTTCAGACACATATGCCCTTCTTATTTACCTGAAAGTTTTCCTTTTCCTCCAGTTAAGTCTGTTATTCTCATTAAGTATCTATTTCACAGGCTGGAATATCAGCTTCGGTTGTAATCTGCAGTATCAAATTGCATTTGATTTTTTTCATTAAGTTTGTCGGTGCTCTTTTCAGTACGGCTTTGAGTTGAGTCCAATTTTAAGCATATGAGATAAAACTAAACATCTTTAAGATGAACTGGAGGTTGCTACGTTACCATGACAGTAGGTTTGTGTTGTAGCCGGCGATGGTTTGTGCTTGCCTGGATGGTAATTACTGTCAAAATGCAAAGGGTTAGTGAACAGGGCCCATGGGAAAGGGCAGGATGACAGTCTATGCAAGACATCCTGCTAATAGGTCTGAGAGCAATTACTGTATGGTTTATGATCGCAACACTTAACCCTCTGCCTCTCAAAGAGCCAAATGCCTTTGCTTTCTGTGTTTGCGCCCCACTGGAAACCGGGCTCACCGCAGCCGGAGAGGATGGCCGCGGGCCCGGCCAGGCCACAGGGCTCTTCAGCGCAGTTTTTCCAAGCCTAAGTTGTCTCTCCTCAATGCAAAGCTGCGTACTGAGTCTGTGGACATCATGAAACAAATACTGGAAAAATTTTAATGGATTTTGTTTAGCTACCTCTGAAAATGATAATTAATATGTAATTTATTTTTTAATTGTGTAAGTGCTGGCCAAACACAATAGGCACCACCATCTAATGGTCTAATTCCATAATACCCAGCCATAGAAAATCAGGGGAAAAAAAATCCAGACCCAGCTTTTTATAGGATACATCCAGCTTTTCTTCACAAGGGTGTGATGCAATTAAAGGTGCTGCGAATACTCGCAATGCTCCCTTCTCCAGGGGTTATGGATACTTTCTGCCTCATTTACCCAGCTCCAGTCAAAGGACACAGGTGGGGAAATGCAGGGAAGCTCACAGTGATGCTGCCTGTGGTGCAGCTGATCAGTAACTTACTGGGGAGCTATTTCTGGTTAAGCTCTAGGTATTTTATGGGACTTCCAGTCACAGAAGGACACCTGATCCCCACTATAGCCACGTCAATTCAGCGTCCTTCCCTACAGGAATAAAATCTGAAATCCAACCCAGCATGTTTACAAACCAGAATTTCTGCCTAACAGAAAAAAATATTTCTAAGATCTGTAATCAGCCTCCTGACTTACAATTCATATCCAATTTAAAAAAAAAGAAATTAGACAGCTTGGAATGCTGATTTCCTTCTTATTTCCAGTAGTATTTACTTTATAGCTAGCTGAATGATTTTTAAACAAAAGCACCTGCAACAGATGCTGCCCTCCTCGGTCCAAAGCCTAGCAAAGGATTAGAGAGCAACCCACCCGCACGGCTTGGGCAGGGCAGGACTGCATAACTCCAGCGGGTCAGTCCGTCTGCGAGCGAACTTCTCATGAAGCAAGGCGAAGGTCGCTGCATCCTCCTCCTCAGCTACTGGGAGGGCCACACCAGCGCTGCTCTCCGGCTCCGCACGGCTCGGTGGAAGATCTAAGTCTTCTCACGTGTTAGGGAAACGCTCTGCAGGTGCAGACCGACGTGCACGGCCAGGACTGCCCATCGTCCCCGCGATGCCATCAGGGCTCGGCCAACCTCTGCCGCGCGGAGCCCTTTCTTGCACAGCACAACTCCAATTATACTCTCATTCCGATTAACGGTGCCTTGATGGCAATTTCATTACTCAAAAAGTAACATTTATTAGTCTATTGTAGTGTGTTGTGATTGTAACTCTAATGCTCACAGGAAGAAGTTTGACCTCATTTCATTTTCAGTACAGTTAAAAACCTTGTAACAATGTTCATAAATCAGGGTTTCAAATGTCATAAAAGCAAAGTTGCAGCTCTACATTATGCCTGTCTTTTTTTAATTTTTGTATTTCATATCAATCTCAGATCCAGTCTTTCAGAACTCCACTTAGAATCCACATTTTATTTAGATTATCATTATGATAGCAGAAAAAAATCCTCACTCTGCATATAATTTGCATGATTTAGGTAAACTGTGTTTTCAATTACATTAATAACCTAAAATGAGGCATACTGATTAGAGCCCTTTCTCTCACTTAAAACGAACATTTTCATTAGTGATTTCTTCAGAGGTGCCCCTCCTTCCTCCAGCACTCCACACACCCACCCTGATGGATGCTATGAAGAAAATGCACCATCACTTTGGTCTCAAGGTATCCCGGTCTCACCGGAAGCCACAGATGAAATGAAAACACCCTACAGAAAACAGGGCAGCAAGACTGGAATTCTTCACCTCATCTCTTGATTTTATAGCCAGATAATCTTAATTTTCTCCTCAAATACTTCCAGGGGTGCTTCTTAGAAAATAACTGGTTATGCACTGATGGCGTTGTAATGAAAACACAGGAGACATGGATCCAGAGTTCCGTCACTGTGCCTTGGGTTTGCTTCTCTCCAAGTAACCCACAGGTCTTAGCAATTCTGTCTTGCAAAGGCACTAAAGAACATGTGCTAATTATGCCAAGCAGTTCATGTTTGATCTGAGACAAGAGGAACCTCAACTTTGGTCTGCATAGGAGCAGTAGCCCAGTAGCTGACACCTCACGGATATTAGAGCAAACCTAACTCTTCTCGCGTGAAGCTCTAAGGAATTCAGTGCGCTCGCTACCATGCCAGCAGGCCTTACTTTTGAAGACACATAGCAAAGCCTCCGTCGCTGTCACCAGCCAGGCTACAAGGTGGATGTTTAAGCTTATCTACCACTGTATGAATGACAGGTATAAAGTCAAGGGAAAAAAAAAAAAAAAAACCACCACAACAAAAATATGGGATTGTCTCTGAAACTATTTCAGTTGGGTCTTTTCACTGGATCTCAAGATGAGCTGGAAGGTAGAAAAGCAGGCGCACAGTAAATACCTGTTAGATACAATATTCTTTTTCCATCTGTTGAAAGGCTACGCAATTCTCCAAGGCAGAAGGGGAGATGCCCAGTCCTTCGCTCCCAGAGTCGCTCTGCTTTCCAGAGCAGCGGAGCTCCGTGTAGTGCCCACCCACAGCCTCTGCCGCCAGAGAGGCGAAAGCAGCTCTGTCCATTCTACAAGCCTTGGACTGTGTTTGAGATCCTCTTCTCCAAAGTGGCCGTGACCATCTGCTCGTGAAGTGCACTGCCCTCCGCACAAGATCCAACTTGGGATGACTCGGTCCTTCACGCAGGACCCGCTACTCCGAGGAAGGCAATGCTTCTCTTGGAAGCCAGCAGAGGAAAGAGAGAACGGGCCTGGTGCTCCTGCTGAAGCCACCCTGTGGCTTGGAGGCTGCGGGCCAGGGGCAGAAATGGGTGCTCTTTTTGAAAGGCTTTTCATCTCTTGCAAGCCTCTCATTTAGCAAGGCGTCTCTTCCACGCCTGGAGAAGGGGTGCCAGATCTGTCAAAGCCAGAGGCAGAGAGCCGCGCTCTGGCTCGGCCGCTCAAGCTGCCCTGTGGCAGCGGACAGGCCCAGAGGCCCCCACTCGAGCAACCGGTACGCGAGGCCGCGGCTCTGGAGAGCCACGCTTGGCTCCCGACGCTGCCGCTGCCTACAAACCCGTCATTTCTTTTTCATCCTGTTCAGTGAGGGTAGCGCTGGTCTTTAAATATTTACAGTCTGGGGGGCAGCGGAGAGATCCAGCAAAGAAGGGAGAGCGCCTCAGACCTGCAGCCTTGTCAGATGCGCGTACTGGCACGCTCTCCCACAAAACGCCTGACGGGTCCAAGCCTGAGGCAAAAGTCTATGCCCAGCCCCCGCGGCAGCTGTTTGTCTGCTCCATAGATGTTGGAGGATTTCTGTTCCTTCCTACAGAATCCTCTGCTCCGTCGCCAAAGGGAGCCTTGACTGGGAATTGGACTCAAAAACGCATGCACCAGAAACCCAACGGCATCTGTGTGTGCTCTGGAAAGAGCGCGATTTAAGAGAGCAGGGACCTCCCCACCCTCCTGTCCAATTCAGACGCTACATCTCCTTTCTAGGTCCCCTCCCTCCACAAGAAGCACCCCTGAGATGGTGCACAGGCAGAGATGGTGCAAGGAGGGGACAGAAAAAGAGACGATTTATGAAGCTAATTGTGCTTGCTTCCCCCTACCCCTGGCCCCTCTTCACGAGTTTTCAACCGAGGCAGAGGAAGCACCTCATTTGAAAACAGACTGTCTTTGCTCAGAGGCCACGGGTTTACCAAACTACTCGATCGTCTCTTCTATGTCCCTTACCACACCCAGAACGTTACATGGGCAAATTAAAAAAACAAAACAAAACAAAAAACCTCCCTCCCTCCCACAGCCAAACTTCTCCTTGTAGCTTCAGCTTGATCAGCATTCACTCCTTACCCTTCACTGTTCTTCTCATCCAAAATCCCCACCCGCCTCCAGCAACACACAGGCCAAACTTGCCCCTCGGTCCCTTCCACCCACGTTACCTCCCAGAGTTCAAGTCCCTCTCCTGTTCATAAAACCAGCTAAGAACACAGGGGGAAGACTACTTCAGTTTCTTGCGGCTCGTGTTTTTCCACATGCAATTACACCCCTGCCCAGGTCAGTGCTTTCTCAGGACAGACAGCTCCCGAACACCAAGCACAGCCAGCGATTCTCCTCGTTGCTTGCAACCCCTTTCAGAGTCTCACATGCACAACACTCTCCCTTCTCTGTATCTGGAAGCTCCGAATCCTTTTGTGCACAAGTTACGCGGGACGTACCGTACTGATGAGTTGGCAGGCATCACTGTGCGCGGAGGAGCCCTGCCTGGAAAAATACGCCAGCGGCAGAGGTGGACCGATTGCAAAACTTCAGAGGCTAACGCTGAGGCACCAACCTGCCACAGAAGGCCATCTCACTCGATCCATCTCGACTGACAGATACACAGACATGACTGCGTTAGACGTCTGTGTATATAGCATTCATTGCTGGTGTCACAGATAGCTCTCTAAGGCCCCATTACGTACGACTCCTGCCATGGGAGTCCCAAACATATATCAAGAAACACAGTTATGGGCTCAGAGGGAAAAGCAGAACAAGAAGAAACAGATGCAGGGACTGACTTGCATCCAAGGCCAGTCAGAGTCAGGTTTTTTCAAAACACAAGCTCAGTGCCCCGAAAACTAGTATCTCTACCTCTCTCCAGCACACAGCTCAAGTATGTGTTTGCTTGCGTGGTATCTCTGGGTGGAAGATTCCGATGAGCCACACTGTAAATCAGCTGGCCTGACACAGCAGCCGCCAGATCTTTGAGCGAGTTCCCCTTTTTACCTGATATTACTGACTACCTTGGGAAACGCAGAACATTCAAAAGTATTTAATCTCTGTCCTTGCAGGTAACTGTTCCTGAAGCCAGACCTCATAGCTGGAATATCACAGAGCGGTAGCACTGAGAGGCAAACGCATACCTCACCCTGCGTCGCTGGCTGAACTCTGTGCAGAGATCGACGCTGTGACTGTGCTCAGAAACAGCTGCAAAACCCCCACTTGTCAAAAATATTCACCCTTCAAAGCACACAAAAATGAAATGGGGACAAATACCACCAGTCTGACTCTCTGCCTAGAATAAAAGCTACTTCTCTTGTGCATGCCAGTGACCTTCATGCAACCCGATACATTATTGATGAAAAAATGTGCTGTTTGCAAGGAGATGGGTTGTGCGAGTCGGGGGCGGGGGGTTAGGAGGGGAGGGATGGGAAGGAATGAAGACCGAGGGTTTCACCTCAACTGCTGGTTCTTTGGCACACGAGCAGCCTTCCCTACCTTCCTACAGTGGAGCAGAGCGCTTTGCGGCAGACGGCGCAGACTAAGCCGGTAGCTTGCTGAAAAGGATCCACAACTGAGGAGGCCTTGTTTCCTACAGCTGCAAGGTTGCTATCAAATACTCCTACCTTGGCTGCACTGAACGAGGTAATGGTTTCTTTAGAAGATTAATTTTCTAGCTGCACAGATTTTGTGGCTGAGCTGAAGTTCCAGTCTAATTATTACCCCTCAAGTGCCATCAAGCGCAGGAGGAAGCAGAGCCTTCTGAGGGAGCTGCTTTTCTGGGAAGGAAAAACTGTAACGTGGGTTCTTCTTTATCAGAGGAAATACTGCACAAGTCTCCAAGGTGAGATAAAAGCTACGCAAATGCCTTGGGAGTGACGACGTGTACTTTTTTCCTAGGCACCAACACAGCGTAAAAAGTTTGCCACACCTGTCATTTGATTCTTTTCTATTCCCTTGCAACAACACACAAAGCACCTGCTGAAATGCCAAGATTTCACCTTGCAGACAAGTTCAAGTTATATTGCTGCTGCTCATGGCTCAGGGAAGGCTGTGACATTCCTGCATGCTTTCCCATACTTGCAAGGTATAATTATACTTCATACCCAACCGGAAACTGAGCACAGCTCCAGATGCAGGCACGCTAAACCTACATCTGTGTTGTGGTTTTTTTTAATCCTGACTCATGGGAAACCCTCCCGAGCCATAAAGCAATTACTAATGCGCCAATAGTTCTATCTGTTGAGCATCGAAATAGATTTTTCCATACTTTAGTTGCAGAAGAGCAGCAATGGTGCCCTTTGTCTCATCGCCCAGCGTGCAAGCGGCAAGAAGCTGTAGGTGTTAAAGCCATCAGATACTGCTTCACGAGGAATACTAGCGTGAACCGGTAACACCGGAGTAAGTCACATGCCTTCTGCTATAAAATAAACCAGTTTCTGGGCCATGTTATTGTGCATGAGCACCACAGTTTATTCAGCTAGACTTGCAAGAAACTCCCCTTTCTCAAGGAAGCATAAGCATAGGCAAGGTGAGAGCTTCTTTTTCCACAGCTGCCCTACTGGGAAAGACGTGCACTGACCGACAACTGCGTACGTAAAACGAAATCAGCTGCTGCGTGAGGAGAAAGGTGCAGCAGGGTACTCATAAAGTACTTACAAAGAGAATATATTGTTTTCCGACTACAGTGGGAAGCAGGAAGAGGCGGTTCTGGAAAGCTAGAAGTGTTCTAAACCAGCACAGGAACAGTGTTCCTACTGAGGGAACCAGCTCTACTCAAAATCCTCCTCTACTGTCAACAGGCAGTCCGTCTAAATCCTCCTCGGCTTTCACCATCTGTGACCTGGTTTTGCCTACCTAGTGGAAGAGCATTTGGAGTCTTTTCTCCAGTCATTTTCTCAAAGGTTGCCCCCCAGCCCCACGCACACTATACCAAGACAGTCCTGCAAAGCCAGTATAAATCACGGAGGACAATTCTAGCTATACAGAAATAGACACAGTTTTGAAAGATTCTTTGACAGCGGTCACCTCAGACACATTTGCTAGCAAGTGTTGGTTTTGTCATAATACTGCAAATAAATTTAGTGTTGCATGGAGGGGAAAAAAAAAAACCCACCCAAGAACTGTGTTCTATTTCTGCTGACTAAACATCTTCTCCCACATTAGAAAGAGCAGACACGGGACATGTGTTGAGACATCAGCCTACATATATTTTTGAGATGTCAAACACAGAGGTGCTGATCTCTTCCCACAGTAAACACAACTTCAGAGACACTACACAACCATCCAACTGGATTACAGAGCTGCTCTTACTAAGATACCGTAGCTACCTTTCTTCAGAGGTACTACATGTGGAGGGAAATAATCCCAAAATTCTATTTCCCCTTCAGACACAGAATAAATTTTTCCATCTTCTTCCGGAGGAGCACTTTAGAAAGCAAACACAGCTAAAGCCACTCTTTCCCTGACTGAAAATAACACTGCAACATTCTCCCCTCTATCCTTCCCCTCAATATTCTCATCGCAGCAATTCAATTTATTCTGCTCCAAAAGCACCTTCATGTGAAATGGGCATAGGACAAGGCTGGGTTGACTTTCATCATTGATCAGTGTTTTAGCTTAAACTCAACTTACTGTATTCATCTGTCTATGCTGTAGATCAGCATTCCTAAAAATCTCAGTCTCATATAATTGTGGGGGGGGGGGGGGTGGGGAAGAAAGGAAAAACCTCTCTGGGGACTGGTCAGCCTCTTTGGAGATGCCGAGCCCTGGGACGTGTGCCGACAGCCTGGGTACCGTACATGATCCATCTCATCGGTAGAGGGCTCCCTCGGCTACGCCAGCCATAGAGATCATGCTCCAACTCCTTCGTATAGATCATGCTCCCTTTCCTTCTCACACGCACTTGCACTCACAAAAGATCCAGATGCACGAAGCTGTCATTTCTCATTGTTCTCAAATCAACCCTAATATCAGATGATACAAAACCACAAGGGCTTGGAGGATTGAAACCCACTCAGTAGAAAAATTGGCGTCCAAACGCAGCATGCGTAGGGATATTTCACACCTAGGACTATCACAGCTGTCTTGAAGATTTCTCCTCCTTGTACAACTATTTTGCAAATTGTGGACTTTGTTTGTCTTCACCCAACTCCACTCTTCATTCACACTTACGTAGTGGCTACTTCTAACTAATACCAGATGTAATGAAGAGCAGGTATCAAAAGTTCAGCACACCCTTGAATCAGGCTCCAGAAACAGTGACAATTCAGATAAAACTAAGTGGTAAGCAATAGATTTCCCCTGCACAAATTCTTGCCAGTGAGTCTGGTCACATTGTAATAAAAGAAAGGGTAAGGCAATATGGCACAACACTTTTGATTATAATGAATACACCCCAAAGTAGCTATTTCATCACTCCAGCATAGCCAAAAGAGTAATGCTATCCTTAACATAGCTCTAAACTGGCCCATTCAGAGAGATTCAACTGAAAACCTGCAAGTACGAGGCCACAGTGAGGATCAGGACTCCACCTAACTGTGCTGATGAAGCACAGAAGCTGGGTTACTCGGAGCACACCCAAGAGAAGCCGCTCCCATGAGCGGTGCAATCGACCAAAGACTTGCATTTACACCTGAAGGTGAGCACAGATCCTGCCCTGAGAAACACTACCTCCCCCTCTGCCCCTCATTCAAAGCGTCTTTGTTGCATGAGTTGTCTTCCAACCTGCTCATCTAAAGTTGAAAACTACTTTTGCTCTTACCTGCTGGCAGCAGACCTAAGTGTGTACCTTGATTAACGCATTCCGTAAGGCAAATGACAGTCACAGCAACTCTTTCTTAGCTGCGCAGAGCAAATAGGCTTTGAGAGCAAATGCAATGGAGTCGGAACGTAAGGACGCGCATTCCTACCTATATCAGCCTGCTGCAAGGCCCAGCTGGATCAAGAGAACACCACCGCACATTGCTATCGCTGAACCAAAATCCAGCGCAGTTCCCCGGCTCTTGCTGTCAAACCAAGAAAAAGCGCCCTTATTGGAAAACAGCACTTGTAAAAACTAAGAAATGACATGTGCCTGTTATTCCTGCTTTGGAATTTGAGATCAGCCCCAGCAAATACCTATACGAACCACCAAAACAAAAGGTAAGGTCATTATTTCCTTTTTGAATACTGACAAACCTTGACAGTTTTTTTCTGCCATCGCTTCTGTGCTCTTTCCCCTTCAACCCAGCGGTATTCCACTGGTTTGTCTTCCTTCCCTGCAGGCACCAATAGCTTCAGTTGCTGAGCAGCCACAGCATTATCTCCTCAATCACTGCGAGGTAAGCGGAAGAGAAAGCCAAAAGAGAAGGCAAACCCAATTTCAAAAAAGACTGTTTAGACATCTCAAATCAGGACACCTACTGCCTATAATAAGATGGGACCAGATGGTATAAGGAAGCCCATTGAATTCAAACTAAAAAAAGGGCAAAATGATAAACATAGTGCTGTCCTTTACCACCTCCAATCTCATAAATATATCTTTCCATCCTAGATAACCATCTATTATCCTCTCAATGAATAATTAAGACACATGAGAAGATTCAGACCCTGCCATAGGACATTGTCTTTTTCCTCCTTGACCAGCCTGCTATAAGAATTGTACTGGATGCATTTGATTCTTAAAAAGACAGCTGCTTCCACTGACTGCCAGCAGCGCAACCATGTACAAGTTTTATCAGTTCATGTCAAGTTACTTAGCTGACCGCAAATGAAAGAGGCAGGAAAAAAACAATAAAAATAATAAATTTTAAAAAAAAAAAAATCAATCCTCAGCCAGCACTGGTGCAGCACAGATCAAACCAGCGTGAGGAAAGCACCTTATCAATAGCCGCAATGTTCACCATCAGCTTGGCTTGCCTTGCTAGGCAGAGAATTTTTCGGCCTGGCGTCCCCCACTTATGGAAGGCTAGAGTCAAAACGCGTATGGCTTACGTTAGTAGCTCAAATTTTTAACTCAATTGCGTAGTTTCTACGCAATTTATTATCATTTACTGTATTTTTCTGGACTACAGATAACTACCTCTCCTCAAACTCTGAGCCTGCAGAAAGGATTTGCCACCACCCACAGCTTCTCACTACGTGAGGTGTCCACCAGCTCAGACCCTCTGTCATCTCAGTGCAGCTGGGCATGTCTCGGGTCTACCTGAAAACTACCGATTCAGAAACAGGATGTCTGAGCAAGACTGGTTTTCCTCTAAAAGGAAGATCCTACACCTGGAGGTTCCCTGCAGAAGCAGTGACATCCTTCATTTGGGTACTTCGCTTGCATTTGAGGCTGTCTTTGGACCATGTGAGGTAACTTAAAGCTACAGCATCCGTCCACACAGATGCAACAGTCTGGCCGGGGTCAGCAAGACCCCCTTGCGCAAACCCGCAGAAGAATTTGGATGAGGAAACCGAAGAGGGGCACGAGAGCGTGACATAAGAACAATAGTGCTTCAGTCCAGAAGTCCACCTCCCCTAAAAATCTGCTCTCTAACCATAGCTACAGCAGACGCTTCTGCCGAGGGGAAGCCTGCGTAACCATTCCTTCTAATACGCTACCAGGCTCTACCTAACTGCAGCACAGGTGACCTGGCTTCTCCATCTAGCAACCTTTCCCTTGCTAATACTTGTCTTCAGCTCCTGTAGAGAAGGAAAGGTAAACACTCTATTTCCTGAAAGTTTTCACAGAATGCTATATAAATACCAACAAGTGTAAAATACAAATACATAAATACCAATAGAACTACATCTGCTTCATCATAACATCATCTTAAAGGCACTTTCTTTGCAGAAATAGCTATGTCTTGGTTTTGAAAATCCAAGCAGGACAATACTTCTGCATTTTCCCATTCTTACTTTCCTTACGTCTTCTTTCTTCTCCTGCTGCCTCTGCTGCTAGGCAAAAAGAAGAAGAAAAAAAAACCCCACCGCACCAGAAAACTACTTTTTATGAATGCTGTTAAGTAGCACATTTTGAGTGAAATTGATTTTTCACCCGGGGAAGATGCAGGGGGAGCAGACGGAGCCTGTGTTACCGAGTCGGTCAGCGCCACTGTTTCTAACAGTGCTCCAGCAAATGCTGAAAGCTCCATGCTGCTTAAAACCAGGTCTCTGAAGCTATTAACTCGCACATCATTTTTCTCTCTGCATTACCGTAGAGGACTTGGAAATAGCAAAAACTAGAAGGAAAAAAAAAGAAAAATGAAGCCCCTAACTCAGCCCTCGTGAAAACAAATGTCTCGAACTCCCAAATGAATAAAAACATGCTTTAACCGGCAACTTTCTGGTTTTGCACATAGGTTTCTTTAACCAACCTCTGCACTGTTAACATTTCCAACACGGCCGGATGTTGGCAAACATGAGAACCCATTAGCTGTTACACACAGCACACACCTCTCGGCTCTTCGTATCATCTGACCTTGTCAGCTCACACAGAGCCACTGCTGAGGAAAACGCACGCTTTACCCACTGAAAAGGAAAAGCAGTAAAACCTGCCACAGGTCCCACCAAATTTCACACAGACTAAAAAACTTACAGAAGGGGTAAAACCTAAGTCGGAAGTTTTCTACTGAAAGCATGCAATATTTTAACATACCCATGCGAAAAAACTGTACGCTACTCTTCAGCAAGACCAACTAAGTCCAACTAAGTCTGAGTAGGACTTCATGTAGGAAGAGAGGAAAGTAGTGAAATCCTGATCTAAAGCATAACACGAAGTCTTGGGGCATATGTGAGTTTAGTGAAAACTCCAAACAGGTCCCCGTCATTGCTTCTCCAGAAACACGATCCTCACTTTCCAAGATCAGTTTCTTGGGTCTTCTGGGGAGTTTTTCCAGGAGCAGTATTTACAGGCACTACAAACGAGACACTGCCCAACGTGTCGGAAAGACTTTAGAAGAAGTACAGGGGAGCAGCACCAAGTCCAGACGGTGAGCAATCACAAGTTCCACAGGAACCTGAGGGTGAAGTTGCTGAACTGCTGACAAGGAAGATGAAAATTATCTACTGTGCAAAATCACTGGTGGGGGGCCAATACCCTATCCAGTACCATAACTTCAGTAGGGGTAAGGCCAATGAACCTTACCCTAGCGACTGGTAAATCAGGAGGAATTATTACATCAAGTTTATCAAGCACTCTGACCACTACGAGAGAGACTTTGTAGAGGAACCACTGTTTTTTTTCCCCTCATTTCTTTCCAAAGACAAATGATGTCTCTGACTTACTAGGATTAAGCCAACTCAACACGTTAGAGCAGGAGAGCAACGAACAGCCAACCAACAAAAAGATATCTCAAACCAATGTCGTTAAGTTAAATGTGTCTCTTACAAACCCGTAACTAACTTCTGAGACTAAACTCTACTGACGTTGACTTAGTTATGAGTGTTCAAGGTAGTTGCTCGTGTAGATCTTAGGCCTTTGCTTGCTGGAAGCTCCCTAACAAAGAGACTGGATTTTTGATAAGTTCATAAAATTGCAGATAGACCTTTTTTCCATCAGCCAGAAATCCTTCCCTCCCGCCACCTCCCCCTTTTAAAACAAATGCCATGAAAGGGACTAAAGATACCAACCTATCGTCACATACTGTGAAGGCACAAAATACATCGATCGCAGTGCTCAAAATAGTACTGAACTCCAGGATGTAACCAATCCCTTGAGGATGTTGAAGAGAGCTTAATTATGGTCTCGCTGAAATATGAAACGGGAGTTGTTCAAAAATCCTATTAACAATTCATCAATTTTGGCTTTTGATAACTGCATTGCTCCCCCATGCTTTACGGTGACCAGGTACAAAGCGGCTTTTCACAGGGCAATTGACACAAAGAAGAATCTACCCTAAAGAACGCAATTAACAGCCAAAAAGATTTTGGGTTTTTGGTGGTTTGGGTGGGTTTTTTTTTTGTTCCTCCCACCCCCAGTCCTTAAGTGTATCAAAAATAAAGTGAAAAGGTAACCTTGCAAGAAGAAACACCAAATATTTTTTTTTTAATGTGCAAGTGACAACACGAATGGGAAGCTGGAAGCAGACGAGACGAGTCAGCCCCAGCAGCTGCCTCTCCTACAATCCTGAAGGGACCACATGTCCCCTGGCAGGCGTCCACCTGCGATAGGGGAGCTCAGCGCTTCCCAACGTACCGTGAATACTGCATGTGCCACTGAGACTCAGAACGCTGCTTCTGGCAGTCGGACTCACTTGAACTTCTGTGGACAGCCGACCCGCTCCTTCACACAGCGGTATTTCGGTGCCCGAACGCTGAAATGTTACTTCATCGATGTGCAGAAGTACGAATTTGCTCACTGAGCCTTAGGTTCCCAGAAAGGAGGAGGACTTTGCTGTACCTACTCTTTCTGTTGCCACGTCTTGCACTCTGTTTTACTGATGTCAGATCTGATACCTACAAACCCTGCCAGCAGTAATAAAAAAGGGAAAATAAAAAAGAAAAAAAAAATAACCTTTCCAAGCATCATATGGGAAACTGCTCTTTCACCTCAGGCATGTCAGTCTGGACTTGTTTTTACTTCATTTCACCTGGCAGAGATTCTTCATTACTTTGAGGTCACTCACAGCACAGGCATTTTCTTTCCTGTGGCTGATGACCTGAGGTCTTTCTTACACCTCGTCATACAGTAATGCCTTAAATATTAAAACTCCCTCAGCACCGAAGTAACATTTCCTTTACTTGCCTGTGGCTGCAAAGTAGGATAGGCAACATTATTCCGTCTTGCAAAGTCACTCTTCATTTTGCTATGAAAGGATGTGACAGCCTGATAGCAAACATGATCTCTACGTAGGCTGAGAATGTCAGCTCTGGGACACTCGCTCGAGTATCTGGACACAATTCATTTAGCTACTCGGCTGCTTATCGACACTGAATCCTTTTATACGGGAAGTAAGAGCCGCTACCACCTACATTCAAGTGCTCTGGCCTAAAACTTGGAGACTTCATAAGGCTTTCATCTCACAGTCTCAGTTATGGTTAATTTTTGATGCACGCTGAGTAACTGCTGTACAGAAGGTCATTTTTCAATCCAGTATTTCAAACTGAAGGTAAAAGTATCTTTCAGTAAGCTATTATCAAAGAAAAAAAAAATCACTTACTAGAAAGCAAACTTTTGCTTCGAAACAAAGGAAGGAAGCCGACCCAGTGTAGTCTGCAGACCCTCTGCGGAGCCCCGCTGGTGCCCACCCTGTAACCGACAGCCTGGCTCTTCCGACTGCAGAACAGTCCTCGGCCACTCTACTGACTAGGGGAAACCTCAAGAAGGTGTTATTTTGAGCCAAACACCTCATTACAAAACAGGAAAACAAAACCATTTGTTGTCCATAGAAAATACTGATCTTTGGAAATGAACACAGAAAAAGGTTCAAGAGCAACAAAGCCGGCCCGGCATTCCCTGCTGGCTATCAGACCGGCTCGCTCTCTCACTCGTCAGGCTAAACAATCTCATTATCACTCAAGCTACATTAGATACAACTGCATACACCCGGAAGTTTCAGGGAAATAATTTTGCATGAAATATCAGAAAATAACTAGCTACTTTTTTTTTTTTTTTTAATATATATAGTAGAAGTAATACTAAATTCTACAGTGATCACTTGTAAATATTTCTGTCTTTCCACCCGCAGGCTGAAACCTAAGATGGTGACCTATTAGAGCGTGCCGGATCGGTGAGCCCAGCAGAGGGGATAAGGGGAATAACTGCCCTGATGTCTTCTTCCACTAGTAGGGGAGTTGGCTCCTTTCCGCATGGGCTGCAGTCTTTTCAAGTGCCGAAATAACGGCCAGAACCCCACTCGCTATTTTGGGCAAGGTTCTCAAGTGACATCGACCGGTACCAGCCCTTCTGATCCCAGGTGAGGTACACCAGGTTTGTACCAGCTGATGCTCTGGCTCCATTACCTCTTCTATGTTCTGGTTTTTATTTGCCTTTTTACTGTTGAGCACTCAATGGAGGCAGCCATATCCCTCATCTCTTCCATCAGACTCCCCCCAGAATCCCATCAGTTCTCCCGTAAAGCTCCAGTCAGGCCTCCCAGGGCTGCAGGATTGGGGCACGACACTCGCATGCTCAAGTAAAGAAGCGTCAAAAATTCTGGTGCTGTAAAAGAGGAGGTGAAAATACCATCAACTATAATGTGAAGCAGATGAGAAGCACGAAGAACCTGCTCAAACTATAACCACTTGACAATTGTTTTAAATTTAATTTTCTCCTTCCTCACAAAAGAGTGCCAGTAAATTCACTGCATCTCTTTGTCCTTGAAGGCGAACATCAGAAGTGAAGAAATCTTCAAAGGGAAGTTATTCCCCAAGTTCACAGTTAATATTTCTCTCTTATTGGTGGGAGTCTTTGGGGACAGGACTGTACCAAAGGAACGAGGGTAGGATGAGGTAAAGGTGTGGCCTTCCGCTCCCAATTACCACCTTTTGGTGGGGGCCCATGGGAACCAGCATGCTTTGTCCTCATCGAGTAAGTAAATGTATAGAGTCCAGCACAGACAAGAAAACATCAACGAGGCAAGACAGAAAGGTCCTCACCATCCTGTCACCCACTAAATGGGAGAAGCGTAGTTAACAGCACTAGAGAAATGTTTCCTATTTGATTTTATTAACTGATTGACATGAATTAATGCATTGGGATATTTGATTGTGTCATAAAATGTGTATATGAACATCATGATTCAATTTAATGTACCCATTACTGCTTGATGTGCCATTATATTAGACTAAATTAAAAGATTTTTATGGAAAAAAAATTGCAATTAAAGACTCAAAATTGATTACATTCATAACTTAGAGGATTATTCACTCCTATTCATGTTTTGAATAATGACAATAAAAGAACCAGAAAACAACACAGACTATGTAAAGATGGACAAAATAAAGCATGGCAGAGATAAACAGTACAAACGAAATGAGGGGTCTGTAAAGCCCCACCTTCCCACAGACTGGGAAACAGCTGAGAAGAAACGATCAACACGACAACAGTGTCTGCTATTACAGCTTTAATTTTTTTACAGAGCCCCACTGCAGCACAGTTAAAGAAACACACAAGAGAACGTTCCTTCCCCAAGCTGCCTATCTATTGATCTGGTGGGGTATCGTTGTTGGGGTTTCGTGTGTGTGGAAGGTTGGGTTTTTTTAGGTGGTGTCCATTGCCATTATTTCTATCTTGGACCATAGCCAAAATTTTTAACCATGTATTACAACTTAGGTTCTAGGTGTCTGTTCAGCTTCTGCTTTTGTGAGGGTGAATATTGCTCTCTATCCACCCAAATCGGCACCTGTGATTCTCAGCTGCTGCTCATTCAAAACGGCCTCATCAAAATCCAGTCACTTCGACTACGATAATCCATGAGAGGACCTACTGTTGGTTCATACTGCTGGGGAGAGACGCCGCTAGCTCATTTCTGAAATGACCAAGATCTGCCGTGCGAGCAACGTGTCGAAATGAAGCAGGGGAAACAATGTGCGGGAGAAGGAGGCCCCAAGCCAGACTATCTCAGCATACACATTAAGCACTTGTTCGCATTTGTAGGGGAAGAGCAGCAAACAGGAGAGTGTGCACGGGCATGCACTTTAAGGTACTTAAAGATCATGCACAACACTAAGAGACTACCTCCCCCCCCAAACTCTAAAGACCACCTACGAATCTTTATCCAGTGCTTAACCACCTTTAGAGTTGAAGTGTTTTCCAATTCTTCACCTGAATCTTTGGTGCCAATTAAACCATTATATGCTTTTCTTTCCTTCTCTAAACTGATCGTATATATGCCATAAAACGAAAGCAGGAAACACTGAGCAGACCTGGACCCATCAGAGACTCCTTTTCAGCTGCCCCTGGAGACACATATTAACGAGACAGTGAACGGGTGATAAGGGACCACAAGTTTACAAGAAGTCATCATCATGGGCGTATTTCCTAGGCTTGTTACAAGACTGCCTCTTCTCTTTGAATTATCTAAGGCAAAATATTACCTTTCACAGACTAATTCATCTCAGTATTTGGAAAAACGTCACCATGTTCTATGGGCTTGAATACACCTAGAATCATAGAATCATCTAGGTTGGAAAAGACCTTTAAGATCATCCAGTCCAACCATTAACCTACACTACCAAGCCCACTCTAGACTAATCAAGGGTAGACCAGACTAAACCATATCCTGAAGTGCCACATCTACCCGTTTTTTAAACGCCTCCAGGGATGGTGACTCCACCACCTCTCTGGGCAGCCTGTTCCAATGCCTGACCACCCTTTCCGTAAAGAAATTTTTCCTAATTTCCAGTCTAAACCTCCCCTGGCGCAGCTTAAGCCCATTTCCTCTTGTCCTATCGCTAGCTACTTGGGAGAAGAGACCAACACCCACCTCACTACAACCTCCTTTCAGGTAGTTGTAGAGAGCGATAAGGTCTCCCCTCAGCCTCCTCTTTTCCAGGCTAAACAACCCCAGTTCCCTCAGCCGCTCCTCATAAGGCCTGTGCTCCAGACCCTTCACCAGCTTCGTTGCCCGCCTCTGAACACGCTCCAGCACCTCAATGTCTTTCTTGTAGTGAGGGGCCCAAAACTGGACACAGTATTCCAGGTGCGGCCTCACCAGCGCCGAGTACAGGGGGACAATCACCTCCCTGCTCCTGCTGGCCACAGCATTCCTGATACAAGCCAGTATGTATACAAATATGATACACCTGTATGTATACAAAATCTGTAACTTTTCTGTTTTGGAGTGTACATTTACTCCTTTCTCAGCAATACTTCAATCAATTATCTCGTCATTATTACTATTGTTTGGGAATTTGAGAGGCCCAAGAAAGCTATGAAGTCTTCATTCTTCCTCGTGTCGCCTATTATGTGAGCTTCCTCCCCACAACTGTACGCCTAGACTTCACTTTCTTTCTTCCATATCTGACATATTAAACAAATACAATTTTTTCTTACTTACTCAATGAAGATAATGGTTCAAATAAACAACTATTTTGAGTGTGAAAAATCTGTCACCTGCAAAGTGATTAAAAGATAGCTAAAAACAATCTCAGTGTGTCTTTTGATACCTATTTTTACTAGCTTATTGACACCTCTGCTCCCTAAAAATAATACAAAACATTGCTCCACCGAGTCTGTCATGTAGAGCTGTTCTACAGGAGTGAATCATTTAATTCTCCAAGTGTGATAAGAAAAACAGCTTTGTTACCACAAAGAACACCTTGTCTCAAGTCCTACATCTTTTAAGAATGGTGGTATTGCGGCCTCTTAACTAGGGTAAGCATTTTCCTGAAGTTTCTGGGCAACAGCATCTCATCCTAATGGCTTCTTTAGCAAGCAAGATTTGTCAACGTAGGCTGCAACACTTCGTCTACGTTTGGCTGACTTCAAGTAGCACTGACTCGGTGAAAGATTTGGTCTCATGTTGAAATAACTGTTACTTACTTCCTAGAAGTGTTTGGTAGATGAAACAATCTAAGCTTTGCAGTTATGTCCTTTTGCTCACCTAGTGTTTTGCTTAAACATTTCTTTTGGTACAAATATCCCATGTGCTCTTTCAGGGTAAGATCCATGGCATCAAGGAGCCTCCTCAACTGGAACTGAAGAGTTATCTTTTTTTTGGGGTGCAGGGGGAGGAAGGGTGTCCTATGTTCAGTTTAGAACTGAAAGTTTGCTTGAGATCGCTAGATTACAACTTCTTTCTCATGCCCTGATAATTAAGTATTTCTCAGTCTCAAGTGTGGTCACACCCCATACAAATTTGATGTCAGGTTAAAGAAGAGATTTTTCACCAATATTTGCCAGAAACTAAGAACCCGCATCAACGCTACAGAAACGAGAACTGTAAAGGGATCACAAGTCTGTAAGTTCCTACACACGTACTGTGGTTCTTCCCGATTTTGGTCTGGTGTTGCCCATCACACCTACTACTTGGTGTCCACTGGGTAGAACGAGATGTAAATACACATCAGGAACTGGCAAAACGTACCGTATTTCCTTGCTAGTAGCTTAGGCATTTTCTCCAAAAGCATCAGAAGTCTGAACCTCAGCGTAGGTAACACCTATCATCTGCACTAATCTGTTTGAGGATATTTTCACTCTGAGATCACATCCTGGGTCTTAAAGAAGTCAAACAAGGTGAGAGAAGGTATCACACTATGCTCTCACAGTTGTTCTCACCTCCAGTCAAGCTGCAGGGTCACCACTAGTTGACTTTACAGGCTAAAGGCAACCCCGTTATGCCCAGCCAAATCAGAAAATACTTTCCGGAGTCAGAACGGGCACAATCTAGCATGCACACAGCTCAACCACCAGCTCTAAACCTGCGCGGCAAGGAATAGCTCTGAGCCCCGGTACATTCTCAGTTACTCTCTGCTTCTGCCTCTGACGTCTGTATCGTCTGAAGGGCAGGTGGCACTGCTAGGCAGTGCGGCGCCCTTCTTCAAACCAGAGGCTGTGACCCAGCCGGTCAGAGCAGGTCATGGAATGCTATAAGCTTTCACCGGAACACGCTACAAATCTACTCATACAGGCAGGACGCACCTCGACAGCCCACAGCTCACGCGCTCCCTCTTCTCCTCCACCAGCAGGCCTGGCACCGGCAGCAGCAGCGCCTTGATCCTGCACACAAGCATTCTACCTGCCACGCCTGCTGCCAAGCACGTGGAATCACAGAATCATTTAGGTTGGAAAAGCCCTTTAAGATCATCCAGTCCAACCATTAGCCCAACACTGCCAAGTCCACACTAAACCAAACAAGGGTAGAGTAGTAATTTCATGTTTCCTGGCTTGGTGGCTGGATTATTTTTTAATCAAAGTAAAAACTAGGAATCATTAAGGTTGGAAAGGACTTCTACCCCAAAAAATCCCACAACATGAGCACCATTTTAAGAACCGTGGCTATTTTTCTTCTGGGAAGTGAGGGACTGCCCACAAGGTTTGCTAGCCGCTTCAGCCTAGGCATCGGAAATCAGTTGATTTCTGAAAGACAGAAGCCGGACTTGGTAAGATATTTGAAGGAGGAAGTGGTAAAGGCCTTGTGGAATATCCTCTTGAAAAGATGCCAACAAGTAAAATGTTGAAGAAAAAAAGTACAACGCATGTCAGGTTTTTAATTACATGTCTATTTTCCCAACAAAGAAGTGCAATTAAAGTTAATCATTTCTATTATATTACACAATGCCTCCATTACTAATGGAATCAGGAATGCATGAAGGAAATGCACATTAATACATAAACACTCTTTTCATACAGATGAATATTTTGTACTCCAAACACATTCAAATATAGCAGTGCTCAATTATGCATCACCCACTTTAGCACATAACTACGTCAAATGCCTTTGGGGGGTGGGGGAAGAAGAGAGAGCGAGGCTGACTTACGAACTTTGGCGTCCCTAAAGATGCTCATTTGCCCACACGTCCTGAAAGCATCCAGGAAAGGATCCCCTAGCTGCCTCTGACAGCTGTCACCCCCGTACGCTTATGCATAAACCAGCACGCCTTTCCACCTTCCTCTGAGCCTGAGAGCAGCACCGCACATCACATCTACAGGAGTTTCACTATGTCGTGCAAATAATAAACAGCCTGAATAACAACAGAAAAGATCAGAGCCTTGTATAATTTATACAATCCAGTGCAATCTAATGGAATTGGAGTTACACACGGTTATTAGGATAAATTTTGCTCTCTGGTGTCAATCCAGAGTAGTGCAATTGAATATGGGGGATTTAATCCCTATTTACAGCAGGTATAGTAAGAGTAGTATTTGACTTTTTTTTCCCCCAGCAATTACAGCAATAATATTTTTATGCTTTAGTCTATTTTTATAGACTACTATGGCTCCTGCAATCGCTGTCAAGTTCTAGCTTTACATACACCTGGTACATAAGACAAAAACTTGCCAATTCGGATGAAGAAGGTAGCTCTCAGCACGGACAGAGATGAGACTGGTGCCCATCTAGCTTTGCATTGGTAGCGGTGGCTGTTCTGAGGAGCATCCAAGGGCAGCTCCCCCACCTACAGCACATGACCTCAGTCCATCAAGGCCAGGGCAGATGCAGATGCCTCTGCAGCAGGTACTATTACCCACGTTGCACGCTATTTGAGTGAAAAGAATATTAATGGCAATGCTGAAGCACACTGTCAGCTCTACTGCAGAAAATGACATAGAGATTTCACACGTGCCCTGCTCCTTGGGCTGCACCTCTGAGGATTTAGCCTCCTGTCAAAGAGCTTAAAAGCTGAAGATGTTCATAAGCATGAGAAATTTCCAGGCTGATTCCAAGTATTTGCTGCTTTAGTTCCTCTCCCAGCCACCCCACCCCTTGGTGAGTGCGTGTAAAAGTTCAGATGAACTTTTGTGGCAAAAGGAAAAATTGATGACAATTGGTAGCACAATTCAACACGGTTTCCATGTACTTTTGGAAAAGCCCCAATTTAACCAGTTCTGCAAGCTTCCATAATTTTCCTCAGATGCTACA
The DNA here is from genome assembly GCF_030463565.1 of Pelecanus crispus. Taxonomy (NCBI): domain Eukaryota; kingdom Metazoa; phylum Chordata; class Aves; order Pelecaniformes; family Pelecanidae; genus Pelecanus; species Pelecanus crispus. Next base: position 647,659 of record NC_134646.1, read on the forward strand.
GAGCACAATCTCTACATTTCTTCTAGCATCAATCCAGCCACCAAGAGATAGGCTGAATTTACAAATACACTCAGCATGCAACAAAATGCCTGCAAAACACTACTGCCACATGGTTCACAGAGTCACAGGGCTTATCCCAAAGACAACTGAGGCCCAAGACAACAAACATAGTTGTAATAAAATTACTTATCGAGCCCCAAGAAAGAAAATAAGCAAGACATAACAGCACAGTGTTTACAGCCAGGCTAGTGTCTCCTCAGTACCTTCTAATTAAACCATTGTCAGAAATAATAACAGCATCGACGTTCTTCGCTTTGGGGAATGTGCGTGTCCATAGCACTACTCTGAAATGGCTGAGTTGCCAACCTAGAGAGAAGTGAAAACTGACAGACACCAAAAAGACGACACAGACCTGCTCTGAAATGTAAGGGACAGGCTGGAATTATCAATACATCTGCACTCTTGCCTTGCTCCCTAGGGAGTTCAGCTCCACAGCGACATCGGTGCTTATCCTGACTACCAGGAACACTCACGTTCGGAGAGGGATCACATGCAAAGGATCTCCTGCCTCTCCTACCAACACTAGGTGTAGAGAGCTGTTTATTTATTATCCTTTCTATACGGAATCGTGAGCAATACACATCCTCATTTCGCTGTACTGGCATCAGCCGCGCGCCCTTAGCCCGTTACGCCAGGACGGGCCATGCCTATGGGCAGCCCAGCATCCGCCAGCCACGCCCCGGAAGCTGCGACAGTCTAGAGCGTTAGGTCAGACGGACGCACCGTCAGCCACACGGGCGGCTACCGACAGCTTCCACGCATTTCGGCACCACTGAAAGCTCCCTGCCATGAAAACTTCGGCACCCTGGCTGGCTCTGCTTTCTCCGGCTGAGGTACTGAACTACGTTCTCCGGCAGGCCACCTGCCTCCAGGTGTCCGCAGATCTTCCTACGGCAGCCGTACAGCACTCCAGGACTCTCCAAATAATCAGTACATTCAGCCACAAAACCAAATTTGTTTCTTCTTTCAGGTACTGCATACTTGAGGAGGAACATTGCCTAAGCAGCAGCAAAGGACTCCTGGAATTCCACCACCCCACCCCCCCCCGCCCCAAGTCTATGTTCAAGTAGAGATTTACGTATGACCAGAGACAATCACCTAGGTCCAGTTCCCTGGAGGTATTTGGGTGCTCAGCTCGTACTGAAGTGCACAGCCTGTGCTCCAGAAAGGGATCGCGCAGCTGAGAGTTTGTCCGACCTGGAGCTCAGCGTGTTCCTGAAGTCCTCCTAACACCACAGACGGAAAGGAACCCCTGCACCAGCACTACAGCACGATATGGGTGCTCACATAGTGAGGGGACCATATGAAGAACTGAAGTAAAAGGGTGATTTATTAAATATGCACCTCATCTATAGCACATACAAATATAATTTCAAGCAACTAAAACATACAGTCATTTTGCTTCCATGTGTGATGAATGACCAGAAGGTGGACAAAAGCTATCTATGTGTGTACGAAGCGTGCTAAAGGAGGCCAAAGGAGTCGCACAGAAACCAACATATAAAAAGAAGTATAGTTTTGCAAAGCCCAGGAGCTTGCTTCAAAGTTTCTAGCGATTGACTAATTCCAATAACTTTTCCTAAGTTTTCCTTTTAATTTGACTTTCTGCCAGTACAGACAATTAACAAGAAACTTTATTTCCTGGCTGCATTTTTCTTCAAGGCTGGTAAAACCGAGTACGTTCAAATGGAGCACTGACAGCTTTAACTGCTTTTACTGTGGTGATGAACCATCTTGGAAAAAAAACCCTGAAGAAGCAAATAATTTGCAGAGAAAATATATTGTTTTAATTTCAGCGAAGTCGACGCAAGCCAATAACCAATGCAGGACATTATTATCGAAGCTGTCTGAATTTAATTTACTCTTCTTTTTGAAATAGCAGTTCCTAAGAAAGCGTGTTGTACCACGGCGGAGAGAAGGGGAAGAAGGGATGAACGCGAAATCGGTCATCTTCTTTTGTGAGGACCTCCATTAGGAACCGCCGTCCCTCTTGCTCAACCCAAAACATACTTTTAGACTTTTGTGTGTTTATTTTCCTAAATTTTAAAGTAAACACAGAACAACTCAAAGGAAACATCCATTTACAACAACGCTAAACCACTCAAGCTCTTAACTGCTTTCTCCATGTTTCCCCCAGCCACTAAAGACCGACGGCTTGCTACTCTCCTCAACAACGCTCAAGCCGCCTGTTCCTGCTGAGCTGTCCCAAGACACCTCCGCCAGCCCGCCTGTCCCCGAGACAGGCTCCTCTCTCTACGAGGCAAGCGACAGTGCATCAAGTCAGCCATAAACATACTCCAGAACAGCGACCTGTCAGCCAAGCACCTGCAATCTCCTCCATGACCCCAGTTTTACACCTCGCAGCCTTACAGGATCCTTCAGGCACTCCAACACAATACCACCACCGCGACGTCTCTGCCGGGCACTGGGCTGAGCTGGCTTCTCCAGCTGGATTCCGCGCAGCCCACAGCTCTGCTTGCAGTCGTGCCTCACAGTAGGAGTCTGACCGTTAGCTGCTGCGGGATGCCTCTGGTTAACCATTTCTACATAAAACATCAACTGAACACCTTGCGCAACAGGTGAGCCTACCCAGAGACGGTCTAATAAACACATCACGAAGCAACTAAGGTGAAATGGGAAGACATCTAGGAGCAGCAAAACCAGTAGCTCAGCGGTGTGAGAATTTAATAAAGACTGTTAATTTCTTTTCTTTAAATAGAGGCTCTGTAGCTGGCAGTAAAGGGCATCTAACTGATGGGAAGTGTCCACCTGAAAAAGGAGAGGAAATTCAGCAGACAACCTTGGGAGTGGAGCTGAACCTAAGCACTGGTTATTAGAATCAAATATTCTAACTCTTTAGAAGCCTGCTTCATCCTATTTAAGTATACGTGCTTATCTAAAAACATCACTTGAAATTCAGGATGCAGAATGCTTAGTATTATTGAAGAAGAAATGAAGTGTTTTATGAGATTACTTTCAAAAAATCAAGAGACCGTGAAAGAGAAAACATACGATAGGACTTTCCAGTTAGAACCTGTTGTCAAAAAGCAGTATTCAAAGAAAAAATAAGTAAGTAAATAAATACATCACTTAATGGCTACAGCTGGGTCCGTTACATACATTTGGGCTTACTGAAATTAATTATTTTTAGGTACACAACCCGATCAACGTACAAACTCCCTCCACATAGCGCACAGTATCAAGCTAAATTGCTAACGTTAAGCAGAAGATGAGTGTTCTTGTGCATAAATTGACAAGAGCATCATTTAGCCTGGGTTTCTGAATAGGCAGATAGTAACTGAAACTAATGGCCAAATTATGTCCCAATTGGTTTAAATTAAGTCAGAAAAATAAACATACAAATCTCAACCCCTCTAGAATCTAAGAACTTTCCATGTATGCAAATGGGAGCAGCAGTGCGCACCATTTTCCTGATGATCTTATTAAACTGGTAAGCTTATTTGTCGAAGACATTACAGAACACCTGCCAACGTCTTTAAAGAACACAAAACCTGAGCAGTGGCATTCTCTGGCAGAGACAGTTCTGTTCATTGCAGATGGTGCTTCTGATGTTGCAAGAATATGAAAGCAGATTATTTCGACAATCTTTGCTATAGCTATCTGAAATCCTTCCAAAGGCAAGACCTCTAGGTATTTATAGGTGTTGTCGAATGGAAGGTTTGAATAGTCTCAAAACGGCAATTCCTGTTCACCAATAAGTTACACACTACTCCTAATCCAGAAAAAAACACCATGTTTAGGAATAATCATATATTATTTGCTTCCAGACTGTTAAAACGAAACATACATGAACATTAAACCTTCTTTTGGGGCACTGTTCAGACAATAAGATTTGAGAGAGAAAAACAGACAATAAAAGGATTAAGACAAAACCAAAGATACTACAGTTTCCCCAAAATGGACTGATTTTCCTGGTTCTCTGCGCCACCAGCTAGAAACCAAGCCTTAAGAGAGACCCGCCTGCAGGAAGCTGCGCGTGTGTACAGCACTCAGCAGCACTCACTCGTCGGGTGAGGGTAGGTGCTTCGGGCTGCATCAGGTCAGACGGGGACAAGCTAGCGTGCCAGCAGCTAAACTCCAATCTTGCCAAAACCGGGAGCTTGGGACTCACCTAAGTACTTGCTTGGCTTCTCGGAAGGGTTCGTCAGCTCATGCTGACAGCTCGCTGCTCCCACCCCTCAACAGCTAGCAGCCTTTCACCAGCCAATGCAAATCCCTGCCAGGCGGGTCTCCAAGGGACACCACCAGCACAGCGCAGACACCGCCGCGCCTTTAGAACCTGCTGCAAAACCCTAGGCAGAGCGCGCACTGGAATCAGACGCTGGTCCTCTCCTCTGCCCTCGCTCAGCTCAGTTTAGCTGTTGTTTAAATTCATTTGTTCTCTAACTTGCCTCTGGGCTTTTAATTATGATTACTGCAAATGCAACACAGGCAATGTTTATAGGTCCAAAGTAGTGACTCACCAAGAATTACCTGTTTACAGTGTAGGTATATCACATGCTGCTTGCTCACAGCCAGCAAGGAGGAGGCACAGCTCCAAAAAGCCATGCCACTGGACTGCTGGCCGCAGAACGACACCCTGCTTGAAGCGTGACTTGCAGTATCAGCAGCTGAAGCCACAAAGACGAACCTCCCACCCACAGCTGTGACAGGAGTTCAAGCCCACCAATGCTTACAGCTATTTAAGAGTTACGAAAACATTAGGCAGTAGTTTCACCAGATTACGGTATGGGTGTTCTTCTCCAGTTGCCACGCTCCCATCCCAGGCCTGAAGGTTTGAGCCGTCTTTGAAGGCAGTGAATGTACACGACCCACACAAAAACGTGTTATCAGACTCTTCACCCGGCAGAGCTCTACCCCGCTGCCTTCGGTGTTCCTTCTCTCCCTGCCGCCGACACGCAGACCCGCACGGATTTGGCCAGCAGCCGCAGAAGCACTGACTGTAATTCAGCTGCGATCGTTGCGGCAGCAGTGAACGCGCCGCTCCGGCCCTATGGCTGCCTCAGCTGCTTCCGCTGAGGATGCTTTTAGTCTGGGAAAACAGTGCCCTTGGCCACCCTCCCTCCGCCAGTTCAGCTGCTCTTCAGCCTCCCCACTCTCCTCCTCAAACGCTGTGGTGTGAGATTTCTTCACCACTCTAAGTGCACTTTATAATACTTAAAGATTCCCAGATGGGAGAAGAGGGCAACCAGCCTTCCAAGCAGCCTTAATGGCATTTAGTGTCCTGGATTTATTAGCCCCAGCCCCTCCCGATGCTCCAACGCACCTTTGCCATTTTCTAGGTGGAAAGCGCAACGCCTCTGGGTTCTCTTGCCAGCTTGCCTTGTTATACTGAGAGAGGAAGAAATACTGCTAACAACTCCATCACAATACTTGGGTGACATCGGTGCCACACCTCACAGATGACAGAAAATAAAATTACTTATAATTCACCGTTTGCCACATGTAATAAAGGTCAAGGCTTCAACTGACAGAGTCAGAAACAACAAGTTGTAGAGAATGGACAGCTACTCTCAACGGAGGAAAACGAGACCTTGCTGGAAGCAGAAGTGCTCACGGCCATCCTTTCGTCTCAGTGCCAGTGGTCCTGCCCTAGGAAACACCGCGGGGCACGCCCGGCTCCCCAGAGAGAAAGGGTACAAGGGACGCCTCTGGACACCAGCGCCCTCGGAGCCACGGAAGGGTGAGGCTGGGCTGTCCCGACAGCACCGCGCGGCTTCGAGCCATCCGCTTTCAGACAGCGGGGAGCTCCCTCAGTGTCCTTCCTCCCACTGGTTCCCTAGTCAAGTTATTACAGATTCATCGGTAGGCAGTAAAAGCTTATTGCCGATGAGTAGGTATTTAAGGAATTAATATAGCTTCATATAGGAAGGTCTTGTAGGACCCAGCAGAGTGGAGTAGCTAAACAGCTCAAGGGTGGGTTTTTTTTTCCCCTCCCAAAAAAATACTAACCTGCAATCTGCGTGCCAGCAGCCAAACACACGATTCTGTAAAACCATCAGCAAGTTGGACACGTGAGCTTGTTTGTAAAAAGACCAACGCATCCGCAGAGACCCGCTATCGGGGGGGATCAATCTGACCATTCTTTCCACTTGGTTGTCCCACAAGTATCAGGTTTTCCATTATACTCTTGTGGCTGCTTTTAATATAATTTGTCAAAGTATTCTCACAAATAAGGCAACAAGCCTTTTGTTCCCCTAATTTGAGTGTGGTATAAGCTGAGCTATCAAAGAGCACGTGTTGCAGACAACAAAAAAAGAAATATTCAGAAAAGTTAAGGAAATTCCATGTGGGCTCCTAAGATATCCTGAAATAAGTTCAGTTTCACTAGACCTAAGTTCTTGAGTACACGATAATCTATTTCGCAGCAGACCAACAAAAGCAGGAGAAACTGTGGTCAACCAGAAATGAAAGCAATGAACATGAAGAGCTGTTCAAAGCTTACCGAGTGGGATGACAGAGCAGAAGGAAATATTTAAAACTGAGAAAAAAGGAGGTTTTAAACTGTGCTTTTTAATTTTTTTGGTGTTATTTTCTGGTAAGGAGGAGGTGAAGAAGAGACTAAGGTGTGTGCCAGCCACTGAGAAGCGGTAGAATTTCAGAACATAGTTCTTACTAATTTCTTTAAAAAACTCTCTGAAGTAAAGAAAAAAAAAAAACCCAAAATTGTTTTTGTAGGTGAGTTTAAAACTAGTAATATAAGAGGGCAGGGGTGTGTATAAAAAATTACAAACCATCCAAGCATGTTTTAAAGCATAAAAGGTACACACATTTCAGACAACACAGGTATCGTGGACCATGTTCTAGATCACATGACATCTAAATTAAGAAGTGAAAAAGAGAGAGATTTCTGAAAAATAAAAAGAACACCTGGGAAAAGGAAATGAGAATAAAAGGGAGTCCTGCACGTGCGTAAACTGAGGATAAGGCAGTGCTAGGAAGCCCCCGCCCAGTCCCCCGCCTTCTGTCAGAATCTCTACCACCCACCTAACTGCCAAACTACCCATCCTAACATTTATTAAATTTATGGCAATTAGTACTATTAATTGGCAGTAACCGGGTACCTCATAGCTTTCTCACCCAAAATCATTCATGGTTTTTTTCTCCAAATTCCTGAAGCGCACCAAATGTCAGTAGGTGGGACTTGAAAGGCAAGTGAAGGTCCTAACTCCTCTCGTGCAGCCATCGCACCTGGGGCGCCCAACCGCTCAACACTTCGGAATCCTCCTGCGCCGCAGCCAAAAGCAGCTACTAAACACGGGTTGTGTCATTATTTACATAAGCAGATTACAACATCACGGTCTCATCAGTTCAGCTATTGTGTCTTGTTAGCTTAACTAAATTTCAAACTCCGTAAGGAGCGGCATTTCCCCCTGAAGTTATTAAAGGGTAGATTTCTTTTAATTAAACTCATTTACATGACTAAATTAGATTTAATTACTCCCATTCATTTCACTAATACCTCTCTCTGATTGGAGAAAGGCAACTTTTGTAATTGCTTAAAACAGGACTCGGTGAGTCTTTCCTAGTACAAGCTGGCAAGAGGGAACAACAGCTCTGCCACTGAAGGAGGAGAGACCAGCGCAGATTTTGGGGTGATAAACACACTGCACAGCCTTTAACTACCACACTTGTGTCGTGCATGGTGCAAACTGGCAGCCCAACAGATAAGCACAATTACTTTCTTTATATGCCTACCATCTACCATTTATAGCATGATTTAAAGCAAGTGAAAATTCACTACAAATTCTTTTCAAGTACCTCATACCTGATCAGGAGACACCTGATCAAAAGACAGACTAGGAGATAAACAGCAATTAAACTGGCTTCCCTTCTTTTTACTTTTGAAAAGGGGGGGGGAGAAATCAAATTTTGAAATTGAAGGCTCAATACATTTTTACTGAATAAGAATTCAACCTTTTTGCCTGTCAGACAGAAAGCTCAGTGCTTTAATACTGAATTTTCATATTTGCAACTTCTGACATTTTTTCGTTTTCAGAATTTCAGAATTAGAAGTTGCCAGGGGGCTGGTGTGCATTTTTTCCCACTTTGTTTTTTTCCAAATCTGAGTGGGATCCCACCCAGCCTCCACAGTGACCCGCGCCTGTGCCACCAAGAAAACTAAGAACAGACGTATGAAGACTTCCCTTCAAAGTTCTGTACAAAAATGACAAATATGACAAACGCTAGTAGGAAAAGGGCATACTCTGGAGTCTCTTTATACAACAGCTGTTGCCAAACAGCATTAGCATGCCATGGACTGTCCCAGCAATGTGAATATTCCCATCCTTTCTCAGGACATCCTCACTCCCAGAAAGCGTAGTGAGCAAGTGGCTTCATCAGCCATTCCTCTCAGCCAGCCTTCGGCACAGCGACTCACGTTTTTGGTGACTGCTGTTGGTCACTGTAAGGATACCGAGCACGGTGCTGCAGAAGCACAGTGACATTTGTAGGTCTCGAGAAAAAAGGCACCCTTGCCCATACCACAAAACTTTATGTCACACAGCTACTACCACCCCTAAAAATCCCTGAACTAGACTTGTAGAATTAAGAAAAAAAAAAACCAAAAACCAGCCATTATTTGCTTTTTGATCCAGTGCCCCATTTTCTCATGTCCTTTCTGACAATCAAATAAGTACAACCAAAGGGAGAAAAAGCTGAAATTTCTATCGACGTATTTAATAAAACAAATATTACACAAGCTACCATATTGGGAGTGGTAGCTATTCAAAGCATCAAGGGGAGACCCACTGCTATAAGCTTCAGACAAACAGTTAACGGAAGACACTGCCCATCCATAACATACACTCATCTCGGGAGGAAGCTTTGCTATTTCCAACGCTAACCAGAAAATATGGTGCAGAACACAGAAGCGAGATCAGCCTTCGAGGGGCTTGCACACACCACCTTACACAGAATACCTGCCTCCTTTCACACCAGATGTCAACTTGCTGTCTAAATTATCCGTCAGGCTGAAGCGTCAAAGACAAACCTCCCACTAGGCCAAAAGAAGTCGGCATGGTAAACTCAGCGGGACGGTTTGGCACAACCCACGCCCCCCCAGTTTCATCCCCCTCGTCATGATCTTGTGGTGTTCTATCTCGGTAACATGCAAGCAGAAGAAATTACGTGCACAATTCATAATGCACCGAATTTGTAGACAGCTCCACATGTGGCATTCCATGATTTCACTCACGCTAACTGGCACTGCACCATCGGCGTCACTGGGAGCCAGGCTAGACCTAACTTTCTGAACACACAAAAAAACCTCCAAAACCACACAGGCCATGGCAGGGACACCCAGGTTTTGTCCCACATATTCCTGTTCGTTCCTACTCAAAATTTCCCATATTTACTCACAGCAAAAATTGCTACCTATAGCTCATTTGCGCTTTCCGTCCTCAAGTGCTCTACACACTTAAAACTATTTATGGCCAATTAAATAAAATACGCCTTGCTGAAATGACACAGCCAACAGAAGACATCAGCAGGAAATTTTAAGCAAAATTCTAGGGCTTGAAATGGAACAAGTGCTCCAATTCTAGGCGATGCCAACACTGTTGTGAATTAGCTCACTAGATCAAGTACAACCCCCCAACTTCCTTACTTTTTTATTTATTTATTTACTTATTTTAAATTAACCAAAACCTAAATCCACCACAGTGGCATTCTGCCAAAACTTGGCTGATTGAACCCACCGCGAAGAACAGCATACCCGATCTTTGTACAAAACACAGAAATTTAACTCCTCTATTTAAAAATTAGTAAAGATGCTGTTTGCAGAACACTCTTTGTGCTTCACAGAATAGAGTTCATGATGTATTTGCAAATTAAATAATCACAAGGATCTTTTTTCAGATGTACGCAGATGCGGCCGTGCTTCTAGCAGCGCATTTTAAGATACCCTAGTTCAGCTGAGGTGAATGAATTTGATTTCTGCAAGACAAACACAAATCTCTCTACTATTTGGCACCAGTTCCTTTCATTAGATACAATTCTTCTGCCCTCTTTCTCAACATGTAAATAGTATTTATCCAACCACACATAATGTGTGGCCTAATTATCACTCTAATATTTTTCATGAAAAAAAATAGTGTAATTAACAAGGAAATAAGAAACAAGCCCCCCTGCCCTGCTTTTTTTTTTTTTTTTTTTAGATCAGGTTCCATAGTAATCACAGTGGTTGGAATAAAACGTGGTATTTTGATTCTTTGCCAGCACTTAATCTTAATCGATTTTGAAATTCATGAAATGTTTCAAAATAAAAACCTTAGCACTTTTCTGGACACTTTTTCTCCTCACCCCCCAATTAATATTAGTATCTTCACAGTTTCTTCATCAAAAAAGATTTTGAGTAAGCAGTGTCATCAAAAATGAAGGTAAAAAAAAATATACTTTTCCTAGGATAAATTATCTGAAATAAGCACATGGCAAATGTAATTCAGGCCCATAGGAAACGGAATTTTTGATGGGCACAGAAGGTTAGGCAGACCTTCAGGTATGTGCAACTAGAAGGAAAGGAAGCAGAAGGCAGCGAAGAGACTCAGCCCAGCTTCAGGAGATGAAGAACCAATCCAAGAGCACACGCTGCTATCGTGCGTGCGCACAATCTCACGGCTTGAAGCTACGCGTATTCCTTAGGATGCACTTCGCAACGTCTGTGCAAAAAAACGTCTTCCCATTCCTATGCATCTCTAGTCTAGGATTTTTTTTTGAGTTTCACACTAAATGATTTCGAAGTTGAACCATAAATGCAGTAGAAATATGTTATGAGCTTCTCCCGAGATAACGCAGCGCAAGCAGACTAAACGACTGAAATGCCAGACTTTGTCAGTTCTGCTCAAAACCGGCTCCAGGTTTGTCCATTTCTGCCCAAGTTTTGCATTTACTGTAAAATCTGCACACTGTTGTGGATTGAGATTATATTGCAACCATCTTCACAGCACAAGCTTCCACCTACTCAGGATTTCAGCTGGGTGTATCATACACTCTTTGCACAACAAACGGCGTGCAGCCAGAGGAGCAAGACCGTGCTTTTTGATGTCCACTGTTACACAGACTCAAAGCCAAAAATTACCATCATGACTCCTGCTTCTGTTAGCTTTTGCTCTGTTCCAGTAGCTCCTCTACCAAATTTAAAGATTTGAGGAGGTATTTCAACCGCACGAGATTTTTCCTCAGCACTATAGAACCCCTCAGCGTTTTCAACTCGGCAAACCTTGGACACCTGGTGCTTGAGCTGCTGTGCCTGGATTCCTCAGAGTCTCAGAGGCGGTCCACGAACCTGAGCTCCCAGGGGCAGTGTGTCCCTTCCCACCCCCACCGCACGCTTAAGCCAGCATTTTGTAATTGTTTTTTTAAGCAACAGTCCTCTTGGGTACCCCTCCTGCCCTCCAGTACAAAACCCCAACGCAGACACAATCTGGGCGAGAGCCTCCTACTGCTCATCCATTACTAGGCAACATTCCTGGCTTGCATTTCATAGCTCATTCATCGCTGGAAAGAACGGACATCATGTTGACCACTGCTGGCAGGTTGCTGAAATGGCAAAGGGCTGCCTTGCTCACTCTGAATACCACTCTTTCTTCCCCACACAGCATTCATGGTTATCCTCGCGTTAATGCTGAACACAATTAAGGGAAATTAACGTGTAGGGAAGGAAAAGAAGTCTGGAGGAAAAAAATGGTAACTCCTGCCATTAACAACCGTTCACCTGTTACCAGCATCAGTATCCGACCATTCCCTCTCTTTGGGGCCGCTGGGGCTCTGTTAAGCAGTTGCGAAGCCATTGCCTTCCTCTTCATCAAACAGATAGCACCGCCGAACTCTGACATCAGGGATTTCTGGGCAAGAATAAGGCTGTAATTATATCCTTATGCAAAGTTTTAATGTCAAATTCGGGAAATCACTTGAGAACATGGTTAATTTCAGGAATACCATGCCATTATTTTTCAAATCCTATGTCGGAGAAACAGTTTTCTTGGTTCTGCTTTCATATGAAAAATTTTGAATGCCCATCTCCCAACCAGGTTTCCCCCACTTTTACAGGAAGAGGTTGGTTGCATCAATCAGCCTGAAGGCCTGAGTCTGTGCTTACTTCAGCCAAACTACCGTAACTCCCCTAAACTCAGCTGAGCATGTGAGTAAGCATATGAGTGTTGAATCATCAGAAAAAAAAAGTTGAGGGGGGAGCTGCTAGTGAGTTGGCTTTGGTTTTTTGTTTTTTTTGTGGGTTGTTTTTTTTGGGGGGGGGGGCAGCGGCGGGTGTTAACATCAAGGCAATGTCTCAGCGTTGCCTATCAAGAAATACCTGAATGACTTAGGGCTCACTTGTGTCATACACTACGTAGGCAGGCTTTGTCTTTCAGAACAGGGAGACGGTTTGGAAAATGTAAATGTCTACATGAGATTGGAGTACGTCTTGAAAACTTCGATCTAATCGTGCCCCCTAACAAATGCTTTTGCTGTCGAGTAAGGCAAAAAGAAAAAAAGTGCTGTTTAAAATGTTTGATAATCTGACAAGGTCATAAGGCTTAATGGAATCAATGATTACACACAGATGGATGATTAACTCTCGAGGTTTAATGTTAAAAAAAGAGTGCTGGATTGCTACTTAATGGAATTACGCTGCCCATATGGAAAAGAACTATACCCTGACTATACCCAGAATTATGGAACAGGTGGTAGATCTGGGCAGGACTGCTTGGAATGCACAAAAGCGTTCTGAACTTGTGAGTGCCAGAAAAAAGAAAAAAAAAAAAGTCTTCCAAACTGCGTTAACTTTTCACGTCTGAGAATTGTAAATGGCAAAAATTAACAAAATGATCCTCAAAGCCCCTTGCTTCAAGCAACAATCCAAGCAGTAATATTTGCCTGCATGCTGCAGCCTCGCAACTGTTAAAAATATCCATGTGTGATTAAGGAATGTTTTTAGACTTGCACGACAGTAGGTCTTCATTTGCAATTTTACATGAACGCTGTGATCTGCTATGTCGAGCCTATACGTACACTAGCTGCACCGCTTCCCTGAAGAGCTCCAAACAAGCCAACCAGCTCCACGGCAGCGGATCCCAAAAGGACAGCCTTGTGCCATTTGAGCGCATCCTACTCTCCCCGACAATTTCTCGCTTAGAAAGAGAGGATGCCGAGGCCGCTGCTATAGGACAGCACACTTGGTTTTACTGTGTCACATGAAAGAAGTGCCTCTTTTTCCGGAAAGAATCCTATCTGATTCCATTCTCGCTAAAAGCTGTGACCCCTCATTCGCTATCCTGAATGTCATTAAAAGTAAACTACCTCGTAGCCTTTGCTTCTGTTGTTTGATGGCTCTTAGGTTGGCCAAATGCCTTACTGCAGCAGCTCTAAGGAAACCCGCTGTAGACAATACACCGAACGCTCCAAAACTGTTCGTGGGATACAGTCCTGAGCAACATTAAAGCATCCTTTACGCATGCCACACCTGAAATCACCATCCCGGAAAACATCATCTGTATCCTAGCGTCCACAGCAAGCACATACAGTCGCCATTCCTCTCTTTGTTTTGCCTGCAAGCACGGACGAGTTCTCTTCTCTTCTGTTGTGTTCCCTGTACAAACTAGCCCGCTGGGATGTTATCTGGTGGCTCAACTACAGACTTTATGAGGTCTCCCTGGTAGTTTTTCTGTAACCAAGGGGGAAAACGGGCACTTTGCAGACCTTTGTTTCATTCCCGGCTTTGCCGCAGACCCACCGTAAACTCTCTTCTCTGCACCTGGGATGAAAAGCATTTTGTACAGGCAAAGTAGTACCGCCAAAAGCTTCTGTGCATGCGACTCAGAAGGCAACGCAGCTAGAAATCAGTTCTGGGTTTGTAGCAGAATAGCTACAGTAGCCTTTAGAACGGAGACAGGACTGGGGATTATGAGACAGCAAGGGTAACATTGCAAGACCCATTTCAAAAGAGAATGCGGTACCTAGATATCCGCAGTCTTGCTGGATTCAATGAGCATCGCTGGTACATTTACATAACAAACGCACATAATTAAAATGGCATAACTATCCAGAAGGATCTACTTATTTTACACTAAGAATAGCTTGCTTGTTTAGTTCAAACAATTTCCAAAATGACATCAACTAGATTGGAAAGAAAATATTTTTAAGTGAAATTACAGTACTCCACAAAATAACGTTCCTAGAGAGGAGGAACTTTAAATTCACACCTCGTACTGGTAAAACAGCTCCATATGGAAATACCCAAAGTCACAGGCAGGCTTTGCAAGCCCAGTTAGTAGAAAATTAGGTTCCGCAGATTTCTAAATTAGGTTTCAGACCTGAACTCATGTACGTTTTGAGACTGCCATAAGCAGGGGGCTAGCCTCACATACAGCTGAGGCGGGACACGGGACCCCACCACCGCTCTTCCTGCGCCGGCAGCAGTCGGTCCGTGGCCAGCCGGCACGCGGCCCCAGCAGAGCCCCGGCCCCAACGCCCAACCTGGCTGCCCCTTACGGTGGGCTCTCAGGCCTTTTACACCGCTGATACGGGCCATGAAATTTTCAGAGAGAACGGGCTCTTGCTCATTCTTCCCAGTGTAAATGCTTAAAGGACCAGTTGTCACAAATGACCACTCAGAACGTACTGAGAGGTTTTGTTTTCCATATAATTTATTCATATTCTTCTGTAACCAAGGAAACAGAAGTGATTTTTCTCTCTCATCCAATGTTTGCTCTTAAGGGTTGGGGTTTTTTAATCTGTAGGGTCTAATAGTTGTTGAAAACCGAACACCAAATTACATCCAAAGAAGGTCAGCATTTCAGACACAGAATCGGGACCCAAGTCTCATTTCTTTCACCACCTCTGTCCCTAGGGCTCCCAGCACCTGTGACTGCCCTCTCCTATCTGACCTACCTCGAGGATTTGAAGTACGAGCATTTCCAGCAAGTACCGTCTCTCATGATCTGCTGGTCCCAAGCCTCACAGAACATCCATCTCAAAGGAAAAGACACACTGTTGGGGTCACTCAGGATAGCCTGAACATGGAATTACTCAGGCACTTCCATTAACTAGGTAACTGGTAGGCATCAACTTGGTTACTGCCCTCCTAGTAACAATGACTGCATCAAGTCTTATAGAAGAGCTGTCTCCCTTTAAATGCATTTCTGTAAGGCAGTAACAGTGGGCTTACAGCAAATCCAGAGGGAACAGCCAAGGAATCCTGCTACCTTGTCTCAGCCTGGCTCTTCTCCTTATGCCAAGAAATTTAACTCCACTGACCCAAAACACCAGCTGTGCCACTCCTTCACGGTGCCCTTCTCTTTTTCAGCATTCCCCACGTCCTGGGTGGGGCTGATCTCCTGGACAGTAACTCTTCCCCTCATTCCCTCCCTCTCCTGTTCTCTGGGACCCTTGGTAACTTGACATCACACTTCGTGCACCACCACCACTTCTGGTCTGAACAACCCGTCTGCAGCTCCCGTCATGCACCAAACTTCCTAGGTCTACCTCCGACAGCACGCTACCTCCTGTCCTGTCTTCTTGAAGAATGTATTGCATCATCACATCCACCGCACTTTCTTGAACCCCCCTCCCTTTATTGTAGACATAAAGCAATTCTAAGTTTGCAACGTTTAACTCGACTGTGGGTATTCTGTGCCATGAGCTGATGGCCTCGAGAGGCCCCGGGGCAGGATGCCGTACACAGACACACAGACAAAGCCTCCCGGCCCTGAGAAACGAGGCAGAGACATGACAAAGGGGAGGGAATGCACTATTGAGAAGGGGGGGAAAATAAAGACCACAGAAAACTGAACACCTTTCCTAGCAGTCCATGGGGAGTAAGTCTGGGAGCTGAAGCAACGTTTCTAAAAAGGCACGGCATCCTCTCATTCGTAAAGCAAACGGGATGGGTTTTTCACTGTGAAGTAATTCAGCAGTGAGTCTCTGTGGCCAGCCACTTCCACTTACTGCGACACAGAGGAGGAAATAAGTGTAGCGCCGGCTAGCCTTCCCACTTCTCCACCTTCGCTCCTGGGACTGAATCTTTGTCCAAGACAAAGAATCCAGTAGAGGCAGCCCCAGTGATAGAACAGAAAGTCTTTGCTCTCTCATCTCTAATATTAAGTAATTCTCTAATATTAAGGCTAGCAGTATCTAATGCAACACAACCCCAGCAGTCATTGCCCGGTCTGACGGCTTCTACCGACTTAAACATCAGCCGTACTATTTGTGAGGCTTACTCAGTCTCCCACCATGAGAAAGAAACCAAAAAACCAACATGGCTTCAAAGATATGCCGGGAAGAGGCAAAAAGTCATAAGCAGCATTTAAACTTAAAATACCAAGGAGCTTTAAATGTGCAAAATACGGACCATTTGAGGCACTAACTCATTTGGTTCTTACTATTCAGCAATTCTGACGGCAGTAACTGGCAGTAGAATTACTGCACAATGTCATCCTTACGGAACATAGGGTACTCTCAAATTAAATTGGTACTACTTCTGTGCTGCCATTAAGATGACTTATTTGTTTCTGATTAATTAGGTTTCAGCTTCTTTCTTCTTGGCATTACATCTTCCTCCTGTTCCGTCTATCTGGACAGTCTAGGTCTGTGTTGGCACAAATCAGTCACTGTAATTCTGGATCAGAAATCTGTGGCTTTGATGAACCTGGCTTCTGGTTCCTGTCAATCTCTATTGTGGAGTATCATGAGACACACAGACATACAGACTCACACGCACACATACAATGTGAAATCGCTGCAAAGGAAGGGGGAAGAAGGAAGGGGGGAAAAAAAAAAAAAAAAAGGCAGCCATCACAAGGTCAGCTTTTTTGGAACCACATATAGGTGCCAAGTAAAGGTCCTAGCAGCTTGTCTGCCAGAGCTTAAAAAGCTACGACAAACATTTGTCTCCTTGCTCATTTGAAGGCCTCATCATCACTGGAGTGCTGGATCACTGCAGGAAAAGGCTGGGAGGGAGGACAGAGCTTCACCAGCATAAACTGTTGCTGTACCTCTGCAGCCAGTCGAGTTAGAGCAGTAAAGGATCCGGCCATCAGTATTTTTGGCAGACAAGCTCAGCTGAGCTTGCATTGCTGCTGAATTGTCAGTCTGACACTGCTCTTGCACAGCAAGAAGAAACTATGAATGACGAATTAAAACTAATGGAGTTGTAACAATTTAAGGGAGAGAAGAAGCTGAGGTATTTCACATCCTTCCATGTGAAATTATGTAACGCTTGGAAATTGTGCTTTTTTTTGGCAAACAATATATGGGGTCTCCAACGCGCAGATGGAAGAGCAGCTTATATTTAATAAAATAAAATTTGACATTCATGGCACATTATCATATACAGTCATACATTATGTATGATATAGACTTGGTATAGTTTACACACAGTCTAAACGTTTATCCTACAGATGGACAGGGAATTAGAGGGATAATAGTCTACACTATAAAAACGTTCCAAATGCGCACTTTTCCAAACACAAGTTAGTGGAAAATCAGTTAGAAGTAGAGGACAAACCATAACATTTTTGCAATTTCCGTTTTCGTGCGCTCCCACCAGCCTTTGGAAACGATCCCAGCAAATTAAGGTACTTCTAGACTAAGGAGAAGTCACGAACTTTTAAAGTTTCAGGAGGACAAAAGGGATCTACTGGCAAATAGTGTTTTCTACCAGCCCTCTTGCTTTTTACTCATCTTGGTAAAGAAACAGAAGAGGCCAGTCACCACTGATTGTTCCTCACTGCAGGTTTCACTGCATACTGTTCCAAGCTACTGCCAGCATCGCCAGCACCGCTTCAACCCTCGCGCGAATTTTCAATGAGTTCTTCCTGAACAGTTTGAAGAATATATACTGGAAGAGTCTGCTAGTCAATGGCCAAGAAAGCAAAACAATACCACACGCTGCCAAATACAAAGATAAGATACCAATTTCCCGTAATAGTTTTTAACAAAATCCCAAAGTGTTTTTAAATAGAAGTTCCACTATTAAAGGTACCATAATTTAGTAGAGGCAGAACCACACACCCTAATGCACTGAAGCGCAACACACCAGATCCTCTGGGTCTTTAAGTCACGCATGTCTACATATAGCACTGCTGAGGGTGTTAAAACCAACACACGTACCTATGAATTCTTTTAATTAAGCTGCCTATCTTAAACTTTTCTTTACAGCTACTAATTTGTATCTCTAGACGTGCATTTTATAACAATGTACATTGTCATTCTAACATGCCACTTATCGTGCAGAACTTTATAATAACGTCACATAAAGCAAAGCTTTCCATCCAAGTTCTAACTGAAAGCTTTCTCTGTGTTTTGAGGTAGAAAACAGTGTCACATCTTTAAATGCTTAAACAACTTGAAACTGAATTTTGCTATCTTTCACCCTATTCACCAAGTCCTTTAAAACCCATTTATAACTTCGAGTGTCCCTCAAATCATCCTCATAATACAGTTACCCACTTTTAAAAATGGCTATTAGCCTTACATAGTTTGATTGTGAAATGACTCATTTCTGGGTATGTCCAACAAATGTCCGACACTGCAATTTTCAATGTTTCCTCTGGCTTGTTGGATTGTATTGTATTGTTTTCAAAAAAGGAAACCTTGTCGTTATAGGAATAAGAAACCTTCAGTCATTTCAGGGCAAGATATTTCTTCCAAACCCAGCTCTTTGAGGGGAAAAAAAAAAGCACAGAGATAAAAATTTGCTTCTAATGGAAGAAATCGCCATTTCCTGTTTCTGGATTGTCTCTATTGTTTCGAGGTGCTTTGCTCAACTCTCTAGGAACAAGGTATAAGAAAAAGTAGTCCTAAAGAGCAGCTCATCTGCTATTCTGAAATAGGTTTGATTTACTGAGCCAAAAAGTTACACAGCATAATTTACTAAGTCCTTCCTATTATTTGTAAACCATTATGGGTTTAGTTCACATACATTTTTTTACTTCAGGTGTGCATGATGTAGACAGTGTATGCTTATTGCTAGTACATACTTAAAGCCTACTTAAAATTTCAGTAAAACACACGCCAGAGCTTTGCAGAGAGATCAGAAAATGTCACACTCTGCTTACATGAACTTGTTCAAGGCAGAGAGCAACCGTCATGTTTAACACGGCACGACAATTCTAGATTGAAAACTAGCTTTCAGTGAGGAGGAGCAGTTTCAATGCGAAACGAGAAGTCCTAGGCAGAAACTTTTCCACTGAGACAGACTACCGAATCAGTGTTCACCAAGAGTTAGGCTAGAATCAGTTTCTCTTCTCACCTTAAGGTATGCTACCTGGTCAGAGCAACACAGCAAAGTTTCCCATGAATGCTTCAGATGATTTTATTTTTGCGTAATAATACACCATTTTCAGAAAGACTAAAAAAAAGCCCTACAGTTCCGTAATGACTTCAAGACTAACAGGCAAATTCTGTGGGATCTTACCAATGGCAGCTCAGTGGCTAAAAGGTTACTGAGAAATTTTTCAAATATTTTTCAGGAAGAAAAACCATTGGCACCATAGCAACATCCTCCAACTGGATTTCTGAGGGAAAATCATTTTATTCCTCTAATTTCTGCTCAGTAAGTGTGAGTTAGAAGAGGACCAACCTCTGAAAACCCAGTCTGAAACCAAGCCCTAACTTCCAAGTACCTGGCTCGGCAGTATGCAACAAAATTAACGGCACTCTTAACTAGAGGCTTTTTTTTTTTAAATTATTTTAGCACCAGAAGGAAGCTTGACAGCATCTACTCTGTTTCCTTGTGAAATACAAATCAGTTAGGCCGGAATGGAGTTTGCGTAAAAGCACTCTCAGCAGTTTTGTCTCGTGATTTGAATTCGTCTGGCTAAAATGAGGAGGTCAACACTGGACTTGAACCGTGCAGAGGACAGACAGCTCATATAACCCGGCAGAGTACTCTCACATTAAGCACAGCCTACACTCACAGCACTGACTCCACGATACCAGGGTTTTCCATCAACGTAATTTTTTCCACTGCCTGAACTATCTAGTTCTAGTAGTCCTGCGACAAGGCACTCAACCGAGTTAAGCATCATGTCATTAAATACATCCTCCTCACGGATTCAAGCCTGCTGCCTGATCTTTTCATTAAACTCAGCTTATGAGTTGCGTTTCCCATCTTTTCCCTTGTGCTGTAGTTTCTCCTCTGCTGTGCACAACAGCCACTTAGAACTTATTCCCCCACTGCAAAGATACTTACAAACCAAAACCACATCGCTTCCCCCTGCCTCCATAGAATAAAACTGACAGATTTGACTTCCAAGCCTCTCCCTCTCCAGCCTCTACATCAGTTCTCCAGGTCTTTCCTGAATTTTCTGCAGTTGGGGATAAAGCCCTTCTCACACACGTTGCCTTACTTCAGGTTCACTTTGCACGCTAGTGAAGTGTTTAGAGGGAAGCAAGTGCTAACTCCATGGGTCCTAGTGCAGCAATGCCACAGTAGCCTATGTTTATGTCAACAGCATCCCTAAATCCCAGTCCCAAGACCACTGAAACAAACTCAGTAATAAAAGAGACAAAGTTCCAGTATATTACAAGTCTTTAGCAGCAATATTCAAGGTAATAGCTCTCTCCATAATCATCTGTCATGCAATTTTAGACTCAAAGCTCAAAATTAATTACAAACACGAAACAAATCATGCCGTTAAAACATATATTATAAACAAATTATGCTCTCAAAATAGGTAACTTACAGCCTGGCAAAGTAATTGATAAGCCTAAAGTGCTCACAAATAATTGCAAAACTGACAGGTCAAGTGATCACTGAGTGACCAACATATAAAACTATCCAGCACAAGAGATAAAACATATTAACTGGGACTGCCACTCATTTTATCACAAACTGTAAATAAACCATATGGGCTTTTTTTTGTGTGTGTGTGTTTCAATGCTGAATTTCCTGGACAGCATTTCTAAACCAGACCTTTTTATCTATTAAAAAGCATTCTCAACCTTCAGCTTGGTCCACTGACTCCAACATAGGATTAACATTTTTGTTCAGTAATCACAAAAAAAAAAAAAAAACAAACAAAAAACCAAACCACACACACCACAAACAAACAAAAAAAAAACCAAACCCAACCACAAACTCCCCCAAAACCACCCACCGAGGCTGTAACAAGGTCCTGCTTCATTCCAATCCCAAATTCTACATGGTCAATGTCTTGTCATCCAGCCCAGGCTACACGCAACTACGTCAAATGAGCAATCACATCACAAAATGTTACCCACCTTCCAAAGCTCCAGCTACCTACCACAAAGTTACTGGCTCTCTGAGATATCATCCGCTTCCCCGTGGACATGCAGATCTCTGGTATCTATTGCACTAATTCCAGGTGACACCTAGCTGACCCGCTACCCTGTCCGGAAGAGTCCACGATCAGCCGACTGCCAGCTTAGCTCCCAGCTACTCTGGCTGAGGGACAACAGCGTTCTCCAGCTGTTTGTTACTGACCATCCTCTAGACTCCAGCTGCCTCCCCAGCTCGGCTGGTAGGAGCACTTCCTCTCCCACGTCAGGCTAAGCCAACAACTACTGCAGTGATGCTGGTGCATCCCTCCATGGATGATCAACGGAAAGCACCTAAGAACAGACCTATCTTCAGACACAAGAAGATCACGGCCTAAATCCAGAAGAGGACATCTCTTCCCATGACCTTCTTTGTGCTTATCGTTGCAATACCTCTGAACTGACTTTCCTTGAATCGACCCCTGAATTGCCCAACTTCCTTATTAGGACGCGCGTTCAAAGTCATTGTCCCCACTCCTGAGGGGCAGCGGTGTTTTTCCCGAATTTTCAAAGCCAGTTAGCCAAGGGCCTAACAATATCTAATAGCTATTGTCGTCTGTTGCCTACTATTTGGCCAGATATCATCGAACAAATACTGCCCAAGAAAAACGCTCCCTTATTCAAGCAAGCACAGCATAGCAGCCTTCTGTACCAACACCAAGGATGCACTTACATCCTGTTAGCCCTGTCAAGATAACAACTGTTTTGCGTTCCATGTCAGCTGATACCGAGAGACTTGCATAGCACAGCTTATGGTACGTGATGCTAACTCCACAGTACTTAATAAAACCCACAGAGAAATAACGCAATTGAAACCAGACAGAGTAAGACATTAATACTGTGCATTTTAATCAAAGTGAGAGATATAATTATTATCTCTATGTAACTAGAAAAGCTGAAAGGTTCTAATGGGAAAAAATAAAACCATCTGTTTACTCTAAATCATTAAATGAGTGCTTTAGGACAATGTCATCCCTCTAAAGCCTGTAACAATTTGGGCCTTAAGCAGAGATGCAAATTGATTCAACCCAAGCATATTTTGCCACAAATGGCTGAATCAAAATATCATTGAACAAAGAGTAACTTCTGCCACGCATCATAAAGACAAGCAGAAGATGTTTTCCAATTCCTTAATTTGCAGACAGGAACATGATTAGTGCTTTCTTCTAATCCAGGTTTTTAAAAAGCCATTTATTCTTTATTTTAGGAATCCCAAACCGCAGCTCAAGTACCTACATCCCAGTCAGGGAAAATGAGGCTGAACATGCCTTGTCTGCACTCCTGTAGTGCTAATGCAGTCCAGTTCTCTGCGCCTTGCAGCTCTGCTCACCATACTTCTAACAGTTGTTAGCAAGCCCTTGCGGGCTGACAATTCACCAGGTGCTTTAACGTGGCTATTAAAACAGTGCTCTCCCTTGCCTTCAAGACTGAATTTTTGTTGCCTGATCTCACAAGCACTGACCTGAACTGTTTTGCCTCTTCTTCCTCCCTCGCAATTTTTTTCCCAGCAGTATATGCTTGAGCCCTAGGTCCGCAACTGGAGTGGCCTAACAGGACCTGCCTGAACTCACTCACGAGAAGCTAGGAGAAGAACGGTACTGGCTATGATTCGCTTTCCTCAGGGATTTAGGTATTGACTCCGAGCAGCCCAGCTTTAAATACCTTTCTGTAGATTAAGCTCATTTTTCCAAACTTATAAGACAATATTTTTGTTTACAAAGACCTTGAGGAAAAGATGCTGCTGCCTGCCTCCCCCAAACACACATACATCCAGTGCGTCGTTGCTTCAACACTCTCCGAATGAGGACTCTGAAACAATACCCAGCTCCTGTGGGTGACAGGGTAAAACACAAACCCTAGGTTCACAGGTAGCTGTTGGGCTACGCACCTCCCACATGAAAAAAGTTTTCTCCAGTTGTGTTTTCTATGGATTTAGAGACAGTCAGTGCAGCTCTGGAACACACAGATGCTGAGGCTCAGCATGCAGAAGTTTAGCCCCTGCAGTGACAGGCACAGTGGATGTGTTGACGAGCACCCAAACATCGCCATCTTACCGACAGCAATATCTGGGTACCTGCATCCTCTCATTTAAATCTAGGCTTGGTTCGCTCTATGTCAGAAGTATTTTTTCATCCTGGATTAGTACTTCTGCTGAAGTTCAAAGAGGAACCTCACTTCACCCATCAAAGACCTGCTGGAATACAGCCTGGATATGAGCAGCTACAAAGAGGTATCTCAAGTTTCACTGCTAACAGAGGTGATGTAGATTTCCAATTTGAGTGATATGCCATGATAAAACTTACCTCCTTACCTGGTTTGCCCATCTTATCCAGGTAAACAAGCATGTATTTTGGCTGGGATTTTTTTTTTTTTTTTAATACAGTTACAGCAGAGAAAATCCCTTACTGATGTTTTGCCTTCACAGGTTATTAAGTGTGTAAACAGAGATACCTATATTGAAAAGCTTTTAGATGACAGAAGTATGCTCTACAAAGAGCTGGAAAGCAATCTGAGCAAAACCAGAGTCAAGTGACTCACCTCAGAGCAGACAGCAGGCCAGCTAGGAACGCAGCGCAGATCCCGCGGTGTTAGCTCAAGTGCTCTGTCTAACGCTCCACAACTGCCTTTTTGAGGAACTTCTTGGATTCTTGGTGTTCTTCTGAAACGAGTAACAATAATGAAAAAGTTAACACAGGTTTTTAAATTTCAAAGCATCCCCTCCTACAATTCCTCATGAGCAGCACTCAAAACCTGCAACAGAGTAGCACGTGAATTGCGGTGAACAGAACATAAACACCGATTTGTTGGGGTTTAACCCAGCAGGCAGCTAAACATGGCACAGCCCCTCGCTCACTCCCCCCTACCCAGTACGACAGGGAAGGAATCGGAAAAAAGAAAGGAAAAATTCATGGGCTGAGATAAAGACAGTTTAATAGAACAGAAAAGGAAGGGAAAATAATAATAATGATGATAGAATATACAAAACAAGTGATGCACAATACAGTTGCTCACCAATGCCCAGCCAGTCCCCGAGCAGCGATCGCTGCTCCCCGGCCAACCCCCCCAGTTTCTATACTGCCCACGACGCCGTATGGTATGGAATGGCCCTTGGGGCAGTTGGGGTCAGCTCTCCTGGCTGTGCCCCCTCCCAGCTTCTTGTGCCCCTGGCAGAGCAGGGGAAGCTGAAGAGTCCTTGACCAGTGTAAGCGCTACTGAGCAACAACTAAAACATCAGTGTGTTATCAGCGTTATTCTCACACTAACTCCAAACCCCAGCACTATACCAGCTACTAGAAAGAAAATTAACTCTATCCCAGCCAAAATCAGGACAGTACTTTTCTCCATTGCTAGCACTGCTGGATTTTCCTCTTAATCGCCTAACTATTAGCTATGCACACCTATTTTATTAACATTTGACATGTACTTAGTGTAGCATTCAGTATGAACTAAATGCTTAAATGGCTTTGTCTTTACTCTGAAGGGCTTAGAACTGAAGGTCAGACAGCAGGAGAAGCAATGCTGTGAGGAAATCCAGAGATAAATATATACGATACATCCAGATCAAGTTTCGGCCACCATATCATATTAGGAATTAAGTCAAGTATAACAGCTGGGCCCAGCTGGGGAACGCAGCCCTGTTGTTCACGTACTGGGAGCGTGCAGACGTCTCCAACTGCCGAGTATAACGCTAGTGACTTACCCCACCAACCCTGCTTATGTAGGTAGCGTTACACTGCTCCAGCGAACAGCCCTGGAAGGGAAATGGGAAGGCAAAGCGGGGAAGCAGGAACAGGGTTGGAAGCAGAGAGGCACTCCGACTGGCCCGTGATGGGCTTCCTCATATAGAACAGTGGAATCCCAGCAATGCCAGCAGTATTATGCCACTTCATACTAGCAAAGGATCGGAACCCGTATCTATCACATTATATCAGGTTCAGAGGTCATTTGTACCTGAGGGCTTTGCTATGACCCAAATAACCTCAAGAAAATCACGCGTCCGACTCGGATGCTGGTGTAGGCCCTCACATGTTACTCCTCCTCAAGGCAGGAGAGGGTCAGAGCCCCACAGAACGGCCCTCGAGCACAGTCCTTGGAACTGCTTTCCCCTGGCTGCCGGAAGGCACAAAACTGGCTGTGAAGCGCGAGGTTGTGCGGCAGGACTTCTTTTTTCCCTCCTCCTTCTGAAGAGTAGGGCTCCTGACTTACAGGAGGTCAGACCTTACTCCTTAGTCTTTTCCCACCTCATTCACCTGACAACCTCCTCCACAACAGACATCTTATCAGACGTGACTGATTGCTGTAATCTGTACTCTGGGCAGCCATTAAGCAAATTACCTGAATCATTGCAAGGATTAGTCTCATTAACACATGATTAGCATCAAATTAAAATAATGAGTGTTTAACTTCTGATGTCTTCCAGTTGTTTGAACAGCTTGATCAGCCACACCAGGCTGGCAGGGAGGTGGTGGGTGTCAAAGAGTCAGTGAGGGGAAAAAAAAAAAAAATAAAAAGGTAGGCTGTACCACACAGACTGCAGCTGACTTGCAGAACAAAGCACAGTCGCTCTCAGAGCAAGCTCTGGGCAAAGTTCACCACCAGCAAAGGGCAGAGGCAAGTGGCCAACCCCAAACCTACGCTCTGCGTAACACATAACGCTGTCTGCGCTCTTTGGGAGCAAGGTTTCACGGGCTAAGAGCAGCAGCTCCTGCCTCTCCACAGCTGAACACACTCAACAGCCGGGGAGCCAATGCCTACAGTTTCAACGCCGGCACTAGAACTGACAGGCTGAGGTGAGCCCATACCTGCATTCCCGGTTGCCTCCTGGCTGCTAACACGCGCTGTCTTGTCGCAGTAACAGCAAAGCAGGCCCCAAGCTCAGCCAAGCTGTAGCTGGAGCAGCCCGTGTGCTTCCCAAGAGCAACGGCCTTCCTCCCAGGCACGCTCCAAGCTCCCCTCCGACCAGCCGGGGTAGCAGCCCCCCGCCCCGCTGGGCCCTTCAGCAAAGACGCTGCTCTCAGTGCGCCCGGCGGGCGAGCCCGGGCGGCCGCAGGCTCTGACCCGGGCACAGTTTAACTCCGGTAGCCACCTGCTGCTCTTCTGCGCGCCGCAGCTCGGGGGCAAGGCGCCTCTCCAAAGCGCACATCAGCCCCTTCGGGGAGCAGAGCCTGCTCCCACAGCACGGACTGATGTTACCCAGAGCAGTGCTCTGAACGTGCCTCCTCCCCGGCAGCTCCGTTTCACTCTTGCCGGCCTTGCAAAGCCTGGCTACAACTGGGTTTGGTCCCCAACATGGCAGAGCTTCCCCTATGTCTCAAAATGGTCACAACTGGAGGGTTAAAAAAAGCTTAATCTCCATGACAGTTCTAGTACAAAATAAAAACGTTTTGAAGTAAATTTTGCAAGTGCCACGGCTTACTGACATGGGCTGAATTTGCAGAGCAGTTTTGGTACACACTACCTAGCAACATTTTGCAAGGAACTAACCCAAAACTCTATGTGCATACTAAATGCATCCGAATTCATATGGGGAAGGAAATTAAAATAACAAGAGCTTTGACTGGTGGCTGGCTTTTCAGGCACAGTTAAGCAACAGGAGGCAAGAACCCTCCTACCCAGCGGTCTGGACTAAGGGAAGCCCTGAGCAGAACTCAGCCAGCACATTGCACCCATGCCTCTGCACTAGCAGCTCTCACCTGCCCCAAATCACTTGCTCGTGTAGGGAGAATTGAATTCAACAGCCCCTTGCTTAATCACAGCCTTTTTACTTTATGTTCCTTCCTTTTGTGTTTAAAAACACACTTGGGGCCCGGGCAGGGGATCAAACCTGTCTCAACTGCAGCAAAGAACTACGTGAGCAGTTACAGTCACTGTTTCTATCTGCGGAGGCCGAACAGCCGTTTTTTGCTGTTTGTTCATTCTCTTCAATTGCTCAGACTACCAATCTGCCTGGACTCCACGTTAGTTATGAAGCAGCTTCCTACCACTGCCTGGAGCACCGCTCCGGCAAAGCCCAGCAGCCAGCGTGCAACCGCAAGCAGCAGAGAACGTCACAAAACCACTCCTCTTCCCTGTCCGCCGAGGTGGGCTGTGAAAGTCATGTTTCACCGCTCTGTATTTTCAAGGTGATGTGCAAGATTGCCCAGAAATTGCAGTTCTTCCTGTGGCAGTTTTATAATAGTAAATGTTTTGAAGAAATGTAACACGTATCTTAAGCATTCAGTGCTGAGCATATCAGAACTCAATTCCCCGATTCAGGTCATTTTACCTGCACTAAATCCTGAGCTGGAATGTCCAATGTCCAGCCACCAAGCCAGGAAAGATGAAATTAGTTATTACTCTACCCTTAACTTGTTTACTGGTGGACTTGGTAATGTTAGGCTAATGCTTGGACTTGATCTTAATGGTCTTTTCCAACCTAAACAGTTCTGTGATTCTATGTCCCCGTTATCCCTGGGAAGGTCCTCCCTCCTGCAAGCCCAGAAGTCCCCAGGTTGTTCCCTTCTCAGTGCACAGAAACAGTTCTCCCTATCCCATGGTCACACAAGAGAAATCCAATTGCTGCTCCTCTTCATCCTAGGTACACAGCCCTCAGCATTCACCAAAAACCAGCTTGTCTCATTTTAGTGGTGTTCAGGCTTGTCTCCAGAAGGTGCCGACAAGATTTTGAGCACCAATTAGTTATCATGCATTAGCTACCGTGTTATGAACTAGGACTATGCAACTTTTACTTTTTCCTTCTCTGTCAAAACATTTGTTCCTTCTCTGGGCAATGAAAATGGTGGCACAAACTTACATGTGTTACACTTGCAACCAGAACCTTTTTTCCCCTGATACCCCCATTGGTCAGGACGTGCTAAACCGGCAGAAGTCTCAGTATAGACATACCATAAACCCAGCTGCTGCCCTACCTCACAAGAAAGCCTCTGGTCTACTCCTCGTCCTCAAGCATGCTCCACAGTCCAAGGACAAAGAGAAGCATTTCCATTTAATTGCTTACTTTGACAGCACTTTTCCAAACTCTCAGATTTTCACCATTGCCAGCTCACAACCATCAGGCCGGTGCAAACCATCCATGGTTATACTGGCAGGAAAGGATTTACTCAGCCAAATTCTATCTATAAGCAAAAACTGCACAACTGACCCTACAACGACTTCACAGTTCAAATGGAGTATTTACTGTCCCACAAGCAAAGAATTCACTGGATTCATCTTGGTCAACATTGACATCCTATCGGTTTATAACCGCTGATGCCAAACTCAAAAGAAATCGGGTCTTTTTTGCCACCTAACAGTGGGACTTTGCTTGTGAGGTTAAGTGACCAAGTTTCAATGAGGGCCACTAATTTAGTATATTTTGTGGTTGGGTTTTTTTTTTTGGTTGGTTGGTTGGGGTTTTTTTTAAACCCAAGGCTTTTGCTGTTACTTTTACTGAGGGGAATAAGAGGGGGCTGCTGGATATTTTCAAGAAACTTATGTTCCATTTCAGTTACATCTTGTTCATTAAAGTTGGCAGGTTGAAAGGGTAAGTGATTTATGAAAACCTCAAAATCAAATTAAGTATGCTCTGAACATTTTAAAACATAAGATTCAGTGTTTTAAGGATTTTCTCCACGCTTCTATTTCCATTTTTGAGTCATCTCCAATGCTAAAGAAGGCAAAGCCAAAATCACATCACCGTGAATAATCCTGGAAAGCATTTTGCTTCAAAACCTCTCTTTTTTGATCTGGTATCTTGTTAACAGATGACCTCTTTTCTTGATATTTTTTTTTTTTTTTTTTTTTAAACCCACAATCAACTACTTTCTCTTCTCCCTGCAGCTGGTGTGTTGTTGGGACTGAAGCAAAGTCTCTCCTAAGTCTCAATTCTTTCTAACCTGCTGCAGCTTGTTTGGTTTTATCTGCATATGAATTTAACAAGTTTCCTGCTGTCTCTGATTCTCCTGCATGTCTGCAGAGCTCAAATCAAAAGCCTTGCTTTTCCTTGCCGTACAAAACTACAGTTGACTTCTTCAGAGACTTCCTGGGCTGCTTCCAGTTCAGTTCGTTCACCGCATCAATGACAGGCATCTTCCCCTACCTCCGACGGTGGTGTGAGATCTGAATACACAGGATATGCAGGATCTGGACCTAAATCCACACTCAAAGAAACATTTCTCTCTCAACGGAGGAATTGACAGAACATGTGCAGCAGCCAATGTTTAAGCCTCAACATCTTGGTTATTTATTCTTTGAAATGCCACAAACCATAAGTACGTATTATAGACAAATCACTTGTCAAAGCTCTTTCTTAATTTAATTAAAGCCATTTTTTATTCATAGAAGTGCAAAGAAGCAACTTAAACAGATAACATTTTTCACACTTGCATAAAATGAAAATAGCCAAACTAAATTTTGGCAAAGTATATAACAACAAAAGATCCAAGCAAAGACTACGTATGTGCCAACTTTCATCTCTGCTAAGACGTTAGCAATGAGTTACACACATAAAATCTCCTAGTTAAATTTGTTCTGGACTCCTGACCCTTCACACACTACAAACACTCCAGTGATTCTTACGCTGTGGCCCCACAGTCCTCTCCAACAACCAGGCTGGAGTTGCTGTGAATCGCTAACAGAGCAGGCAGCAAAATGCTGCTCGAGTTAAAATACCGTACCCCAAAAGCACCCTCCACTTTTCCAGTGTGGATCCGAGTATTATACTGGCAAAAGCATGTGTCAAGCATCTGTAAGCACCACAAGGAACGTGCTGCCCTCCCAGCATTAGTAGGCAGACCATGCACAGTTTTTTGCTGCGGACACTAATGATTAATTTGGGGAGGAACCCCAATATAGCCACTAAAGTACTGCTCAGTACACATCAAGAACAGAATCACTAGTTGAATGAAGATGGACAATATCATCTTAGAGTGAAGGTGCCAGGTGCTAATGCAAAAAAGGTTTTCCTTTTGCAGTGTCCACAGGTTTGTGACTTCTATGTGCTTTAAGAAATCTGTAGTCAAGGCTCATGCATAATAACAAAGGCCTAGGTTTGACAGCGTACAAACTGGTTCAGTACCCTGAAAAAGCCTTGGAAACCTTGTTTTCATTATAGCCTTAGTCAAAGACTCTTAACAAACACACTCAAGATGGCCTTTTTTAGAAACATTGCGTTCAGCCCTGCTCCCAGACTCTGTAGCCTGTAATATTAAACAGCACTTGAACAGGAGTTATGGGGTAGTCATTTGCATATATGCAGATTACAGCCAGTCTCTGGAATCTTATTTTGCAACCATGCCCTGTAAGGACTAAAGAACCATCCAAACCCAGGTGACACTGCAGGCCAATCCTGAAAAGAAACACCTTCAGGCTGAGCAAAGCTAGTTTGGGATCGATACCACCAAGGCCCAGGGTTTTGCTCCAACTGAAGTTCACAAAAACCGACTGGGAGAATAAGGGACAGAACAATTCCCTTCCCCCCAAATAAATCTACAAACACTATTTTTGTCAATTAAAAAAACCAAACAAACCAACCCACACCACCACAACTGGAGTCTAGAGGCAGCATAAGGGAATTCTACAGACTGGGTCACGTGCACCACCCAACTAGACTCTTCTGTGGTAGCAGCATTTCCCAACACGAACCATTTCACGCACATTAGTAGCCATCACTACTGTCCAGATTAAAAAAAAAAAAAAAAAAAAAAAAAAAAAAGCCCACCAAACTTTCTAATTCCATTGGCTTTGTTCACACCTGCTACAGTAAATAGAAAATAATTTATCAATTTACCTTCAAAGTTCAAGTTTGCTGTTGTACAATCCCTTACAGCATTCAGAAATTTCATGATTTAAGCGATACATTCAGACTCCATCTGCTGCATATTATTGACCATATTATGTAAAGTACGTTTTAGCAATTCACACTCACTTGATTCTGCAGTACCTGTGGGTGCCAAACATATGTTTCCTATTCTACTTGCCTCTCCTGGGCCATATGCAATCCACTCAAACCATCAGCTTTCTTATAGATGCAACTTGCTGCTTGGTAGGCTTTTTTAACATATAAATCATATTACCTATGCTGAACACTGGTTGTAAACTAATTTGTGCAGAAGACTTTGTGGTATCGCATAAGCTTCTCCGAGATCACGCATGAGTGATCCCAAGAGCTATAGGTGCTGGGCAGCAAGGTGGGTTACTGCTTGCAGAGAGCCCCACCTTACACCGGGCCTAAAATCCCAGGAGGGTGATCCTCCCCGAAGCGCTGAAGGAAACCCGGCAGGTCAAACGGCGCCAAGGGCAGCACGAGCCGTCACCCCAGACCTGTGCACGCAGCCTTCTGTGCCGCCCTACATCCCTTTGGCCCGTTCAATAAAGAAGCCAAACTGAAAAGAATCTGGTTTTCAGAAATGAGGTATTGCTCTGTTGCTAGGGAAAATGAAAGGGTTTGGTTTTTTTTTTCCCCTCCTCTTGTTGGAGAAGCCTCTACTCTCTTCTTGAGGGGCAGAGCTGAATTTCATATTGTCACTAATGCAAAATTAAAATGACAGCATACAGACCTGCTTCTTATTCCAAGGCATGTCTCCAGCCTGTTGCCTTCTGGAAATAACACCATGTACTCAAAAAGTATTTCACAAGGGGAAGGAGGAGAAAAAAAAAAAAAAAACCAACAAAAAAACAAACACCACCACCAAAAAATCCCATCACCCCACTGCTGCGGGAGGATGATGTCAGGGGCTCTGCTTTTGTTTCTTACAGTTTGTGCTGGAAGAATGAACAAAACCATGGAAACTTCAGTGGATTCCATGCGCAAAACAAACAGCTTTAAGCGAACAAAAAAATGGGTCCAGTCCATCCACAGGAGAAGGGAACGGCTGTCTAGAAGCCCATCAATTTGTTGGTCTTCCACTCATACATCTGTCACTTTTAAGAGTGTTGAACATACACTTGGATATGTTGCTCTTTTGTTCAAAACTCTTGACTGATATATTTTATAGCAGAGAGGGAGTTCAAATGCTTGAACACATCAACAGGAATTTTCCAATAGTGCCAAAGCTTGAGATAACTTGTATCTGTCCCTAGTCTGCAAAAGAGGACACAGCATTGCCGTTTATAACGGAAGATATCACATGTCCTGTAAAGAGTGATGTCATTTACATTGGCAACAGCCTCCAAAATAAACCACCTACGTCTGCGGCAGGAGTAAGTCATTCGCTTTGTTCCTACTGCTGTCAGCCTACTGCAATGCCGCTGCTTCGGTTACAAAGCGTAGTAGGCACTACGTGTCCACCTTTCACCTACAGATGACAGTGAGCAACCCACCATGTCACTGAAAAGCGGTGTTCTTGAATCGTTTGCTTGTCTACAGGAGAGAACGATGGGGCAGAGCCGCGGTTTGTTTCCACTCCTGCTTACGAATCCTCGATTCTGACAAAACCCCTCTCCCAACCACAAACACCAGGCCCGAGGCCTCCCACCATCTCGCCAGGCCGTTTCTGCACGCCCTCCTTCCCTCGCCGCAAACTCCCCTCCGTCTTTCCCCTCCGTCTTCTCTCGATAGGGATGACGGCGCCAGGGACCCGGTGGCCGGGGACGACAGCGGTGGCCAGGCTGCTCCCTGGGACCACCCCTTACCCCCTTCGCCTTCCGCTCGCGCAGCAAGAAACCGACGCTTTAAGACAGGCAGATGGGCGACGCTACCCCCAGGAACGGCGTTCCTCGGGTCGTACGCACGGCAGGAACGTCTGTCAAGACTGACGTTCTGGCAAAACCAGAGCGGTATTAAACGTGCCCCGTCAGCCTGCTTGATGAGCTCACCACCTTCAGAGGGGCGAGGCGTTTGCCCAACGGCTGCCACACGCCAAAATCCGTATTAGCGAAGAACACGAGCTGCGCCCCGTGACGGGTTACGGTCCAAAAGCGCTCTTCTCAATCACCCCTCTACCCAATTGCTTCCCACTTGCTTCGAAGCAGTAGCAATTTATTGCTGGCTGATATTAAGCAAATTACGACATCCCAGAAGTCTAGCGCATCTGTGCCGGCTAACACACAAATACAGAGGAACACCAGCTTCCCAATAAGAATAAATGATTTCTCCCTGACTTCTGTTCACCTGGCTTAAGGTGCAGGCAATCAAATAAGAAGAAAGGGTGTGTTTACTGCACAGTTCTAGTTACAATCTCAGTAATTAAACAGATAACTCAGTCTAAGTGTTTGCAATTTCCTAAAACAGCGTTTGTTACTGATGCATCTGGATCTCAATAACCATTACCTTCTGCTACCTACAGGTAGAGATAATTATCCATGAGTAAACGATTACCTATGCTATAAATTACCTACAAAATTTGGGCTGGGTTTTTGCCAATCACCATTCCAATTAATTAACCAAAATTGACTAGCTGGCTTTAGCCCAAATATTTCCTCATCAGTATTCAATGCCAGTGCCTACAAGATGAAGGAAATAAACCAGAGAGGAGAGACAGAGAGAAATCCTACAAAGGTTAGGAAGAGATTAAAGCAACAGAGAGACAAGAAGAAATAGTTTCTCAGGGTTTGTGGTGAACCTTTTTTTTTTTTTTTAATGTGACCCTGCCCACGGGCAGGGCTGCGGACGGATCAGCACCAGCAGCACGCACGCAGCCATTTCCATCGAGGAAGGGAGTCGCAGCCCCCAGCCGGAACCAGAAAGCTCCGAGTCCTCGAGTTTTCCTCCGGACTAGGGCTTGGGGCAGATTCCCAAGGGCTGTTACAGCGAGCGGGGGACACAGCCGCACTTGGAATACAATGGCCGGGGGAGGAATAACCACCACGCTTGAGCAGTATGCTTCCGAAGGAACTCCTGACTTCCGAGCTCCTCCATTTTAAAGGAGCTAGTCAGACCCTCACTAAACCTTTCGTTGTCAATAGTGAAGGTGACAGGAAAATTTCACGTGGATGCAAACGAGGCTTTAAACACCCAGCGTCACACATCTGCAGAACGGCAATTTGGACAATAGGCGCTCAATTTTTGTCACTGTATGCAATGAATATTAAACAAATTCCTGTCATTCCCAGCTGAATTATCACTGCATGCCATCACACGCGGAGACTTTTTAGACGTCTGTGTGCTCCGCGAACATTCATAACAGCAGAAGTTGCCGTTACAAACAGTGAAATTAACTCTTTGGGCAGGCACTCGGCACCACCAGGATACGCAACAGCCGCTTCTGACAGAAAACTGCACAGGCAAACGAGCCATCAACCCAAAGCACACGACAAACAACAGCAACTTTCCCACCGAATAAGACTTTTGTATCAGCGCTCATTAAACCCACCCTGACGTACAGCTCGTTCCATAAATATATAAGCAACCGTACGTCGTAGTGCAAATAAAAGTTGAAGACAAATCTTTCCATGTAGGCCAAGCTAAACCAGATTAAGCGCACATCTCCACGCAACCGGTTACTCATTCCATACCTTTTCTGAGTGATGCAATAGCGATACACATTTGCGAACAAACGACTAGCCCCGGTGCCAGCTGAGCACGCTTTGCCTGCGAACGCTTGCTCCGTTTCCCACAGAAGTCAAACGCACTCATTGATGTGATTCAGCGCTGCCCACCTGGACTGCAGCGAGGCAGAGGGGGAAGGCCTCCGCTTATTGAAGGGGAACTGGGTGCACGCACAGCTTCCAAACTGTAAGGTTCCTCATTTTACAATTGGGGGTGTGTACCGAGTGTTTACTAATACAGGACTCATACACGTATTTCGTACTACAGCTCTTAAACATTAGGAAAGGCTATGTGCAGAGGGGTGCCGGCACCCTGGTGATGCTGTCCAGAAAAAGAACCCTTCAGGAGCGCAGAACTGAAGTCAGAAATGCGAGCTATTTCTTCTCCGCTCAGAACAACTCTTCTCCTCTGTCATAAATAGAAATGTGCAGTTAGTTGAAATGGGACTGGAATATTTATTTGGTAGTGATTTTTAGCACTAGTTCTTGAAAAAGTAAGGCACCTCATGCACTATAAGAAAGATCTAAAGCCATAAATGGTGACAAAAACAGTGACTAGCAGTCGTTCTAGACTGTTCTAGAGAACTCGTCAGGGAACTTAATTCAAACCAAACAATCTGCAAAGAAAATCTCTAATAAGGATAATCTAGTGCCTTCCACATCACCTCAAAAATCATTTTCAAGACGCTTTTCTCATGTCACCTCCAGTTATTGATTTATTGAAAAGCAACAAGATATTTCACTGCATAAAGTAAGATTTTTATTTATTTATGCAGGCCTGTCAGTGTCGATAAAATACTGTGGATGCTAGATATTACTTGTACTCCGTATAATTAAGTGAAAGGCCAGACCTTTGTGGAAGTGCTCAACAGAATTCTGATCCTGACCGGGCAGAAGGGATGAAGGGAGAGATGCTCCCAAGGGCAGCAGAGCCCCGTCCCCCTGCTGCTAACCTGGAACGGCCCCCACAGCTCCCCAGCGCACCATGGTATTTCAGGTCAGGGTCGGTCTCTGGGGGTGCCAGACAAAAGATGCAAAGGGAAAAACCTACCAACAACCAACAACTTGCCAAGGTCAAAGAAAAAAAAAAAAACAAGACCCAACTAACAACACAACAACAACAAAAAACCCACCAGAACACCACCCCACCCAAAAAAAACCCAACCCCAAAAAACCAACCAACACAAACAGCATCAGAAAGAAAGTCAAATGTTTCCACTAAACTCACCAAGCTACTAATCAGGCTTCAAAGAAACAGATGCATGTGCAAAACATTTCCCAACTGGCTGTACACACTGCATAGCTCTACATCAAAGCAGAAAGCACTGGTGTCTGGAAAAAAAATCTCCATTTTGAACTATATTTATGTACCTGTTACAATGAAGGCATCATTCCTGCTTCTCCTGGGTTATTCTCATTTAAAGTTCATTCAAACATTTGTTAATGAACAGTAAATCTTTAGACTGCTCAGAATTGCTCTGTTTAATAAATTGTGTGCATTTCATCAACATTATTCAAAACTCAAACTCATTTACAAAAAAATCCACATCAGTCTGAGAGAAAAATGTGTTCAACTCTTCTGAAGGTCTTGGCAGCACAATGCAGGTTCAGACCCACTGAAGGATTCAGGATCAGCAGGCAGAGTCAGGTTTTGAAGAGCTTCATTTTAGAGTTTTAAAATGGAACACACAGATTTCCACAAGCACTCTAGACTAAAATTGTCAGGTGGGCACTTCAGGTGCCTGAAGTGCTAGAGGGATGCTAGATACCAAGCACTGTTGAGGTGCATCTAAGCAGTACGAGGTGATTAGATGTAGAAGGCTGAAGGCAGCTTAAGCTCTTACACATTTTGCTCAGGAACGAGCCCAGACAAAATTATTTTCTGCAGGATTACAGTACACGTACACCACACGTCTCTCTTTACTACGTAAAGACTCGATCTTTCTCTGCTCGCGCTTCACGTTGTTGCTTCTGCTTGTGCAAAGGTACATGGAATTTCACATCTGGGCCACGTTTCAAACTCGCTTGGCTACAAAAGTGCTCCTGGCTACCTATAGTACTGAGCCAAATCAGGGAGATCTTTGAAGACAAGAGTAGATTACAGGCCAGATAAAATAAAAAAATAAAAAAATTAGTCAGGGAACAGCTACATCTATCTGGCCGGTTTTGAAATAACTGAGAAAAAGCATGGAAGACATCTCTGCTTAGCATGGACCATCACTTGGCAGTTCTGAAAGGGTCACGCAGAACTCTGGGTACCACCCTCTAATGTCGCTGAGGTTAGCCCACGTTGCTAACCCTGTACTTGCCTCTTGCCAATAATACAGAAAACTCTTTTTCATGAGCAAAGTGTAGATTAATCCAAATTAAATTAAAAAGCCTAGCAGATTTAAGAAAACGAAGTGGAAAAAGCATTCTCCTAAAGGTCAGAGTGCTCTTCTAGCAGTCCGTTTTAAACTGGTAGTCTGGATTTCGCACTTCCTAACTGTCTCTTTTCTAACAATAACGCCATAACGTAGGAAAAGTGTTTTCATCAGTTGGAGATTTTTCTTTTTTTTTTTTTATATCCCCCCCCCCCCCCCCCCCCCCCCCCAAAAAAAAAACCTCCAGTAACAGGTGCTTTGGAAACCGCAGCTTTGCTCTACTTTAGACTGTAAGAAACGTCAGCAAATCCCCTTTGTGATCCGTCGTGTTCCCTGCACAGCAGAACCAACAGCCCGGCTCCCACCCCGCAGCAGCACATCACAGGGCCTGCTGCGACAGGGCTCAGCATCCCCAAATGCCACGATCCTTCAAGCGCCTGGACTTCCTCCAGAAATAAACCCCTAATGACACCAACCCCAAAGCACGAAGGAAAAGCTGCAGCTGAGGGTCCTGCCTTGAGAAACTCTCCAAGACTCTTGACGCTACTGGACCGGTCGGGCGGATCCGACCGCAGCCACACAGGGACATGCCCGGATGCAGTCTCACCGCGCGTATCCTGCTGCCTCGGTGGGACCCACCTCGGCATTTTGCTAACTTTATTCATTCTTTATTCTCAAGGTCATTTCTTGTTTATTTAATCATGCGTTGTGCTTGCAGACTGATGGGTCTCTTAATCCCCAGGCTGGTTTCTTAACTTTAAATTAGTTTCCAGTAAAGCAGGGCTTGTACCTCACAGGAGAAAAAGCATTGTTTTTAACACACTCGTAAGTAATGCTGCCGGTCCTTGGGGAGGTTCAAAGGACCTCAAAGGCAATAGTTCTCTGCCCAGGAGCAAAGAAGCCATTACAGCTTGTACTAGAAGATTTAATAGGTGTCATAATTTATCATGTAAACCGAAAAGTGTTTCTTAATTAAGTGCGTACGTTAATGAATTTTTTAATTTGATCCCTGTAAGTACCTTGCTATACTAATTGCAATATTCTACACATTAGTCATCCGCTGTTGCCCTTGGCTATTTTCTACCCTGAGAGGGAGAGATAGAGCTTTTCAGTTAAAGTTCATTTAACTCTTTCCACCCAACGAATTAAATTTCCTGTTATTCACACTGGAGAGTGACAGCTGCATCTCAGTCCTGGAGCGCGTGAAGGATAGCATTTCGCATACACATCAGCTTGCGTCTCTGCACAGTCTCCCACGTAGAGCGGGTGAGAGAGGAACAAGGGAGAAGTCACGCAATCGATCCAGAGGGAAGCATCACCTTGCATTGCAAAAGACTAGGAGTTTGCTCCTGGCACTGGGAGTAGATGCATTACAGGAAGATGATGAGCGACGGACACTTTCTAGCTTGGTTTCAAATGCAGTAGTGCCTGGGGTTCATTTCATTACCTCAATTACAAACAGCGTGAAGTCACAGAGGTTTTCCAACCCACAGATTGTTCCAGGTTTCAACGTGCGCTTGAGTGAGGCATCAGCTTTTCCCATACTTTTCGCTCACACCCAGAATCCAAGAGCAAGAGGTTGGGAAGCTTGCCACTGAACATGCGGAGAGTGGAAGGAAAGAAGCAGCAGCTAAAGGTATGGCACACGGCTCATCCACTTCACAAACCACTACAAGAATTTGTTCTCCAGTTGGTATAGACAAACTGTCAAGACCTGAAGTCATATTGAGGTAGCTGACAAAGCTGACAAGCATCTCTGACAAGGTTATGCCGTAGCTAATTTCTGCTCCCTCAATAGCTTAAAGGGGGGCTTTCAAAGCCTCTTAAACATTACAGACTACAAACCCTCTTTTCTTTCTGCGGAGATACTCCTCTTGTGGCTCTTTACGTTGTTTGGAAGAGCCACTACAAATTGACAACTCCTCACCTCTAATAAGGATGCTTTGCAAACACAATAAACAAAGTAGTTGGACCCCTCCAGACTCAACAGTAAGACATGACCAAGCAGAAGGCTTACACCCATGACTGGACAAGAAGTTGGCGCAACTGAAAACACACAGCTTCCTTCTTAGCCATATCCCTCACATTTTAATTTGTTTCTGCTTCTGGAGTTTGCATAAAGGAATTCAGAATTTCAACTCAACAATGACTCCGTACGGGAGCTTTTTACATTGTCAGAGAAAACCTTCACTCTTCTTTTGGGGAAAAAAAAAAAGATTAAAAAAAAAAAAATCTCATTTTCCATCCTGTCTGCCAACACCAAGATGTAATATGTGGATAATACCAACCCTCCCTTTCCTGGTGTTTGTTGCTATGACATAGATGAAAGAATTAATAGCAGCAAGCCATCATCTGCTGGAGCACGTTAGTCCTCACAGTCTGCACCTCCGAGGTGATTAAAAGGAACACAAAGGCTTCCCCCGGAACGCTTCTTAGCTCGCCTGCCAGACAGGTATTTACAATGGAGTCTGCGTCTTGTATAAACTGATGCTCTCCAGAATTGAGAGATGAACTCTCCCGGGT
Organism: Pelecanus crispus; assembly: GCF_030463565.1. NCBI lineage: Eukaryota > Metazoa > Chordata > Aves > Pelecaniformes > Pelecanidae > Pelecanus > Pelecanus crispus. The sequence goes on from NC_134646.1 coordinate 687,366, forward strand.
TCTGGACTACAAAGGAGGAAGCGCAGCACTTACACCTTCTTTTCCATGTTATATGGGTGTTTATTTCCTGCTTTGTATGTGACAACAGCATGCATTTCCTGCTGCTACACAAGCGTGACCCCAATTACATACAGGTCCAATAAAGTGTAATAATGTAAAGGAAAGACATTCCGTATTTATAATATCTGAACTTTCCTGTACCCATTTTCTCAGTTTAGGCTGTGCAACACAATATTAGCCTGTCCATGCATTTGATTAAAGATTCTTTCGAAGTAATTAAAAAAACAATCCTAACTTTGTAAAAGCTGGTGTCGGCAGTCAGTTTGCAGAAACACCTTTTGAACACAACTCAAAGACCCTGCTGTATTTAACGTGGGCATAGACACTGCTCTAAAACGGCTTCTCCAAGCCCTGGGAAATCCGCCGTGCCTTAGGGGGTGAGCGTCATTCGGCCCCTCGCAGTCCCAGCAACAGACACTTCCAAAGCCTGCCGAGTAGCAGTCCCACGCTCAGCCCACAAAGGAAAGGCTGACGTACCACGGAGCATCTCCCCGTCCCACACCAGCTTTGTGAACAGACGCGCCATCATCCTGCTCAGATACCGGCAACAAGGAGGCAATGCGTGCGCACGTGGTTTACCCAAGGCATGGTTCTTCGCAGGAGCAGGACCCGAGCAACACTGCTAATTCTGCCTGCACTTCACATCCCTTTCAGACTTACAGACAAATACGAAAGCAAACAAGAGAAGAAATCCCTTTCCTGCCTCGTGGTCTCTAATACTGAATTACTTAAGTGCCTAAGGGTAAAGCGCACGGCTCTGTCTCTTTCTCCAGCAAACCCCCGATTTCTGCCGTGAAGCACCGTAAGCAGTACGTCGATACCGACTCCTGCCCACGCGTTCTCCCCCACCCACCAGTAACACCAAGGATTCCAAATTCAGGCAGAACCGAGCAGCACCCGTCCCAAGCGTGGACGGCTGCAATGCCACTTCCCTCAAGGGAGACCCGACCAGGTCCGAGGGGTGAGGCTGTCAACCCTTTATTAGCTCAAGTGTTATGCTACCCTGCAGCCTGTCATTCCAGCTGACTGCTTTCTGCTACACCTGCTGTCAGCCTGACACAGCAGCCACACCTGACTCATTCTGTATTAAGATCCAGCAGCAACTGCTCTAATTATTGACTTGGAATTAAATCTGCCTCTGAACTCGGGAAAACAGGACCGCACCACAGTAATTCAGCACTCAGTTTGCCTCCCCCCCACACTTCTGAGCGCATTATGGTTGTCCTTCTGCTGGAAGTTCTCCTGACAAGCTCACACATGCAATTAACTGGATTACATGGAACATGTTTAAATAGCCTAGGAACTTCTGAGGCCAAGGTGGCTTTGCATAGCAGTACCGCATCACTCATTCACTTCCCCGCTTGCAAGCCGAGCTTGTGAAATTAATAGCAGCAGCACAGCATAACACACTTCAAGGAAGTGAGACTCTTTACATGGGTGGCTGTCACCTGCTTTTCAACAAATTTCACACAGTGTTGCCTACAGCATCCCGTTGTATTAGATAAAATGCATCCTGACACCTTTCTTACTGTATTATGCTCGACTGCTAAAATATTGAGATGCAAACCTCCCTCTTAATTTTTTTTTTAAAAAAAGAAAACGCTGTCCAGTAATTGCCAGGGGTTAGATCTTGTTGGTTGACAGCAGATCCTGTCTGCTCCGTCCTACAGATGCCAAAGGTTGCTGATCGCAAGCGGTTCTAAAAAGCCCTTCTCAGGTGTCTTGACAACTAATACCCTTATTTCTGAGGAGTTAAGGAGGTGCTCCCTGCTATCGACTATTTCAAAGTCAGATCTCTGGCTACCGTACACCAACACAGCTCCACGTGAGCTATGCCGGCATCAGTCAACCTGGCCCTTAACCATCGACTGACATCTTCTAAACTTCCAGCCCAACACACTTAATTTCTAACCACCAAATTAAGTCAAAAGTGCTTTCCCCTATTATAATGAATCCTATCCTCAGCTGACCAGTATTCATCGAGTTCCAGTAAGCTCAGCAGAACTATCACGAGGAATTTCATCAGGGGAAGATCGGGCCAACCCCAGGCAGAGGTAAGAACTTGCTAAGGGCAAAATAATCTCATTTCTCTAGTTGCACAATCTGATTAAGATGAGAGTTAGAAAAGTGGCAGTTATCTTTTAGAGAGTTCTGAAGAGAGTAAAAGCAAGTAATTTTCAGAGACTTTCAACAATACATTACTGAAGCACACCGCGGGTAGACCTGTCAAAAAATTACCTTCACCGCTACACTTACCATATGTTTATGAAAACAGAAGTTACACATATTTTATCCCAGCGTCAGATCTGACACGACAGTGTCAAACAAAGCTCGCTAAGTTTGTCACTCAAGCAATCGCATTCTCTCCATATTTATACTTAGCCATTCCTGCTACTGCTATTTCCGTTACAAATTATCTTCTCCTTTTGTATGCAAGATACTTTCACTGTAATTATCCAAAGATAGACAGATAAAGAATATACAAAACTATGAACTCATGCTTCAACATAGACAATCCAGGAATCAATTTTTCCACTGTGCAGCTATTTCTGGGAAAAATAGATGGGCTTCTCTCTTAAGTGCCTTGCACTTTTTTTGTGTATCTACATCTGTATGAATCCCCATTTTGATCTTGTACCAATTTTCACAGGTGTGAAATCATTACATAAAGTGCAATGCAATAGAAAGCACCAGGCTCATGATATTTCTCTCTCATCAAGACCATCTGGACCATATTTTCAAGCTGGTGTAAACTAGCATAACACCACTGACATCACGGGAAAGATGCCAAATTTACACCAGGTAAGAAATCGGCCCTCTTTTCTCTTGCATGATCCACTGCGCTTGCTATCATACCACAGCGCCGACTGAACACGCAAGACTTGATGAGAGTGCGGCTATTTTACAGACATCTGTCCCTGTAGAAAGGAAAATTGGGTATTCCTTTTCTCAGTAAGCTTTGGGAAAGCTTAAGGCCACTCAGGTACAACAACAGTACAAGTACAGCTGCCCAGATTTTGACCAACTTCCACAGGGACTCTCCTGCCTTCAGCTGGACGTCATCATTCCAGACCTCCTCCATTCTGCCGGGGCTGCCTCAGTCTGCAGCCATCTCGAAAGCACTTCTACAAACGTGGGAAGGGTGGCTCTAGGTTAAGCAAGCACTGCATAGCTGTCTGCAGTTGTTCTCCTCAGCATCCTTCTGATAACATTATCTGTGTGCTACTTCTTTAGAAATTGTTCCTGTGTCACAATGAAGCACCTACCGATTCTTTGTAGAGTTACATGCAGATACCCATGGTTTACAAGGGCTATTTTTTTTTTTAAAAGCACACATGCCAACCTAATTGTAATCCCTAAGAATTACCTAAATGAAAATAAATAATCTAAAAGAGGAGCTGAGAAACACCTTTCTCACTTGTGGATTTATTATCGCCTATTCTCTTGAAAAAATACTGGAGGGAGAAATGGTTGCTAAGTATCATAAAAGGTGAGTAAAAAGCAAAAATTGAACCACATGCTTTTGTGTAACGTCAATGCAAGTCAAATGCCAGTACACATTAATCCCACAGACACCCTGACTTCTCTGTAAGTCACTGGTGCTGACTGTGTTTATCAGTTGTTCAAAGCTAACCCTCCTCCTTTATCAGTCCCCTTAATACTCACCACAATACAGGGACTACAGTTTTAGGGACTTAAGTGTAGCCCCCCACCGACACAGCCACTTCCTGACGTCGGGATACGTGTCACAAGGAGGCGGAGGCCCACCAGCACAGGTAACACCGCACCCTGAGGCTCTTGGGTAGGTTTTGTGTCTCAGACAAAAGCTGTTCCCTGGCAACTCCCAGTAACCAGGCAGAAGACAAAAACTTGAAGCTCGCTGACATCTGGTCAACCTCCTAGAAATGCCCTTTGACAGAACAAAATCAAACTCCAGTGTCTGAAATAAATCCGGTGAAGTTTTTATATGCAGTGGTTAATTGTATACCCAGCATCCCCACAGAGCAGATGACAGGTGCCCTAGACACTTTTTGGTCTTGCTGAATGACATTTAATGCAAAAGACATCTGATCTGCCACGGAAAGCAGCAGTAAGCAGGTTGATCAGAAATGACATCTGAGCCAAATGAGCTAATTAGTTTACAGGATATCCCCTTCCCCCCCCAACAACAACAACAAAAGTCGATTTGTCTTTTCCCCTCAGCTTAAGGTCTCGCTATAGGGTGCCATCCTATTGTTGAAACTATAGCCTGACACTTACAGAAAAGATTAAATGCATGTGTTGGCAATTCCGTCAAAGCAGGCACATCTGCTGCTGATAAATACTGTCAGTTCTTTGTCAGGAGAAACACAGCATCCCTGATTTCAAAAAAATAGTAATAATAAAAAACCCAAACAAGCAGCTTCCCCTTAGGTAGGAAACTAGCACTATCAAACCGGGACAGGGCAAGCCTGAGGCTTCAAAACTAACAGAGTCATTAAATCTGAGGGCTTCCTTCAGCGCATCTCCATTTACACCACGGTGGGGACTCGAGGCTCCGATATAACTAAGGAAGTCATATGCACCATTTTAAGTAAACCCACCACATCCAACCTCAAAACCATCTCTGAAGCCCAAAGGGCATCCCCACGCAAGCACAGCAAAGATGAAACATCCACTCTCCTCCCGGTTCCTCGGGCTGTGGACCGGAGGGGACACGCAGCTAGAGAACCGGCACGGCCCCTTCAGGCTGCCAAGAGCCGGGAGAGCCGAGGGGAAGGGAGGTGAGGCTGGCAGCAGGCACGCGCGTCTCGCCTCCCATCGCTTGCTGGCCGCAGATCTTACAGGCACAACGCAGGCCCAGACTGACGGCTCAAACGTGTCCTCAGCTATACCAGGCGTAGCTTTTAGAGCCACCATCTCCCTCCTGCTTAAGTGAGAAGTAAAATGGACTGGGGACAAGAAGGGTCCCCTCACCTGCTCCCGCTCAGTTCTCCGGCAGAGCGGCAGCAACGTGCTGTTTGTCCACGGCTTCGGCCAGCCCCTTAACGCTGAGCACCACTCTTACTGCTATTTCTTCAAGTCTACAGGAAAACGCAAATCTTGTGGTGCAGCAGTGACACCATTGGCAAAATAAAAGAAGTGCAGTGGCTACTAGTTTCAGAGAGATTACGATATTTCCACTCACAACAGCAGAGCGGGGCAGTTTCAGTGAACTACGAAGTAGCAGCAAAGCACTCTGTGGCTTGGCGACCGAATGGTGCAGCTATTGCCAGATCACAGGCAACAGTTCCAGACGCTTCCGGCCAGCGAAGCAACTCGTGCCCGTATTTGCCAGAACCCACATCACCGATACGCCACTAGTTTTAACCAATTCTTGAAGACGGGACTGCAAATAGTTCTCTTGAACACAGTATCAGAGCCGCGGTTGACTTAAAACTGATTTATAAGAGGTTTATGCTGCAGTTGGACAGAAATACTCCTTAGCCTACTGTAACACCACAGTGGCCTGAAACACAGGCCCGGAGTCACCCCCGCAGCAGCTCTTTCAAACTCACTCACAAAGCAGAAGATCCAGGCCCCTGTGACACGAGGCAGCAGCGGCGCTTGCGCACCGTAACTCCACGCCACCACACAGAGCAAGATGAGAAACCGAAGATGTGCCAACCGCAAGAACAAGCCTAAGTTCCATCGCTGACTTTGTTTAACATCATCAGAGCGCCGTGTTTTGTCATACGCACGCTGTCGAGCTGGCAGGACCATTGTGGAGCGCTTCCGATGCCCAGTTTGGTTTGCTTTTTCCAGCAGAGCCGTCGGCACATCAACCAAGCTGTTGGAAAGCACGCAGGCAGGCTCTACGATGACTTTCAAGGTACTGTTGCACTATACTGGATTTGAGGGGCCGATCTTCATTACAGCAACAGGTTTAACTAATTACAACTGATTTATGCAATTTTAATACCCAATATTAAACCATTTAATATGTGATTTATATAAGTACAGGTTTTAATAGGTCTTAAAAGAGCTGTTAACCTGAATAGGACAAAAGACAGTTATGCCCCCTTTCCAGCCAAATAAGAGCAGACTTGGGTCTGACTTGTTGATGCCACACCAAAACTTTTAAAAATTAAGAGCAAAGCAGCATATGGGAATAGCTGAATCACAAAAGTAAAGCTATTAGAGGATGTGTACAAATGTAGAAACAAGTTATCTTGCACTGCAAACCGCAACTAAAGCTTATCAAAAGTTACGTGTGGTCTTTAAAAAGAAAAAATTGTCAGGATTTCTCATGGCCTCTCTCGCTATCTTACATGTAGCAGAGAAGGTGAGCAACGGGATGATGCTCTGCATTTGGGCTCTGAGCACATGAGGTTCAGCTCTCGGCTGTGCTATCGACATGTCAGGTAGCTTTGAATGGTTCTCTTCATATCCTGTGCCTCGGCTTCCTCTGCTGTATAAAAGGCTATCGTGATAGTTGTATTCCCTACACAACACTTCAAGAGCATCAATGAAAAGATTTATATAACTGCAATGAATAATAACAGGTATTATTAATTTTAATACTAATATTAGCGTGAGCAGCACTTGAGAAACTCGGGTCTTGCAAAGAAACTCGTTTTACTACAGCACACCAAAAGCAAGAAAAAACAAAGCACAAAATTCTTCTCCAGTTTCTACCTGGCTGGAGCAAGGGAACACACACTGTTTCGCAGTTTCCACATCACAGTCATTTTCCACAGGACTCGATGAGAAGAGCTCCTGAAGTCATCTTGCTCGCAAACGTGATTCACACTGCCGCGCGCCTGTCAACAGGACACCTGCCTGTGACAGCAGAGAGGATTTGGTGACACCAGGCATCTCCGCCAGCCTCCCGCTCCTAAGTGGGGCACTGTTACTCTATTACTATCACCACTTTGGGCTGCTCTGACTGAACAGGATGATGCAGCGTGGGGTTTACTTCTTCCCCAGCCTTTTTCCACCTCCTCCACAGGTTCCGTACGTGAGGCTGAGCGGAGCGCTCTGCGTGCGAAAGCCTTTTGTCCGCGGCACTCAGCCGCTGCTCTGTGACTGTGCGCAATATGAAACACGTCCTCCTTATGAAAGGGAGGGTGAATTTACACATGCAAACTAATCACTGAAGGAGGAGCAATCCAATACAAAGGTCACCCTTCTGTCTGCAGGACAGACAAATCTTTATTAACATCAGAGGTAGGAAGGAACGTTAGAGCTCCTCTCAGCAGGCTCTACCTGTTCTGCCCTCGTACCCTGCCCGGGTTGGCTGGGACAGAGATTCAGGAGAGCGTCACAGACAGCTTTCTGTAAGAAGATGCTATCTGCCTGCCACTAATCTGCTCCCGAGTTCGTTTCGCTTCTAACCTCCCTTCCCGTAAGCGTCCAGGCTACAATACCCTGATTTTTTTTCAGTTGTCATGTTTTTGGAGGAAGAGGGAGATGGCCCAGCAAGATGGATGGTGTCGAGGCACGTTTTGCAATGGCTTCATATCCACCCAGTCCATTAGTGCCAGCACGAAGGCTGGAAGGCGGAAGGAGGTTCAGACTGGATGCTTCTGAATTAAAACACAGGTAAGGCTGAGGAGATTTTATGTCTCATTATCCCCAAGAGGAAGTGGGGGAACCGGGCATACAAGAGACAGAAGGGATCCCAATGTACCCTTAATCTATAAATATTTAAGTAGTCCCTCCTCCCCCTCTCCTCAACAACATATGCCAGTGTCTCCTCCAGCTCATAAAAGCCAATTCCCTCATGCTGTTTCTGAGCACCAGAAGTCTCAGAGTGGTGATTAGTGGATTACGTGCATCACAGGGACTGACTCCAATCACTTTCCCCTTGCAAATTGCTCAACTTCAATGCAGCAGCACAGAGCAGAGTGGGCTTTGTCACTGGGGCCTGGTCCTCATTATGACCAGGAGACTTCAGGAGTTTGTTTACATGGCTGGAACATCATCCTCCTGGGCAGCTAATCAGCCTTTCCCCAGGGTTTCTGCTCTTTGAATACTTAAGAGTAATCACCACCAGCTATCTACACCAAGAGTAGCATCTAAGCAATTTCACCAAGTCAACTGACAACAGCTTGAGGTAATATTAGCCCCCTTATATGAAGACAAGTGCTCTCCACACAAGGATGCTGGAGCTTAGCACCACTCAATAAATCAGAGCAACATCCTGGAAAGCTTGCCATTAGTTCTGAGCCATTAATTTTTGCTGGGTCTTTGACACAACTGTTTGAGAGCACTATAACCTGCTCTCTGAAAGTTAAATTATAAAGAGCAACTTCCCTGAAGGTGCTAGTCTACTAACCCATTTAAGTCCTTGGCTAAACATCTAAAATAAATCACCGGAGAGCTGCAAGGCAGAAGGTTTCCTACCGTGCGTTATGTGAGAATAAGCCATTCCCTCTCAAAACAAACCCCAGCTGGGAAACCTTTGGCCCCGAGCCATACCTTTACAAGATATTCCATATAGTACTGTACCAGCCAAGTGAAACGAGCCATTTTACCCTATATGGTTCCACATAACAACATCTTCCTCTGAAGTCCCTTCCAGTAAGTTTTCTTCCCAATGATTAAATGCCAAACACATTAAAAATTACTGGAACGCGTTTGCCTCAAGTTCCTCTGCAAATTTGGCTGCTAGTAAAACTGAATCCACAGCCACATTCTCATGGCCATGCTATTCCCTGCCAGATACCGATCGTTTGGAAGTCTGGGTTTTGGGGCTTTTGTTTGGGGTTCTGTCCATTGTCGGTCCCCCCCAATGGTAGCCCCTAAAATCCTGTCCCACTGTACAGCAAAACAAGCCCTCATCAAACAACGGACTCAAACCTCAAAGACATTTAGCTGAAGGTCCAGGAGGAGAAACTACAGCTGTGATGCACGCAAGTCTCCCGTCGCTCTGGGAAGATCGCCTCGAGAGCACTTGCACTACACCAGCTTTCTGCGCGCAGGCCTGGACACATCTACTCACCGCACAGCACCGTAACATTGCTCAGAGTTTTCAGCACTCTCTGCTTCTGGATGAGGCTGTAATGGGAAATCCTAATTAAAGGCACAGAAGGAAAAAGGCCTTCCAGACAATTAATAATCAACCTAGCGTTAGGTTAAAACCGCGTTTTAATTGGACTGTAATGAGGCAACAATGTATCTCTGATTCCATTCAAAACTGAAAAGCCTGCTTCAGGTAAATGAAACCAGTGTGTTCATAAAGACGGGTAGTTATCAACCTTGTTCCATATGGCACCATAAATTATAAAGAGCAGGTAATGAAGCAGTGCCAAAAACTAAGTAATTCACAATACCGGTTTCCTTACATCTCTCAGCGGGGGCGTACGCTCACCGCGACAACCATGAAAGTACTCTAAAAGAACAAACAGTTCAGACCGCCTACCCTTTACTAAAATACGGACGGGTAGGATTTATGGGTTTGGTTTTTGCCTTTCCTAGAGAAATCCTTGCAAGGATTTTACTGTCCCGGCATGAGAATAGAGTAACTGACTTCCTATCTGTGGGAAAGCTGTCCTACCCAGCCAAATCTCAACCAATCTACTTCTCCCAGAGGCTCGCTCTCTTGAGCGTGGTTTCACCAGGGTCCTGCTACGAATGGGCCAACAGATCCCAAGGAAGCCCTGAAAGGGGATGAAAAAGCCACACGAGATAGGCGATTGCACTGTTTTTCTTGGAAACTTCTACTATGCTGGGTGAAATAGGAAGAAGTGAAATCGCTGGAAACCAAGCTGAGACTGTACAAGCACCACTGATGTGTCACAGGGACCCAAGCAGCACCAAGAGTTGCATCAGACAGTACCAGCGACAGATCACGATGTCTCTTTAGCACCTTTGGAAAAACCTGTCCCTGGAGGTTAGCGCCACTGCTAACAAGTCCACCCGCATCTTCTCACTTCTGTTCCTCACCCCCCGCCCAAATTCCCTACCTTGCCTAAAGCAGACCTCCCGGACAAAACTGCAGTTATACTGAAGACCCTCAGCTGCCTTCCAAACCAAACCAATTTCAACACACAACTGCTGCTCCTTATTTTCTACCCCCCCCCCCGCTCCAAATGCTCAGAGCACAAAGATGACCCTTTCCAAAGCCACACTTGCACTCACAACCATCACTAAGGAGAAAAGAGTGACTGTAATCCTAGACTTTTTTCCCCCATGGTCCTTCTCTTCTGCAAACAAGTCTGTTTTTCAAAATCATTGACCTCAGCCAAGAGAAAGTACCATCTCCAATACTAATCCACCAAATTATGTTCATGCACTAATACAGAGTGAAAATAATCTTTTGAACCTTGAAAATCGCAACCATCACCATACTGGCTCAAACATCGATACACATTCCTCCATCTTTTCCAAAAGAAAATGCATCTTATTGATCGCCTTCTCTGTCTCATCTGGCATCTTCTGTGGCCTAACTCCCCTATCAGCATGTTTACAGCTACAGTCAGTTTTCCAACTGTAAATAAGGCCTCTAATTTCATTAGACAATTAATAACGTAAGAAAGCATAGCCTCTTTTGTACTAATCGGATTCTCATTACCACTTAACGCTGTCCATACTAAGCAGTTACGTTGGTTATGCCAATGAAATGAATGACGGTCTGTAGAATGGGTGGGATGCAACACGTGCGGCGTAGGAACAGGTAAAGGTGCTACTCCTGCTCCCGGTCCAAAAGCATTTGTCAGAGGCAAACTTTGAAGAGCACCACTTCTAAAAGATCACACAGCCAACTGACTTAGACCTCGGATACAGCTAGCGACTAACTCAGCGTCGATCACTACCTGAAACACGAGATGTTCTCTCCGTGGATGGGATACAGAAAGAGATACACCATATTCAAACATGTCGACGCACTCCTTGCTGACGACGCAAGCTGTCTTTGATCTCTCACCTTAATGCATCAGTGATGCAATATGACGTCTCATTTCAGGCGCAAGGGTAAAGAGCAGAAACGCCCAGCACAAACCCTGCTTAGGAAACCTACTCGGCAGCCGTACGTCCGGCAGTAAGAACAAGCCTTCCTCCTTCCTGTCTGGGCCAGGACACGCATTCCTGCTTTCAGTACATAAACAGCAGACACATCAGGAAAAAGCGAGCACAGGCTGAGCCTAGAAAGAAAAGGGCTCAACAGCTCAGCTCAGAAAGCTCCTTTACTGGAAGACATGAATATATGTGAGACTGTTTTTATTACTATTATTATTTGCAGGCTTAACTAAATTGTCATTTAAATAACATATTGAAAGGTAAACTGCCACCTGCTCCTGCCAGATGTTCTGCAAATCTTTAGTACCACTTGAATCGTGCTACACTACTGAAGAAAGTAGAACACTGGACCTCTCAGGTATTTACCTGCCCAGTCTCCTACTGGGCTATAAGGAGATTTCTATTATACAGACTCATCATCAAAATAGTAAGGACCGCGCTCCAATTAGTTATGTAAATGAGAGCATACAATAGCGCACCCCTCTTATTATTCCAAGGATCCGAACGCGTATAACCATGCTGGGATACATATGGCAATACTCCCTTGTAACTCAATTTCCATTCAATAGGAGGACACGTCTCAAAAGGGCTTTATTTCTGTTCTCGCAATGTTTTTGAAAAGAAATGGAAACGTTCTCTTCCTTTAAAATGCACACAACTCTTGTAATTATAAATAAAAGACTGTTTCAATACCCTCATCCATTTGAGCGAGTCCCCACTGCAGTGCCGGCATGAGGCTGTCTCGCTTGCAATCTTCCACATCAGGATGTGCTGGTGAAGTTTTGTTGCATCTAGACACACAAACCATCGGCCATCAGGCTGTCAGGTCTCTACGTACGCTTAAAATTCTGCCATCAAGTTATCCAAAATAGCTACAAGTGAGCATCAGCAGGTGGAATGAAAGCCTTTTCCTGCCCATTTCTCCACAAGCAGTCCTGCAAGCGTAGGCAGTTCTCAAAGCAAACGAACGCTGGATTGACAGATAAGAAAAAAGCACCCGACACTTAATACTTCTCAGACGAAGCAGCGTCTTGCATCGCCGCCACGCACCCTACCGCCGCACTGTTTCGTTGGGCTTGCTCACCCAACTGACTGTGGCCCGACTAAGCTGTCGGGAGGAGATCTACCTTCTCCTTTGGTGCAGCACCCTGCGAAGAAGCGTATCCCCGGAGAGCTGGCCGAAAATCTCCAGCAGTGGCACAAAGCAAACAGCACAGGGCCATTATAGGTACAAACACTTGCCAAGCCGTTAAGTTTTGCAAACCTTTTTTGCAAATAATACCCATTTCTTTAAGCACTTCCAAGCAACAAATAACCTGCTCCCTGCACCCAGCAGCTAACAGAACGTGCAGCTTATATTCATTAAAAGAGTCACAAGTCATTCTTTTTTATAAGATGCCATCAGCTGGAAGGAGCTAACTCCCTGCCTGCTGGCAAACAGATGGGACCTCTACACCCCCTTGCAGGCAGAAGGATGTCCGTAAATAAAAAAGATCAAGACAAGAAGGGAAAGATGAAGAGAGCAAGCCAGGGAAGAGAAGACTGGAATCCATCAGGTAGCACATTTGCTCACGGTCGTACAGCCAACCTTCTCGTATTCCCTTTGCCCACCTTAAAATGCCGCTGCCCCCTCACAGGAGGCTCTCCCCTCTCCCCCTGTGAGGCCAGGCACTGCCCGTTCGCCTCAATCCCGGCCACCCGATAGGATCCTCCCGGAGCTCCCACAGTATTGTCAGTCTCTGTGGGTCCCTTAACTGCTGTGATGACAGGCACAAAATTCCGGGTACTTGAGAGTTCTGAAGTCGCCTTCCTCCTGTCCCCTCAGGCTGACTGCGGAGCCCATCTGCCTCGGATTTCCACAGTCACATAGAGGTCCATCGTGCACAAAATGAAGTAGCTAACAAACTAGAAAGGCCTGTCAGAACACAGAAAGGCTGTCAATATATACAGCTTTTTCCCCACGAGTGACGTTTTACTTGCAAAATGAACTGTTAGTGGCCAAACCCTGTGCTATTTCAATGATTTCACTTTATTCCAAGCAACTCACCTTCACAACAGGCAAAGGTGTTCTGCTCGGGCTTTAGAAAGGAAGAATGGCCTTACGAGCAGGGCCACAGCATGGATTCTTGACTAAAACAACAATATTCAAGTCTACTTTCCAGTATTGTTTCTTTACTGAAAACATCCCTTGGTTGCTTTTTCTATCAGGAAAGCCGTGAAAAATTGAGCCTACCTTGGACTGTGAAAACTTGCACCTGCACGCGTAAAACTGTTTCAACTTCAGCTTCCAGACAGGGTCTCTTACTACACAGTCATCTTATTGCAGGTTTATGTCTCTTCACTGAAAAGCTTTTTATAACCCAAGTCCCAAAGTCCCCGGCTGCTATTCCAACCTCTCCTCAGCTTATCCCTCCTTAATTTCAGTAGAGTGAGCATGCAACTTTCCCAGGAGAGATGTCATGCAATTTTTCGGTCTTTTTCCCAGTTTTCTTCAAGGTCTCTTAAGTTTCACAGGACTACTAGAATAGCTAGCCCCAGAACCATGGACATCCTTCAAAAAAAGCAGTCACAAGCCTTTTTGGGCAGAGAAATACTCAAATCCTCTAGCTGTTAATTCTTTAGTGCCTTTCAAGAACTTGCATAGCACCTTTAGCTGGAGCGCTGCTCACCTCTAGCTGTTTAGCCACCGTGACCCGCGGTTCTTTTTCCAAGTCACGGCTTTCCAGAAAGACTCCCCCATACGACATGCAGGGCCTGCGCTCCTTGCTCCCGGATGCACAGCTTCGTATTTTGCCACGATAAGAAGGAAATTGTTTCCTCCCGTCGCGAAATCCACGTGGCTCTGCGTCAGCAAGCAGCCCCTTCTGCTACTGAACATCGCAGGCATCTTCACGCCATCGCTAAGAGTTGCAGCGTATTTTCTTCTATGTCAGTAATAGAGAATAATGAGGTATAATGGTGCAGGACTAAAAAGCTATTCCTGCAGGAAATCATTAGAATCACACCTGCTCAACACTGATAACCTGGTTACAGCTGCATTTTAAGACTTCACAGTTAGCAAGTTTTTAATCCATTTAATAATGTGCACTGTGATAATTTTGCATCCTTTCAGTTTCTTAATCAAAATATCATTCAGTACCAAGAGAAGTCTATCAGCCAGACTCATAATCTCATCAAAAAAGATATCAAGTTCATTTGACAAGATCTATTTTCCATAAGGCCAGGTTGATTGACATTAATTATATTCAATACTTGTTTCTGCCCCAGACTGCCTGCATGTGGGTGTTGCTTGCTCTTTCCAGTCTTCAATCTTCATCGTTTTAAAGGAGCATATCACTATGTCCTACTTCATGGGAAGTTGCGAGGACCTCATCTATTACTGCTTACAAATCCCTCGAATGCGACGATGACCCTTGCGGGAAGCAAAGCAGCAAGCCTTCTGACAACGCTTCCAGGGAGCGTAGCAAGGACAACGGGTGGCATCAAGCAGCATCCAGCCAACCCAATGCCCCAGCTCAAAACAGCGGACAAACCAGGTGATCCAAAAACAGCTGCAAGAAGCTGGACAACAGGCAGCTAAGATGACATCATATTCTTAGTAGTCAGAACCATGACACCTGCAGGTCCCATACTTTTCCCAAAATGTAAATTTTCCTTAAGCAGCTCTGGGTGTTCCCGATGAAGCAGTTCTTACCTCCCTTAAGTGCTCTGGATCACACGCACACATGCACACCTGTTACCAAAAACACCGCAGACGTTTTTTGGAGAGCTACGAACCATCTGCACTACAACATAAAGCACACTTGCCAAGTGAGAAGACAATGCTGCACCACCAAAATGCTAATTCATGAACTGCTGGGGATACTGTCAGGTGAAGTCTGGATTAGGTGGACGGGAAGCGACACAGTCAACTTTCTCATGTTGTGGAGTAAGCCATTTTAAGTCACAAAAACGTCTGGCCCAAGATAGCAAGCAAGAATGAGAAGTCTCCTGAAGATGCATATTACCCATTGCCCTGACTCTGTTTCGGGTACTTAGGTCATTCATATCATTTCACAACCTGATCTTTGAAAACCGCTATCTTTACTTTTGGATGAAATAATGGTTTTGACCGAGAGACTCGGCTATGGCATGGTCCTGTGTTGAGACATCTGCAGAATTAGTCAGCAATACAGGTAAAGAGTGACAGACTACTCGTCTCCAACGTAGACAAGAAATCAGATAGTGAAATTAATTGATTCCTGTCTCTGTTTTTTTACTAGTGACAATAAAGCCGTATGAGGAGGACTATCGCTCTGAGGGGAAAAAAACTTTATAAATTTCTGAAATGAACCTCTGTCTCCTGTCTGAGATGCTGCCATTGCGTTGAAAAGACTTCTCCAAGATACCAAAAATACCCCCAAACCCCACCAACTTCTGTAACCTTCATTTAGGTACAAATCTCAGTCGTTAAACAACAGATACCTGCAATATATGACCCAATGCAGTTGTCGGTCTCCTTCAACTGTACACTGCTAGGCTATTACTGCTAACTCTTTTGATAATTGTGTACTATTTCAATTCTCATTCCAATCTGACTACAGAGTAACACAGGTTGCAGGGGAAACAATTAAAATCTTTTATTAGGATCCTTGTACAGGAAAGGAGGAACCAGCTTCATCCTCAGAGACTGAGAGTTTTTGCAGAGATGACTACAAAAAGTCAATCTTTCTCCATGATCCGTTTGAAGCTCAAACACATTCCAGACAGAAAATTGAGGTACACCGTACACAGAGTAGAACGACGCTATTTAAGTACATTTTTACCAAACGTGTTTCTTAAGAGTAAGAAGAGGACATCCTTGTTAGGCCTTGTTTCAGGTTTTCAGCTGCCTTGATTTAAATCAGCACTACCTTCCTGAAATCAGTTCGTCAGACAACCATCAACAGGACAGCTGGTTCCTAGTTTAGCACGCAGCCCTCACAGACATGCTCGGCACAGGAAGTTTGCAGAGCCTAGTACACCGAAGAGGGAAAAGAGGTTAAAATGATTTCCCAACCTGACAGGTGATTTTGCAGACTATGTGCATCTCTAATCAAAGAGATAATAAATACAGCTGCAGCAAAAAGAAGGAATGAGCGCCCACCAAAAACGCCTTCGATACCACTAGTCTAATCCAATACCAATTAAAGCAAAAGAAAGCTTCCCAAGGACTTAAGCAGACATTAGAGCAGACCTTCAGCACTCACTGCAAATACACCTAATCCAAGACGACTCCTTTTTTTCCTAGGTTTTTTCATTCCCTTCCTTCCTTCCATTGGATTTCCAGTTTCAACTCTTTAGCGTACTTGCGTGGCAGTCAGGAAAGAAGGATGGATCCAAGCACAGCAGATGAAAGGGCAAAGGCAGAAGAGGGACTCGGAAGAGCCATTCGCGCTCCCGGCAGAGGAGACGCATATCTGCTCACGCAGGCACTGACAAATGGCGTGGTTCGGACTTGCACACCAAAAAGGACACATCTCAGTAAGAGCATGTGAGCAAGCACATCTTCCACACGCTACTTTTTCTAAGGAAGCATCCAATGCAGCTTGCCATGATAACTAAATTTATTATTAACTGTGTATTTCATGATGTTAGTGACAATATGTTAATGTGATTTTTCACGTCCTCCTGCAGTGAACAGATGGCTCCTTTTACTTTACTTTCCACATCAAGTGTGATTATTTCTTGGTGCCAAAAGCCACCTGCCGCTCCCTGGTCTCCAGTCTAATTTTTTATGTTGGTAAAACACAGCAGGACTTGTTATCAGTTGGATGGCATCTTAATAAAAGGAGACATGCCAACATATTGACATCATGTTCAAGGGGAAATTTTAGCCCCATCCTGGCCCCTCCCCCAGTTCATAAAAAAAAAAAAATGAAATGAAAGTAGGGGGGGGGGGACACCAACAAGCCCCCTCCCCTCCCCAGACTCCACCAGTTTCAAGATGCTCAGTCACAATTTTTGGGCCCCGTGCCAAGATGCAGAGTTGGCCTCCTTTTGTTCCTGTACCAAGCACCTCAGTCAGGGCTCTGATCTCTCATCCTGTGTAATGATAATTAGCCATAACATATTCAGAAGTCAAATGTAAGCAGGAATACATTAACATTGAGATCAGTGCCGGGGTAATTTTCATGGGGAAAATGACAAAGAAGGACACAAAAATTAAAATACGGGATGCGGAGATTTTCAGTATCACTTTCAAATAGATGAAGGGTAAACTCATTTGTTTGTCAGTCACGAGCCGGCACTCAACAGACAGCTGTGGTTTACAGCAAATAAACAATACGAGTCTGATAAGCTATTGTAGCCCATCTCCACTTCTCCGCTCTCTGCTGGAAACAAAGCAGCATGCGATTCAGATGAAGATGTTCAAAACTGAAAGCAGAAAATTTAGTAAGCCCATGTTTAGACACCTGTACAAATAGCCCGTTTTTCCAATACATATCTTGCTTTGACTGCCTTAGGAACAGCAAAGTACTGCACACCGGGCAGTTCGGAACCATCATTTCAACAACTGATGAGACTTAAGGCAGGTCTTTCTGAAAACACCACTCTTAAGTCACCCAATGTTTCACGCAAAGGACAAACAACGCTACCTTGAGGCAGCCCTGGCACACAACTATAGGAACGGCCTGCCGAAGAAACGTGACTAGCGCGTGTCCTTCAGTACTCATGTGCTGCGTCATACCGGAGCAAAGACTAAGAGAAATTCTCTAGAGTGCATCATTATTTCCAAATTAAAAACTTGAGAGCTGCACCTGAAAGTGGTTACAAGTTTGAAGCAGTTCAAACAAGCCGTAATGACAAAAGCACTTGGACGTGTCTATGAAAACTCTATTAAAACCACAGTCACTGAGTACTTGACTAAAGCTTGCAAACAGTTGACTATTCTGCTTAACATGTGCATACTTGTAACTGCAGATCCCAGCTGAAGTAGCTATGCTATCCATAGCCAGGTATCCTTTATTCAGTACTTCTTAAAACGAGAACGCAACTTCTTCCTCTTATCCGTTTACCTCCAAAAAGAGACAAACTGTATTTTGTTATAGACTGTATCTTCCATCAACCTGTACGTAATTTTTCATAAGTAATTACTATTATGCAGTCAGCAGCCTCCAACGATCGTGCAATCAGCATGACAGATTTGAAACCATTCAACTGGTAGAGTCCCTGTACTGCTCAAAGCCAAAGTTAGGTTAAAACTGGGGGAAGAAATTATTCTGTGGACTAAGATGTAGAGAAAAAAACCATTTCACTCTGTACCAAAAAATGCAGACAAGAAACTTACGGTAAGATATGCTTTTTCCATTACATAGTGAAATGCAAGCATTTTTATAGGTAAGTCTGTATTTCATTACATGGTCATTCATTCAACCACTGAACTGCAAGGAAGTTAGTTTTGGTTTGGTTGTTTTTTTGTTGTTTGGTTTTCTTTTTTTTTTTTTTGGTAAACACCGAAAACATACCTTCAGCATATCAGAAACTTCCAATAAAACATACACTTTACATACAAAATTATTTGCCTTTTGAGCTGCTCTCCTTTGTTATCCTCTTTATTTCGTCCCCTCTCAGAATGCTAAGTTTCCTGCTTCCACGTGCTACTTCAACAGATCATTGGGAAGAACTGAAAGCTTTACCTTCCATCTAGTCCATGTCAATCTAGACCACCAGAACAGACAAGCTCTCTGTACCTCCCTCTCCACTGGGTTCACAGCAGGAGCGCTCTATCATTTAGAGCGTCTTCATGCTGCAGTATCATGCCTGCTTATTGATTCAAACAACTGAACATCGGTAAGACACCCTGCATTCTCAATACTCATTTCTTACAAAAAAATCCAAAACTATTTGATAATGTTTTGGTCTTAATTTTTAAAATACACAGCAGTCTAGGCCCTCCTTGTATTTTATCTTCATTCCGGCATACTAACACATCACCTGTCTTGCAAGCAGCTTCCATTCGCTCGGAACAAAACAAAAATCCTTTGTGAAATCCCCTCGGATCCTTGCTCCCTTCCCAGCCGTAACTAGGAGCGCACGTCACTGTGTGACCGGACAAGCATGGTAAGCGGTAAGAGGACATCAGCGTTCTGCGATGGAATATTCAGAGCAAGCACCCAGAAAGGAAAACGCAACAGGAGAAAACTTGCTCTCTAGGTATTTGAGAAAGAAAGTCATCAGGCATCCCACCTTCCCCTGATCAACCGTCTGAAAACCACATCCTACAATTGACATCCCCACCCTCCTCTTCTGCCAAATGAGTCCAGTGACTCAGTGAGATCTTTCAAGAAATCAATCTCGTTTGGTTTCATTCTAGTGTAGTGCTTCTTCCTAAGACACTGACTCAATCCTGTAGAAATATAAGCGCAAGCTTTAAAACTCTTGAAACTATCAGTTTCTCCCAGTTCATTTACCTTACTGGGAGGGGATCAAAGCAGCATCCTAGAAATCACCTTGCTCTCCCTTCCACAGCTCCTCTGGGTCTATCTAACAGGAACCCAAACAAAGGGACTCAATCTTTTTCCAGCCGCTGTGTTCCACGGAGGATGTTCATGCCACCCACACTCCCAAGTCTGTAGCTTTGGCGCTTTTCACTCTTCCCTTACATGCATCTTACCACACAACTGAAGGAACTCAATAGGAAGCTTCGCTGAAGGAGTTTTGGTCCTATGGAGCCGCAACAGTTTGCAACTTACTATGTGTGATATCCAACACAAAGAATCAGAAAACGATTTCATTAAGTGTCCGAAATGCTCATTTCAATTCAACTGTCTGCAGTTTTCTACTTACTTTCTAAGACGAGGAGACTATAAGACATGCTGGAGTACTACATTCACTTTACTTGGATATGAGCACCATGAACAACAGGATTACACCTTGCGACTCCTGAAAGAGGAGCAAGAATTTGTAAGGGAAATGGAGCATGTGTTGGAGAGTAATGTCTTGTCACACTTGGAAGAGTCCACACGATGAAAAATACACTCCAGCCTTCAGTAACCAAACGGCACGGAGCCATACTCAACCAAACAAAATACCCGAGCCTCTGAACCCACGGCCCTTCTCCATTCCATCCTACGGACGAGGAGAGCCATTAGGTTTTACTATGAATAAGAGCAAAGTAACAAAATAAAAAGGAAGTCCCAAATACATCCAAAATGAAGCTGTGACTACAGACAGCACACTAGCCTTCTCTTGCTAGTGGCATTACTGTATGCACGTTACCCTTCCAAGAGTGCGTTAATACCACCCTGTTCAATTGTGACAAAGTTTTAGTTACAAAATGCCTCACTGCAATTTGACCTAATGTAACGCAGCAGTGAATTACCGCTGCTCCACGAAAACAAGACCGTTCACTTCCTTTTCTTTCATGGCACCAGTTCAGCAAAATAACCGAGCGTATGCCTAAGGACAGGAGTGGTCCCTCAGCACTAGAGCCAGGGCTGCCGCTGGTCCTTCCGACACTGCCCACGCAGGAATCCTCCCCTGCCTTCCACAGGGGTGGCATCAGGCTCTCATGCCAGCTCAAGCTAGCAAGCAATTATACAGCCTTAAGCAATTATAGATCCTTACAAATATGGGCAACTCCTTGGAAGTAAACTCTAACTGCTTTCACTTCATCTGTGGCTGAGCATGGCGTACAGCTATATCCTAACACCGTCTGGTATTCCAAGTTAAAAAGGGACAGAGTTTGCAGCATTCCCCCCACCCCCCCCAACTTGTGTTTTATCCTCGCACACAGTAGCCGATTCTCAAAACTGCATGGCACTCTGCGCATCTGTGTCTGATAGAAGGATTAAGCTTGTCATTAGGAATCATTTTGGTGGCTGAAAATGCGCTCTCTCTCCTGATAATGTGTAGTATCATTTAAAACAAATTAATTTCTCATTTCTTGCTGCTGGTCATAATTCTCAGCATGGGACACATCACAAATGACCTTAAGGATGGACATACCATAATCATTAGCAAATCAGAAAAAACAGCAACTAAAAAACCAACCCAAAACCATTACAGCCATATTTTTCCCCTCTCCATTCTTGCAATTTTTGAAGCTCATTTTCATGACATAATTCATCTGATACCAGCAAATTACAGCCCTGTCTTCCTCCTTTAGGCAACTACATTGCCTCTGTATATTCTATTATAAAATTGGTTAATTAATAATTTCTCTGTATTGCCACTGAGCAGAACTACACGGTTAAATTATGATGATGGTGCCTCATTACATACACATTGTGAGACACCAAGACATCATTTAACACCAGCGCGTCCTGTCTGCACGTGCACCGATCGCTAGGCGGGACCACGCTTTGCCCCCGCGACGCTTTCCTGGGCTACTCTTTCAATTTTCAAGTAGTCCAACTCAGCGGATGGAGGAAGAAGGGTCACGAGGGGTAGGGTGGAAAGAGGAGCGCCAACTGAAATACAGGTTAGCGATGTGAGCGCAGTCGATCCCACAGCTTTTTGGTTTGACCGAAGGACAAGGTGTACCGTGCAAGTCTCGTTAGGGATTTCTGCAAGAGCCTAGCTCCAGTCTTTGGTTTCACCTCCAGGCACAGGGAATACCACAGCTGTTGCAGCCTCTCTTTTACTTCTTGAGAGAAAAGTTACAGCGAGATCAACCAAATAAATCAGCTCCTGTGAGGACCAGGCTGCTTTGAATTCTCCAGCTTTCTGTTTGAGCATGGCTCTGATGCTTGTGTTATCATTTTGATATTAATGCCCATAATCCCCTGGGAGTAAGCAATTGTTTGTCCGAGTAAGCCCATGCATAAGACTAAACATTAAATTAAACTATCATCCATCTAGATGCAACATTATGCAGCCACTATATGTGTTAGATATTGAAAATTTGTTGCTGCTGCTTTTTTTTTTTTAATCATGCAGCCTAATAAGATCCCTATGAGTAATCTCTCTACTGAGGTCTAAAGTAAATACGATCACAACTCGGTCAGTCACCCACTTTAACCTCCTGTTGAAATTACAGCCGCACAATCTTTTCTGATTGCTTCAATCAAAACAAAATGAATAAACTTAACCCGGGGAATATTTAAATATCTACTTCAGTTTCCACTAAAACCTTTACCATGTGATTTATATGAGCGCTGGAGAAATTGCCTGCAGTGCTTGGCCTCTGTGTTTAGCATACATTATAGTTCATTACTACCCCAGCAGCTCCGGATGCTGTTTTTTATTTTAACACACACACGTATGTATATATTTTATATCTAAAGCAGCGTTTGACGCTCTGGGGCTGGCAGCGTATCTTACTGTTGGGTTGGTGAGGGCTAAGACTGATCAGGAAATGCACCTAGACACCTGAACATCTTCCTAAGTCAGAGGCAAACGGACAGGGTAACTCTTACAGCCCCTTCAAGTGTGGCGCGCCTTCAACAAACCAGCTCAGCAGGTCACACGCGTCACCAGCCTCGGCTTCTGCTTTTTCACCTCCGCCACTGCAATGAGAAAAATATTCTGGTATTTCCCACTCCTGCATCATTTGTCTCCTTGCCTACATGGCAACATGCAGAAAGCTGTGTCCCCTCCTCACACCCCTAATCATCTCTTCCTACAGCGGCACACCTTCGGGCAGCAGCAGGAGAAATGGCAGCACCCAGATGCGACTCTGCATTCAAAACAGATCAAATGAAGAGCATGAAGCTGCTTCCGGTCTAAGTTACACACGGTTAACCAGCACACGAACAATACAGAAACCTCCTCTTTGACAAATTTCAAGCTGCCAGGGCTGCCAGTTTTTCTGAAAGCAACTCTACCTTAAGCATTAACTGCCCATCAGGATGAAGCAAAGTCCAGGTACACAAATCCCTCTCAACTGTCTCCTGCACAATTAAACTAACCTCAATGAGTTAAATGACTAAAAACTAGCTCCTGTGCTTCAAAAAAAGGGCCAGCAGTACTATGCTATGTACCTACAGCACGATCTGGCACCTCTTGGTATAAAACCGTATGTGTACAACAAATGTAAGCACAGTTTCACCCTTCTAGGTGCA
Source organism: Pelecanus crispus (assembly GCF_030463565.1). Taxonomy (NCBI): domain Eukaryota; kingdom Metazoa; phylum Chordata; class Aves; order Pelecaniformes; family Pelecanidae; genus Pelecanus; species Pelecanus crispus. The sequence continues at coordinate 710,432 of NC_134646.1, forward strand.
CCATGTTGCAAAGAAATTTCCAGTGCATAATCTCCCCGACGTCTTTCCCCCAGTTTCCTGTGGCCTTAATGCCGAGAGCCCCTTGCTCCCATGCAGACACGTCCTCCTCCGCAGTACCGTGCCCCTGACTCGCTCCTCTCGGCCCAGCACACTGAGCTCCACGCTGCGGAGCCCCAACAGACGGCTGTTCTTCAGCACTGCAAGAGGTTCAAGAATTGCATTCCAGCCTTCACAAACCCGCCTGTGCTTTCCTATAGCCCAAGGATCACCTCTTCATAATGTGAGTTAATTATGTGATCCATTACTCCTCGATAGGCGATTGTTATCTTTCCATCGTCATCAGACACTTCCTTTAGCCGAAATTAATCTTCTTCTCAGTCATTACCGCAAGCCCTAGAAATACTTTTCCTTTGCTACTAGTTGATAATGAGTGCCACCTTAGACCCTCACATGCACACTGCAGGATCCAAGACACACAACCTCTAAGTACAGGGGGCATATTTTATTTCACGTTGCCATTAAAACATCCTCAGTCATTAGGATATTGCACGATGCAGAACGCACGCTTCTATTACTAGCAATACTGCACAGATACGCTAATGAACTGTACGGTTTGTGTGCATGCGTACACATACGCACACCCTGCGTGACTGTTTCCTAGACTAGAGCAGTGACTCCGTGCTATGAAAATACAGTACTTGTTTTCAGCTGCAAACATATACCTAACTAGAAACACTGATTATGATGTATTTCTAGATCATTCAGTGTCGACTTGTGTTTCACCGATCCTTACAGAGTGCTCCAACAGCACACAGCTGTCTGGACCTCCTCCGGACCGACTGCAGGGCATGGTCTGCTCCTGGACCACCGCCTTTACAAACCGCCACACTCAGGACCCCCCAGTTTCCAGCAAGTGAGGTTAATCCAGTTCACAGAGGAAAAACTTGAGGACTCTCTATGAACTGAAATCTCCTGTCTCCAGGAGGAAAAACCCCTAATGACTCCGGTGCTTCAGATGACTCTCCACAGACACAAACAAATTTGCCTATCCTCAGTATAGCCAGGTGATGGAGAAGTGGGGCACATCCTGTGTTTAATTACACCTAACGACTGAAGAAGCTGGGTATCTCATGACTACTCAGATGAGCAATAAAAACCCTACCCTCAAATGTCTCAAGCATGCAGAGCTGCAAAGGAGACAATGCAACAGTTTTGACAGACTCCACCTCACCCGTAACAGGAAAGATAGGAAAAGCCAAAGGAGACTTTAGTGACCACATTTCCAAAAGCTGTTCTGATACATCTAACAATCGTTGCTCCCTAGTCCATTAATGTCAGTATCAGAATTAGCTAAAAAGCACTAGTTACACAGTGAATAGTTCAACACTTCAGAGCCTCTGCTGCCTTCCTACCTTGTGGCAGCACTCCGCCAACATCCCACTGGCTGCTTTGTCCGACAGACTTTCAGAGAAACGAGCCTTCTCACTTCAGGGCTAGGCACTATTTATAGACATTTTTGTTTGTTTGTTTTAAATTCGCAATCATAGTTTCTTGTTTCTTCTGAAAACGCAACCGAAAGAATTGTGGTCATCTGAACCATGTACTGAAGTATATGACCTGATTTACAAGCCCAGGAGAACTGACAACTGACACATCTCAAGATAAACTAAACTGCAAATACTTACAGTGAAGGTTCACACAGACGACAAAGCAGTATCCTTCTGGCTCAACCCTTGAAAGTTTGGGGGTTTTTTTGTTTGTTTTTTTTTAAATACCACTTCAAGGTGCATCCGTTACGAGAATACCTTGGATCTCTGCGCCAGACTCCTGCGAATTATTTGGGATTAAATACCCTCTTTTCCTTTCTCTCCTTACCTGTTTAAGTCTGTAAGACCAAAAGAAAACCCCCAATAAACCCTGCCTCGTCATAGAGGAATATCCTCAAAGAAAATGAGCAGAAGGGTGACATCCTTATGGGGAGTTTTTAACTTCAGAGAGAGAAGAGCAGCCACCGTTCTGCACAGCAGCTCAAGTTCATGAGTCCATGCTGTGCTGCAATTTGCTTCTTGCATGCTAACCTGTCAGTTCAAATACAGGGAGTGTGAAGTCTCCAAAAGAATCACGTGTTGAGCAAAAGAGTAAGATACATTTGTAGTGGTCAGCCATGTCACATCAGGTAACTGTGACAAGCCACCGGGATGCCGGGTTGGTGCGTAGCCTCAGCTTTCAGCTCAGATAAGTGTAAGCTGATAACTCAACGGTAGCTCGGTGCTCCAGTTGCCTGGAGAAATTCCAGTAAAATTAACAGGAGCCCCCCCTACGGCTATCCAGGGTTCTCTCTGCATTTAGATATAACATCTAAACCTGAGGCACACTTACACATGAGCCTTTTAAAGGAAAAATGACTGCACACACAAAGCGTGGCAAGCCTTCAAGCCGCAGGAGAGGACTTTGTGTTTAACCAGGGATTTTAGCTCCCTGTGGACTCCTCTACAGCTCAGGCCAGAGCGTACAGTAGGAACGCCCGAACCACCTCAGGTATCAGAAGCCGTTGGCGGGGAAATTCAGTACATGTCAACCTGTGCTGCTAAAACCATTCACTGCCCAACATACTTCAAACAGCCAAAACGTTGCCTGCAGTTACAATTACATTTATCTTCACAATCATAAATAAAGTACAATTATCCTTCATATTGGCATCTTGCCCAGTCATAGACAAGACACCACTATTGTAAACCCAACACAAACTGAAAACAAAAAGAGCCAATAGCAAGAAACAAACAAGGGACAGTGAATAAACTGGTTTCCCATTCAGTGACCTAGCACAAGCAGATGTTAGGGCCAGAATATATTTATCAACATACCACTCAGTCAAAACTTGCGTGAAGAATTCACCACAGACAGAAATTCCCAAGACTTTTTCAGCTCATCATATTCAAGGATGCTGAAACCAACACGAGGCAGTCATTTTCCACTAATATCAAGCGAGATGCACAAAAAAAGGCACGGGTCATCAGAACGACAAGATCCAACACCTTACAGCTACGCTGCTCAGAGCTTGGAAGATGTTCTGACAGTTCATTAATGCACAAAGCCCAAGTGGAAATATGCTGGTCAAAACCTGAGGTAACTATTCAAAAATACCACAACAGTACTTAATTTCAAATGGAATGTCACTGCTCTACACTCCCAATCACCTCCCTAAGGTCAGAAACCTGGCTGCACAACATCTGTAAGTAACACCACCTGCCCTACTATACTGAAACAACTACTGCATCATGAAGAACACTGTCATGCTCGAATCCCAGCTGAAAAAAGGGACACTAACCTGCCCCAATCAAATATTTTGTTTTCACAGAAAACTGGAGGCAGGGGAGGTGGTTGAAATGTAAAATGCCAATTTTCCATAGACTCAGAGGGGGACGGGGATGGGACAACAGACCCCTACAAACGGAATATTAGTGGAAGGGGGAGCCTTTTCATGAAACTGTTTTCATAAAAATGCCCACGATAGAGGGTTTTTTCATTAGACTCACTTCTAGGTTCTACTTTGCCACAGCATAATTCTATTATCCAGTCAGCACACTACTCGTGTTAGGGACCAATTTTAGAGCTTTCAGACAGTTTCAGCGACAGCCGCGTGTGTCTATCAGGAGTGAAACGCAGCAACTGGGGCAACCAGCTCTCACCAGCAAAACTCGAGCGTCTATTCTGCGTGACCGCGCTGGGACATACCCCCTTCACCATATCCTCCTCGGCTGAAACAGAGCACCTGAAGACACTGCTTCATGCTGCAGAAACAAACCACTTGAAGAAGTCATACCTCTTTAAAAAATGAAAATTAATTACTTGCTGAACAGAAAGATTCGGCCACCTTTATTTCCTAAACAGTGTAAAGTTTCCTGGCTACTGCTGCTTCATCCCTAGAATTGTTTCATTATTTGTAATTCGGTGAGTCTCTTTTCTCAGATCACATTTACTTTAGCAGGGCCTTCTGCTTTTTGGGAGGCAAGGAAGAAGCCACAGGTTAAATTAAACTTTCAATTAGACCTGCAGCTTCATCCAAGCTACCAGGCAGTTTTTGCACTTAGCGCCTGCTTTCTCTCCTTTTTGTCCGTTCGCCAGCAACTCCTAGCACACAGGTAAGCCCTGTTACTTTTCCACCAGCTACAAGCTATTACTCAGTAGGACAAAGGAAAATGTTCCTTAGTATGAATAACTAACTCGTTCCTTCCCTTCTGCCCTTCCTTAAGAGACCTGGCAAATGGAAACATGTAGATTACATTATTTTTCTAAGTCTAGTTACATGGCTTCTCAAGCAATGTACGGACAAAAGAAAACTGACTGTACAGCATAACAACAGCAAGACGTTTTCCAATTTCATCTTCAGAAACATCTTCGGGGTTTGAGAAATTATACCCTTGTATCTACTAATTGCCACGAGTGACATACCGACACCCTAGTACTACAGACATTACACTGACACTCACAGAAACTGTATAGCTGATTGTGTGTGTTGGACTGCTAGATGCAAAGCAACCCAGTGTCACAGTGCGAGCAAAACTGAGAATGCAGTCCTGCTGACAACTCCCAACACCTCTGCTTCCGCCGTGGCTCCCAGACCAGGTCCGCATTACAAGGAGAGCAGTCAAAGGCTCCAAGTGAATATAGAAGCTGTTTTTCATCACATCAGGTACAGGCTAATCGCTGACACGGGGTAAAAGCAGAGACACACTGGGCTTCTCCCTATCAGAGAGCATCAAGACAGCTGAGCCATAGGTCACTTCACCACAAGTTTTTTCATTTCCATTTTTAAATCACTGGTTTTGTTTCATCTTTATCACATTGTTTCCAATTCTGTTCTCCCACTGCCTGAGCAAGCTTGAGGTAGCCTTCAGGAATTCCTTCTCATGGGCGTTCCAAGTTCTGGTTTGAGGGAAGATTCCCCAGCAGCAACGTAACAGCTAATCAATCCTCTGATACAAATATATTTAACTTGCTCTTGCTCCATAAAGACAGCAAACAACAGGCTGTGCGTTTACACCCTTACTCACGCAAAATGGCTTTGCAATTCTTGGATATTTTCACCTTCCAACTTCCCTATTTGATCCCAGCAGTTACAGAAGCACTGAAAGCCACTGTCGGGACCCTTTGGTCAAATCGCTGCTCACGTAACTCCTTCCCTCCTCGCAAGATACCGGTCTAGTTAGCCAAAACAAAGGTCAGCGGACAAACCTCGACTCGCTCTGCACCGGGCCCGAATTGGCTTTAACCACCAACAGGGCTGATGACAAATGAGAAGCCAGGCTTCCAGCTGAATTTCAGTTTAGTTATTTTTGTTTTAATGTATGTGTGAATCAATTAATCCTGTCATAGAAGGGCATCGTAAACTGTGTGCCAGAGTTAATGAGTCAGACATTATCACATCATTACACCAGCTGGCATAATGTAGCATGTGTTGTTTGTCATAATATACACTGCCATGCTTAACAACCATTAATTGTTTACACGAGCAGTCATATTTTTCTTCAAAGAACCTTCAGCGACTGGTTAATATTTTGAAAGCTTCTTAGGCAAGTAACTCTTACTAGGGAAAGATAATAAAAATAACCCCCTCTCGCATGAAGCTAAACAGAGCGGATGTACACATAACGACAATTAAAGCTCCGTCTCCTTCATTAAAAAAATCAAAAACCAAAAAGCACCCCGATTCCAGCCAGTTCCATGAATTCAATCCCCACCCGTCAACGCTGCCATAAATATTAATAGACTAGATGCCAAAGTCCCCCTCTGTTTAGCAGAGATGGAGCGCCTTCTTCATTTGCTCGTGCAAAGCAGTAAGCGCAAAGTTTGAGCGGATTCTGCCTCTGCTCCGGAAGGTACCAGAAGGAAGAGGGCGGCAGTTAAAAGCCTCGCTGGCAGAAGACCAAGAGAGCACTAGAATTCGATGTGCTCTTTGGAGCTATGAGCCTGTACTACTCGAAAGAGATGCTGGTGGTTTTCTGTCACTCCTTGCATTCATCACCTGTGTTTGTCAGGTGAAAACACAGCAATCAGTCTTACTTTATCATAATAGTTTGGCTGCTAGTGTTTTCTTGGCTGACTAAAGACAACATTTGGACGCTCTCAGCAACAAATCCAGGTTTACCAGCTTTCTGTGAATTGGATTCAGTCTGCTTCTGGCCAGATTTGTTGGCCATATGGCTTTCCAAAGCCAAAGGCTAATAACACGTTTAAGGCTGAATTTACTACAGCAGCCAGGAACACTGAATTTGACCTGCAGGTACTGTGTGTGTGTCCATTCACCCACTCAACACACACGTTTTTGTTACACTGGAGTTCTGCTTTTAAAGAAACATCCATTTGACACAGGCAAGGGAGTAAAAACAAAAAAAAACATTAATGCATCACTGGTACGGAGAAGAACACCAGCTATACGGAAGCCAGAAAAAATAAAGATAAAGCCCATTTTAAAAAAAAGAAGTATGGAAATACCGAGTATTAATACCTCAAACAACCTTAACGTACTGTTAGTTTGATTTAAGACACTCGTGATTCCGGGAAGTGCTAAAAACAACAGATGCTGCTCTTTTGATGGAAAACATACAATCCTGTTCATTCACCTTATGGAATTAATTGTCACCATCCACCGCTATTCCACGTGAAGGGAAGATCACTACCACAGATGTGGATAAGACGACATCGTGCAGCAGCAAGGTCTCTACGATATTTTAAACCCTACGTGCCAGTCAGCTCATGCTTATGGCTGCAGAGAAACGACTCTGAAAACTCCATCGTGTTGGATTCACACCTAAGTAAGACCTGATTCAACAAAGCTCTCGGGCATATGCTAATCTTTAAGCATCTGAGTAGTCCGCTGAAGTCATATGCTTACAAAGAGAAGCATGTGTTACCTTCTGCTCGCATCTTTATAACCTGTAGCTAACACACAGTAATAGAGTGCACAATTTATTTGTCTCTACCATCTTGCTGTGTCTTCAATCTTAACGTTAAGTCCAATCAGATCTTGTATGAGCTTATTTCCTCTTTGACAAGCAGAAAATCAATACCCTGCTACACCGATGTAAACACTGCCTGACCTATGTGTAGGTAAAACCAGTTATTTCTCATTTGGCATGAGTATTTAACACCCTGTTCTGTCAACCTTCAGCCTGCTAGGCCATACCCTGACCTTACCAGGTCCTTTTGCTCAGACAGGAGCACGTAAAGCTCTGCAGAAGCCCTCAGGCGTGTGAGCGGCTCCCAGGGCTGAAAAGTTTTGCAGCAGCCACTACTGTGGAACGTGCCAGAGGACCAAATTACTGCAACAGTGGAGGTTCGCAAAGTCGCCCCAAAGATTTGGCAACTTCTACCTCTTCGTGTATCTTCTCAGCATGTGAGTGCCACCAGGTATCGGCTAGAATTTCAGGATCATGAAGCTCCTACAGCATCATTGTTTTCATGACCAAAACCAACCCCATTTCTCCAAGTGCCATGTCTCAGCCCTGATTACTGGGTTTTGCATCAATTTCAGGCCAAGACGTAGCTTGCCCGCTTGGCAGCCAAACCTGGATCCCAATTATTTCATGTGGAACGGAAGGAAATTAACCTATTGACTGACACTCCTGAAGTCCTAAAGGTTACCTGTTCTCAGTTCTGTTATGGACAAAATATGCGCCATTCTTCAAGAGACTCTTGTCAGTAGGCACAAGGGAATGGGTCCTTCCCAAGTCATTTGCAGTTCTTTTAAGGAATATACAAGCCATCAAAACTAGCCAACAATACTACAGATAAGCGTGTGCCCAAAGAGCCAAGCACAGACCCGGTTCATACCACCCGCAGAGGATGCCTGCAGGAAAACTGTGTGAAGCATCTGCTCTGCACACACCCTCAAAGGAAAAAAACTAAGTCCACAAGAAAATTTTCTTGTCCCAAGTATTATCCCTCAATTTTTCAGCTCATTTCCCCAGAAAAACAGAGCTATGTTTCTGAAAAATATTACTGAGCTATCCAACAGGAAGTCCCTTGATAGACATCCATTTAGAGACTCACACTCATTCCTCTGTCACTTTGCTTGCAGTTATACCTAAGTCCCACACTATTCTTTCTCAAGGAGGCAACGATGGGCCCGGAGATCTGCCAGCAACATTCTCTGCGTGTTCTCACATCCTATGACCCACTATGGACCGTCACCAGCATGCACTCACACTGTGCGTGGCAGATCCCCCTGTGCCGGTACTGCCGTCACACCTGCCTACGCCCAGGCACCCAACAGCTGAGCATGTTTGTCACCCGAAGCCCTTTCAAGTGTTCTTTTTAGTACCTCTTTGCACAGCAGGGCTGTCCCTGCAGAGCCATCGGAAGCGATTTGGCCAGCATTTGTGCATCTGCGCTTTCTTAAGTGAGTATAATCAGTACGTGGGCCTTCTTCCTCTTCGACTGTGACCCTTAGAATTACCCCTGTTCTTTGTTCTCCTGATACCTTCTTGAGGACGACTTCTTTTGGGTTAAATCTTATTTGCTAGATCACACAAAGAACTTTCGCCACCTAGCTACTGAAAAAAAACCCCACCCAAACTATTTTCCGTGTCTCCTAAAAAAAATATTACCATTCATAAAGCAACTCGAGGAACGTTTTCAAGATGAAGCCAGAGTATAAACTGTGAAAGGAAGACGCTCTTATATTCAGTCGTCTTTTGCAAAGTATTGCATAATCCCATTATGTATTTGCCACCCTACGTTTATAAGTAGTTACAAGTTCTCAGTCCCGGTTCCAGTGCTCTTGTGGTTCCAGGAACACCCCCTCTGCTATCAGAACTTTCTAACACAGAGCAATAGATTGTTCAGAGACAATTCAACCTCATGTATTCTGATCTGCAGACACCCTCCTTCAACTTGTCTGTAACACTTCCCCTGCCTTATAAGGCTTTTAGCAAGTGACCCTCTTAGCCAGCATTTGCCAAGTTCTTCAAGAAAATCCCTTGTAGTCTCATGGCTTCTGCTCCATACACACGGTAACCCTGGATGCTAGATCATCTGAAACCAAAGTTCCCCTTATTTTACAGGGGTAGCCTGCTCAACTCCCGCAACGGCCCTACTGTTTTTCCCCATGGAAGATAACACACGCATCAAGGTCTGAGAGAGCTTGATGCCTTAATTCCTACTTAGAAGCACCTTAACGAATCAAGAGGCCCACTAGTGTCACAGCAGAGCCAGTCAGAGACAGATGTAAGCTTTCCACAGCGAATTTTCATCCCCTTCAGAAAAGTCATTCCGGTAGCACCACATACACTTCGACTCAAGTTGGCTTTGGAAAGAGAACAGGCAAAAGCCGTTTTTGTCATTTGAGTGAAGGACCTGGACTGCAGATCGTGTCAATTAATTATTAAACAATATTAGTTTTGAAAGTCTTTTGTTGGGTTGTTTTTTTTTTTTTATTTTTAAACTATAAATGTAAAAAACTAACTTGTGAAAACATTAGGTGAAAACTGAAACAAAACGCATGTGCAACCCACAACACTCTCCCATAGTGTTTCTTCAATAGCGGATTTGGTTTTGGGGGTTTTTTTTCCTTTTTCATTTTTTGTCACAACTAACTTGAATCCAAGGTGTCAGGGTTTCTTGCAGAATGTATCTGTGGGAAAGGTGCAGTTAGTTGCACACCAAAAAGAAAACAGTTCACGGAATCTTGCAGAAATCAAGCAAGCATAGGCCCAAGGAATATAGATCTGCGTGTATTTGAGAGATGTAGGGGAGGAGGATGCAAGCATATATCGCACCCGATATGCCATATGTCTAAGGATATATCAAACCCAGATGAAAATGAAGAAGGATTCTTACATTCCTAATGAAATTGAAGCCTAGGAAAAGTCATGTTGGATCAGTATCCTCTCCTACTCCATCTTGAGGAAATGATTTTTACCTCTTAGTTGGACTTACAGTAATTGTATAAAGGCTTCCAATCTCTGAAATCTGTAATGAAATCTGTAATCCTGACCTGCTGGATATGAGCTATACAATTACTCTGAGTATATTCAGAGCAAATAATCCATTCCCGCAAAGCTCCAATTATTCATAGCTTCTGATGCACGACACTGTGTCCGAGGGTCTGGATTATAATTACTTCTGCAACAAGGTGGAAGGCCGCATCTGACTTCTGCTAAGCCCTTTAAGGGAGCTCATCCTCTCCTTTTGACAGTGTTTGAGACATATTAAGTCTTTGGTCGAATCATTATCTATTCTGTGGGAGCAGAAAATGGTGAGATTAAAAAAAAAAAAAAAAAAAAACACAAAACAAAACCACCCAAAGCAGTCCACTCGTTACAAACCAACATAGTATAACCCATAACCTACACTGAACAGGAAGCAAAATCCACCAAAATCATTCTCTTCTGTAAACTAAACTAGCAGATAAAGGGTGCATCGGATATGCTGGTGAAAACTGTTATTATCACAGGAATTTTGTTTAATAGGGTAAAAGCTACTGTTTGCTTCTCCTTGGTCATCCACAGCTCTCTGTGGAGTCAAATTCTCGTAGAGCCACACACGCGACTGAATAACCCTTCAGTTAGGAAGCCTGCAGAGAGCTCCAGTGACACAGAGGCACTCGAAGCACAAAGGGTCCCACTGCAAAGCAACACAAAGCCTCCTACAGACGTCCACGGTCACGAGAGCGGGCCCATATCCATCCGCTCCACCTAAATACATGCTTAAGTTGCACCGAAATGGCAAAAAGGCCGAATCTCACACAAAATTACACAGGCTCTGATGTTGCTTACTTAACTAGGGGTTAAAACAAGCGAGCTCTACTTAAGCTCTTACTTTCACAGTGCAAGTAGTGCGATACTCGCATGTCTTTATCAGCTTATCCTTGGTCAAAACACTTGAGCTCTCAGTCAGGTATGTCTACCAACCACCTTATGAAAGCAAGCACTTCTTTATCGAAGGTAAGTTTCCAAATTTCTAGACTTTAAAATAAGCTCTTTACAGTGCATTAATGACACCACTAGTAGCCTGCCAGTGACATCAGCTCATGAACTTCTTCACCATTTTCCCACCTCTCTTCACCAGCCCCTCTAACTGTACTGACACAGAGTTGGCAAAACATTCTGCCATTGAAACCTGCAAAACTCCCCAGCTGCTATTATTTCCTTCTCCACTATGAGAAGTCATTTTTAACCTCTGTCATTCCAGTGAGCCATTCTTCTTCCAGTGGAATTGCAGGGGAGATTTGGGAACAGGGAGAGAAGGGGTATACAAGCATCTTAAACCGCTTTCACTGTCTCAACTAACAGTTCGACTGCACTGTGAAAAACACTTTGTGCAAAACTGCAGATCCATAAAATGTATCCTCTTGCCCCTAAGTGTTCAAGTCACAGCATGACTAACGACAGGACATGGTCAGAATTCTTTACTCATCATCAGAGGTTAAGAAAGTTACTGAAAACAGCATTAAAAATACAAATCAGTGTTTCCATGAAGAAGGAAATCGCACTGTGCCCACTATATGGCAACAGCATGCAAGGGCCGGACTGACATTCGGTAGGACAAACCGGCACTCGTGAGAGAATCCCCCGGCAGCATCGCCGCTCAGCCCTCGGCAGACACCAGCCTCCCGGTCCCGCAGTTACGGCTTCTCCCCGTCTCAGACGTCCAGTCAGACTGCAACCTAGCTGCTTCTTTACTGACAGCTAACCTGAGACCTCTTCTGTGCAAGCCACGCTTATTCGCCCGATACATCGATAACCAAACCCCTTTCCTTCTCTGCATACAAAGTGCAGCTGCTAAAGCAGCCTATGCAAATCATCCTTCTCAACCGATTACCATCTATTCAAATGCTGAATATTTCCACATCTTCACCAATACTGCAACTGAGTTATTCACACAGGTGACACCTCCCTGTTTTGTGCCTCATCACATCAGTCTTCTAATCACCCAAACGATAACTTCAGTTATTTTCTATTCCAATATTTTGATTTTTTTAAATTATGTAGTATTTATCTCTTCCGGGTATCATTGCCTTTGTGTTTTCTTATGCCTTAAACTCAATGCACAGAATAAGCATAAGAAATTGTCTTACAGGTAGAGCTCCAAAGCTCTTCCTATGGTTTATTTCTGCTGCAGCGCCTCCAAAGCCGCTAACTGCAAGCACGTACATACACGCAGCTATAATTTCTTTTTGCGAGTTGTGAACAATCCTATGCATCATTAAGATGAGCAAATACAAATAGCTGCAATGCTGTGATAGTACAGCATGGGTTTTAAATCCGCCCAGTGACGGAAATCAACAAGTTTATTATTGTTTTTCAAGACTGAGTCGTAACCCACTTACACAGATCTTACACAGCACTTACATGTGCAGCGATCCAAGCACCCACAGCCCCAAAGCTTTTCAAGTCTTCAGTGTCATGCTTAATGTTAGGCATTTAAGTACTCCCTCACTTGCGGCTGAACTTAATCAGGGCCTTGCTTTCTTTGCTGCATCGGGTCCAGTGCTTTCAGCCTACTGTACGACCAAGTCCTCCTACTGAGATGCAAATAACTTGTTTCACAAAGCCTTGCAGAGAGGAAAACTTCTTCCGACAATAAATATGCAACAGCAGTTTAGAACAGGGAGCAACGACCCAGGCTACCCAAGTTTTACAAACCCCCAGAAAGTTCCTGTGCTTGAAAGATGGTAACAGATTATCAAAAAGGGTTAAAGCAGCTGTCCACATGGCTCTCCTCAGCTCTCTGGAGTGTGGCAAAGCGTATTGTTTGGCGTAATCATGACACAGATCTGCATGTGTATGTCTTCAATAATTCATGTTGCAGCTTGTCTCGCTGTGGGGACAGATGTCAGTGAAATCAGTGACAGCCGATCATGCTGATCCCTCACATAATCATGCGAGAGCCGATCCTGCGGTGACACTGAGCCTTGGGAACACGCCCGTCGATGCCCATGTGAGCATGACAAGAAAAGGCAGATACAGGTACGTATGTGCAATACATACATGTAAGAAAATACACCACTGCACATGCGGCAGCACTGTACATTTGCACAGGTATCGGAGAATGTAACTTAGGTACAGTCAGAGCAGCCATCATGGTTTGCAGGCGCAACGGAGGGGGGCTGTTTTAGACGCTCTCGGTGTGAAGGACGAGTAGAAATCATAAGCTAACAGCTGACGTGAGCACTGTGCAGGTTCTTATGTACTTCAAAATGAACCAATGGTTTCCTCTGGTTTGCCTGCTGCTTTGAATGCTTTGATTCCAAACTGACACACCACCTCCCTGTACATCTTTACCATTTTGCATTATATTAGTCTTCTCAAATATTGCAACAGATTACAGTAGAAAGCAAAGTACACTTACACCCACGACAAAGCTCAGATATAATCTCTCAGGGAGAGAAAGTGACTTAGTGATAATTAGAATGATTGGATCCTTTTATCTGATTTGAAAAATCTATTCTTGTTGGACAAAACCACCACATTATTCTCAGCATTAAATGGGTTCCTGTTCTTTTTTTTAATCCAATGTCTAGTCTGAATTGTTTTATCTCCTCTGTTTTGATACTTAAAAGAACCGTCTGACTCATTATTTATGGTGGGTTTTATTGTTTACCGGGGTGGGGGGTGGTGGGTGGTTCAAATACACAAATACTTTGCTCAGTTGGGTTAGCTGTCTAACATACTCATCTTTGCTCACTTGATTTCCGTATCCATCTTCGAAGTAACAGTTGAGAAAATCTACAGCTAACTTTATTGGGCATGTTACACCTACTATCACTGGCAGAATTTGAGAAGCTTTAAGTTATACAAGGAAAATAGGAGTTAAACAGAGGGTAACTTTCATTTTTATGGAAGCATTTAAAAAGCCCAAGTGAAATCTTTGTCTTACGGTCATCTATCGGAATATGACATGTGTCTACACATACGTGTGTGCATATGGGATTTCCGTCAAGTGACACAGACTAGAACGTCACAACCAAAAACTTAACACGCCCAGGGAAATCCCACAGGCAAGGGCTTTTGAAGAGACGCTTGTTTCTACAGAGGGCCACAGCAGTAAGACAATCATTGGGAAGCTCTGGCAAAGCTGGATTTGTGCAGATGCAGTTTCTCCTCCGAGTGACTTGAGTAGCAGCCAACAGTCGCTTTGAATCGTTTCATAAGCGGTCTTCACAAGACCTCGCAATTAAAAACACGACGGGCGGAACGCACGCCCCGAGTGCAGTCCACACCAGCTTGTAACAACGCACTACGGCGAGATACGCCACGACTCTAAGACCAGGTATTTCTAATTCACAAAAACGGTACGTTCCGCAGTTTTGTCTTTCAATCGCTTCCTTTCCTCTTGCTGTTAGAATGTGCACAGTATTTTCCCCAGCGATGCCAGCCCCAGCAGAAACCTCATCTAAGATCAGTGCATTTAAAAAAGGACATTAATTTCTCATTATACTGGGATCAGATTGTTTTCAAGGCAACATCCTGACTGAGTCAAAGTATCTCATTAGAGCTGCCATGCATACTGTTGTTTAACATCATGTGCCATTTTTCTTTGGAAGGTGCATTTACATAAACATTTCTAATCACAGCCCTGTAAAGAGACACAGTATAATAATTTATGACTTTTAGGTAATATGTCATATGAATCTTAACATATGGCATTACACTGTATGATGGCAATCTTGGCTCTTCTAAGGGAACCTGGATAACATCCAGTGAGACGTGAATGAGCCAAAACCAATAGAAAACCATATCAATGCTAATCCAGGTTTACACCTTTCATTCAGCACTCCAAGCTTTCCAGCAGATGGTTTTGCACAGAAGCATTAATGCCAGAAATAATTGTGTAGACTCCCCCGGTTTTCAGACATGCTATTTCTGAAGCCTCAAACATGAAAATAATCCTAGTAAGCGGCACCAGCAATTCACAGGTGCAAGAAATGGTTTGAAGGCTTTGGAAGAAGGTGCCCAAAGATGACTTCAGAGCTTCGCCTTTCTGGGTCACAGCCACTTTCTTTGTTTTGCAAGGGCAATTCAGGGCAGCTTCCTCATCTATTTTACAGAAGCCCTTTGCCAACGGAAAACATTGCCAGTTCACAGGAAAGGAACAAAACGCAGAACGACTTGGCGCAGCACGCTACTAGCTGCTGCCATGAAACTTCCTATCAGACAGACGTTTTTTATCACCACCCAAACGAGTGGCCACAGACACCAGGTCAGGGAAAACTCTGCCGCGTACATGAGCTCACTACCACACGTGGCAGGACTCCACACGTCGGTTTTGGTGGGCCCTTACCCCGATACAAGGGCAAGCAAGTATCAATTCTGGCATCACGTTTTCAAGCTCAAGCATCCCGGGCTCTGCAAGAGGCTGCTTAAATCAGCATTTGTATCTGTACTTCCTTAGATGCCCACAAGGAATTTCACACCAAGTCTGCCACGATACAGTACTGAGCAAGATACTAGCATAAACGCATCAGTGTCACGCGCAGAAGAGAAATATAACTTAAGATTTCAGAGACCAATAAGGAGCTGATGCCAAAATAAAATCATCTAACTGCAGAAATGGTGCCCATCAGACCTTCTTGTACCATCTCATGGAAGCGCAGACACCGAGTCAGTCACCATACGGAGAGGTAACTGCTAGGGACATATTTCTTCAGGCACCCACACGACTCTACTCATTTTACCCTGGAAGGGTAAAGGAGGGGTTGTGCTTACACACTACCTTAATTCAGAAAGAAATACCTGAATCAAAAGACAGCATCTGGTACATCCTCCATCTCTACAAACTATTAAGAACTGCAGAAATAAAAACGTCACAACAATTACTGTTGAGGGATGATTCAAGTCCCTGGAGTGGCTACCACAAGGAGCCTACAGACTGGCCATAATGCCCCTGTATTACCGCGGTTTCTTTTGTTGGGGGGTTTGTGTTGGCGTTGTGTCTGTTTGTGGGTGGCTTTTGGGGTGGGATTTTCTCGGGGGCGTGGGAGGGTGGGGTAGTTCAACGCATCTCATCAGAAACAGCCTAATCACCATGGACTGCATCAGGCAGTGCCTTCAGAATTAATGAAACACCTCACAACACTGCCAAGAGCTAAATCAAGGCTTTTGTACGAACACCAGGATCGAGTCTTCCTATATCTTATCTTACAGACTATATAAAGTTCCGAGACTTTCACCTGACACTCTGGGCATGGGCAGAGGAATCTATAGGAACCCCTTCCGGGCCAGGAAGGCATTTTTTTTTAACCATTCCCGTTCTTCAACACATACAGCCCCATTCATGCCTCAGCACTCCTACTTGCTTGATACTGTTATCACGGGCTTAGCTTCACAGAAGGCTCCCTTTGTCTGAGGTATCTAAAAGTGACATCTCCCTAGTCCTAAATGCTGCCAGCCATAGGGGACATGCCCCTTATGTGACACATACGAAGAGCACATATGTCTGCTTTTTATTTCCTAAAAAACCAAAAGCCCACTTTTTTTTTTCCCCCCACAGCAGCGTATGTGCGAAAAGCCAGCTGTCAAGGAAATGCAATTTTAAGCTTCCTGCCTTGAATGTACATTTTCAGAGCAGTCGAACAAAACAGCATATTGCCAACATTGTTCCAGAAGTGTAAGGAAGAATAAAGAAAAGATTTAACTTTTGCTGTTAGATCCCTGTTCTTTTGTAGTAGACGTGGCTCCATCAGACACAATGGCTTTGTTACAGCACATTTTATTCAGGGCTAAAGCTTTGAATATTCAGCAGGGCTCCAGGCTAGCGATTCTGTTGCAGCTAGGTTTCTTGTCTTCCAGGAAGCCCTTGACAAAGGTCACAAACAATTTGCTCGTTCCTCTTATTAAAATAAAGATGGAAAGCATTGATGATAGCTCTGCCCAGCAGCTAACTTCATCATCTGTAGCGGTTCCAACATATGCTTGTGAGATAATGAAAAATATAGCATTAAATACAGTGGCAGATTGAATCTTGTTTCAGGGTAAATATAGTAAGTCATTTTTTTTTCCTCCTCATTTCCTCAGAACCTGTTTAGCATTAGACTGTTAATATCATCACTGATACATGACAAAACCATTGCATAATATACTGCATTCAAAGCCAGCCCCCCCATAAAAGTGAGCAATGACAAAGTATGAACATTATTCAGGCATTCATAATAATGAAGTGCTGCGAGCCAGCCCTCTTCCGGCATGTTTCCATTTGCAGACCTTCAAAGAACTTGGCTTTAGACTGGGCCCTGCGCCTCCGACTCTCTCACCTTCTAAGTCAGGTTCAAGACACAGAGTCGCTTCGGGCTTCTTTTCAGGTCCTGCAACTTTGCACGTGTCCTTGGCCCGTGCAGTTGGCCGATGGCACACTGCTCACTGTCAAAGCATACCTCAAGTGGTATTCTTGTCAACATATAAGACAGCTGGTTTATTTTCTCTAAGGAATCTTAATTAGAAGCCCAGACAGTATTTTTCCCAGCTTTCCAGTGTTTCCATGTGAAATATATATATGTATATTCTCAACAGACCAAATATAGCTGGGGTTCTCAATCCTGACAACCCACTTCATGATGGTATGTAGTGATGACCAATAAATCTGCACATGGGCTCAAATCACTGCACCCTGTGTTTCAGCATGCTCCACCAAGAGAGGTCAAATCAAACCATTTGCATTCAGAACCAACCTTTTTTTTTTTTTTTTTTTTTAATTGGTTTCAAGGTATCTTTCTAGCTCTTTCCCAGGCTCTTCATGAAACCAAGTGTACAAAACCCCCTAGAATTTGGCAGGTTTTTAAGACGTATGCTTTTGGAATATGGCTGTAGCACAACCAAAGCTAGTTGCGAAAAGTTTCAGGCAAAAATTGTCCCCACTATCATCAGCTATTTTTAATCACATGCTTAACTGTAAGCTATCTGCAGTACCTGCCTCATTTCTGTGCTAAAATCTGTACAAAAAACCCCATGGAGTTGCCTACGATTCAACATACGCTGTGACCAACTGCTTTTTTCATACAAAAAGGAATGGCTGGTAGTGCTGTTGACTGCCCCACATTGCTTACTGATAAAGCTTGTAACTTCCTTTGTACTACCCACATACTGAGCTCTTGCCTCCTGGTAGCATTACATGTTATGCTGCAAGTTTCATCGCTGCACGTGAGAAACAAATTTATTCCTGATCACAGAAGCCAATAAATCCTTTTGCTACACCAAAGCCACTAGCACAGCCCAAAGTCTATTTCAAGAGGAAGAGGGCACAAAATAGACCCCTCAGATACTGTTAAACTAGAAAGGCAAATGCTGAAAAAGGTTTCTTTATGGACTAGGCTATGGTATCTCCTATGATGCACCTGCTTTTTGATGCGAGACTGGTATAAGCAGCTGATATCTGGCTTCTCGATCTATCAGATAATTATAAATAAGCCATTACAGTACTGCAAAAGCATTACCACCGTATCAGCTAAATCCTTCTGCTGTCGGTGCTCTGTAGAGTTCACAAGCAGAAGCAGCAAAGTCCTCATCTTGCTCTATCTGGACTTAAATTCCACAAATTACATGTCAGCAGAAAAAGAACACTCTGCTCACGTGTGATCGCCAGGGATATGTGTAAGCTATGGACACTTCAAGGAAGAGTTCACACTCAGAAATACCTGCAGAACAGCAAGAAATGAACTGACAAAATAATTTGTCAATTGTATCGCATTAGCAGCGAGTCTCAAAGAGCATCACTGCAGCACTGAGTCACTAGCACTGGAGCAGAGCCCTAAGAGCCACAGACAAGAACACAGCCCTCCCGATCCTGACTGGGCCATTGCCCGAAGCCTTTTTGCCAATGACTCATTACCCAGATGTGAAATGATAAATGCCAAGTATTTATTTTACAGTGCTTTTTAGCATAGGTCAGGAAAAGGTGCGAAAGACTGTGACATTCTGCAGCCATGAAAACGCACCACCTAATTCTTGCTAAATAACACATTCACAGGCTTAATTCGATCACGTCAGGAGCACAGTGTCGCTTTACAAGGGCCGACGTGCTGGCCCCGTATATTCCGTACACAAATTCTGCATGAATGGTTAAAGCACCGGGTTAACCCTGCTCTCTGTTGGCACTCTATGGGAACTCAGCACCTAACGAGCGGATAGCACTTTCCTGTAGCTGCTTCGCATTTTGTTTCCCCCGTTATACAAAGGCACACACTTTGGGGTAATTTCCACACATGCATACAGAGGTATTGGGTTTCTTAACAGATGCAAGCTGAGAAGTAAAGGTGCCCATGTGTCTCCTACTGGTATTTCAAATATCCTTCCCTTGTTTCCCCGGAGCTTCAGGATGGCTCTGGCCTCGATATTATGACCTCGGATATATTTTGCAGGCTGAAGCAGTCAGCCAAAGGTGATCTATGCAACCGATTCACCTTTTTTCCAGTAGCATGCACATATATTATATTGATACTTTTCAGTGACAGGAAAAAAAAAACCCACGGTGAATTAAGTTAGTGGCAAGACAGAAGGCTTACGAAGCAGCTACCGTAACCTTTACAGCTAACAGCAGCAGCGTTTGTACCAAGCTCTTCAGAAGCAGGGTGACTGACAATCAAGTTTGGAGAAGAAATGACTCATTTAAACCCCACCCAAGCTGCTCTTACAACTGCTTAATAAGCAAACCTAGAAGGAGAATCCTGCAGACCCATTCCCACTGCAAAAGCATTTATCTTGAAGACAGCAAGCTGCATCCCTGCTGCCTACTGAAGGGTGCTAGAGCTCTGAGAGCAAGCCAACAGGAACAGTACGAGAAACAGGCCAGACACAGCTAACCAAGCAGCTATGGGGAAAGCCAGGGCTGTTCAGGCCAAAGCGTGACAGAAGCACCAATGTCATTGCAGTGCAGCACAGGTAAGAGAAACCGGCATCTCTAGGTGAACTAGTCAGGCAAATTCTCCAGATGCTTCCCTGCTCCCCGGCGATATTCCTCTACAGGCGTACGTCGTGACCTGGGCCCGTCTTAACAGCAAAAGGCCTTTTGTCTGGAGAAATTCCTTCAGCGTATCCTCACGCCTCTCATTACAGCAAATCTCCACACAGTGCACAGTGGCTCCCTTCTCACCTTAATTAGGAGTGGCAGTTCCACTACATTAGCCAAGTCAGGCAGGAGACTAGTGACCAACATGTCATCTTTCTTCCCACCGCTAGATGTTTTGCATTTCCCATCCGTGTTGTGCTGCTGAGGGTGAAGCTGAGAGACAGCACGCAAACCCAAGAGAGACCTAAGCTGCCAAAAAGCTGAGCAAGGCCAATATTCAAAATAAGCATCATTTTTTTTACTGGTTTGCAAGCGGCGAAGTGCTATTTGTGAACTGCTTTCCCAAACGAGACACCCCGCCTACGCTTGTGATGTCGAATTGCTCTGCATAAAGAGTTCCTGCATTATGAACAGGGAAAGTCATCTCTCAAAACGCTTGGGCAAACTGCAACAGAATTGAACTACGAAAGCCCACCCTCGAAGGGTTACACTCAGAAAAAAGAAAAAAATTGCTTACTGCTTGAACACCTTTGATTTTCTCTAGGCATTAACTGCAATATTCAAATGCAATCCTTTGGCCAGAACAGAGGCTGCTCGAGGCAGCGATACCTATTACAGGCAGCCACACTATAAAGGAAGAAGGCGGTGTGTCCTCGGACCGAACAGAAGCACACACTTAAACTCGCATCGGTTGCTGGCACCGACAGCCATTTAATAAGGTAGAGTGCTACTCTGGGGCAAACAACCCTTGGGGTTCTCGGAACACACATGCAGACCCCGATAAGGGCAGTTTCACTTGAGCAGCTTAATTAAAAGCCTCACTCTGAAGCTACTGCTCGTTTTCCCCAGGAACTCTTTCATGTTAGGTTCCATTTTGTCATCACTCATGATATAAAAAGCAGAGAACAGGGAACCAACTTCACATCTCATTTTCTGTCTGTCTTTAAAGCCTTAGAAGACAGCACCACCACTTCAGATTCCACAGACCTACTCAGCAGTGCTTATTTGCCTCTCACAGAGCACTCCAACTTAAACCTTGGACCCGGATTTTTCCTCCATTTAGCTTCAAGTCAGCATCTTAAATCTTGATACCTCACCTTTCTTATTTCCTCATCAATTTAGCAGATGTCAGTTCTGGGGCTTGAAGAAGCCAAAAACGATTCCTTACAGCATGATCTGTAAGAGCTCAACCCACAACCAGCCACGTTTAGTGGAACATTAGGGTTTAAAATAGCAATCAGTTTTTTGGTATTTACTAAAGACTTTTTGAAATACTTTCAGTCCTGCATTTAGCTTTCTCTAGCGATGTTACAGCAAAAAGAAAAAAATTTTCTTCTGACTTGCCTGAATATATTTTAGCCAAAAAGCCAATGACTTATGGATACATATACATCCCTGCAACTGCAACTACTGTTGATATTACTGGCATCGTATGTAGCTATTCTGCTGCCCTTCCAAATCATGAGAACATGGTTGAATCGATTAGCCCACACTGCAGCTGGGAAAACTGAGACTCAGCAAACAAAGCTGCCTGGTCACCCATGTTGGAAGAGCTATTAGAAGCACTTAAGCGCAAACAGACATCAGCCAGGAGAGGGACGCGCAGCCATGATAGCCAGTGGTCCTTCCGTTTGAAGGCAATCATGCAGATTTGCTTGGAGAGACACAAAAACAAGGCAGCAGGAGGAAGGTGGGAATAACAGACAAGAAAGGAGACGAGCACATTTTGCAATGGTACATGCAGATTGAGCTATTCAGCATTCTCAGCTGAGAAATTGATCTCAGTGATTGAAATTGCTGTCCTGGATGAGAGAGGTGTCAAGATATTCAACTGATGCGGTTCAGCCAAACAGCGCTGTCGGGTCAGGTGAAAGTTACCACAGCAACAAACTGCCAGTTTGCCCGAGACTGGGAACAGGCCGCCGGCGGAGCCGAGAGCAATGCAACCGCTGCGCTGCCAAGCACCCGGGGCTGGGCTGCTCGGCCAGGTGCGCTGCCGGAGCCAGCTCACACTTCCCGGGCTCTGGGAGTCATCGTTTGAACACCAACTCGCTCGATGTTCACGTGAGCACTCGCTGAAATAGACTGCTCTTAATTTCACCAGACAACTAATTATAAGGCGGATGATGTAACGAAATACACGACTAAGTTATAAAGTGACAGCCTGGGTAAGTTCCAACTATAACCTCACCCTAGATATGCCAGAAACTATCCATTTCAAACGCAACTGCAGTTATTTTCGCACTGCGAAATGGGGGGATGGGTGTGTATGGTTTGCAAACACTCATCGTTGAGGCCGTTATTTATAGAACCAGGAGCAACTGCCCAATCTTGCTTTTTTCCCCTGAAGAGGTTCTCCACAGTACAGCATTACTAGCCACCCGCTTCAACGAGTGATGCGAAGAGAACAAACTTCTTAGACAACTTAAGGCACTAAAAAAGGTTATGAAGAAGCTTCCTGTACCACACCCAAGGCTACTGGAGGCCTAACCGAACCTTGCTAACCCAGCATGTAACCTCTTAAATGAATTTAATACTAGTTGCTTTTTTCATCCTTACATCTCCTACTAGCAGATTGTTTTATAACTTGATACCGCTTAACATCAGAGCCTAGCTTCTGATTTCCCAGTGCATTTCTTCATGGTCAGTTTATACACATTCCTGCGTGCGCCCATTTCACCTCTCAGCTTCAACAGCTCGTCTCCCTGACGTATTCCTAGACAGATGCCACCGCGCAAGTCTAACCGGGCTAACCTTTCCAGCCTTGTCTGTTAAGACAGGCATTCCTGCCCCTAATGGTACTCACATGCCCTCTTTCCTCACGTCCCAGTTTGCCTCCTTTACTGTGCCCTGCACAATGCTTCCCTGCCTTTAGGAGAAATAAAACAAAAAAACCCCACTAACCTAAGGAAACTTGATTGTAAGAAGTACAGCTGAATTGTAGCACTTTTCTGAACCTTTTTAATGGTATTTGTACTAAAACAAGCAATGGCTTTGGAGTTATTTGGTACCAAAGGACTGCGTGAAAAGAGCAAGAGAGCTGTGGACTGGGCATACAAAAATAACAGTGTCAGCTGCAAGCATCAGCATCTTCTCTCCTGCTCTTTTTTCAGCCCATCATGAGTAAACACTGGCACCGGGGGAAGCCAGTTATAGAAAATACCAGAAGCCCGATTAATCCTTGGGCACCTATGGACAAGCATTTTCTAGCAAGACTTTCAAAGCAGGTTATATACCTGACTCCCTCTCACTTAATACGAAGTAGGCACATTATCTGCTTGGATGCTATCAGCCCTACCTGACCTGAGAAGTACACAAGTCTTTTTGAGAGTCAAGGTCCAAGCAAAACATTCATAAGCATTTGTGATTTGTGACGAGTGATTTGGACATTGCAGGGGCATAGGAAGACCATGTGCCTGACATGTCAAGCCCACAGGAAAACTCAGAAGGATAATTCAAGTCTCCCACTCTTTTCCGGGTCTTTCCTTTTGGATTAGCTCCCTCTGGTTGTTCTTACTACACCCATAGCATCCTTTGCCTTTTATCATGATCCAAATGCACGCAGTTCACTTTAGTGAAAACTCCTTCAGCACAAGGGGCTAGTTTGGAGTCTTAGCCCATGTCAGAGCAACCTCACTTACACCGAATCATCTCTGCTCTCCTTCCGCCCTTCTCAACGAGCCTCAAGTAGGAAGGCTAACGCAAGCAGGGGGTGACAGACGGGCCAAGCAAGAGTTAACTGTACAACCATACAATCCTCATTAAGGTGAGAATCTATCGCCAACCGCTGCTTATACATCCCTCCTATCAACATCTGGCCATTGACCTTCTGCGACTTCAGAATTTATTTTTTCAAACGTCTGTTTTTGAAGTTTCTATCCCTTTAAACTACTCCTGCTAGTAACCAGGTAAGTAATTTGCTATTTCCACCTGCTATGTAAATTGATTAACCACAGGCAAACATAAGGCTGATTCCCATGCTGAGGAGAAAGGAAATCTGTTTCAACTCATCTTTTTAACACCTAAATTTCATAAAGCTTCCACCAATGCTAAACCTGCAGCCTGCGCTCCAGCTCAAAACTTACCTTTCTTCTGGCCAAAAGGGAACAACTCTTCTAATGGCTTTTAAACTCACTGGGAATCTCAGCACAATAAACACAAAGATTATTTTGTTCATTTCAGCCTAACACAACGAATACTCCATCAGGCACGCAGGACTATACAGATGGTTGCTGAAGTGAATGGACTATCTTTCAAGGGCCAGTTGCAAAGTGACACCATCACTTTGTCACTCCAGCTTCCCACTTAAGGCAAAGTTGGAAATTCTTCCTAAAGAAGAATTCTGCAGATGGCAACATTTACACAGGAAGCGTATCACCTTTAGGGAACCTGAGGGGTTACGCGGCGTTCAGAACGTCCCTGGCACTGTCATCCATCACATTATCCAAGTGACAAAGTTCAGAAGTAACCCTCCTTGGTGGCAAGTCACCCAAGCTGTCTGTACTTTGCCAAGAGGTACGGGAAGACTCTCTCACACTCCACTCAGTGGATCATCGGGACAACCCCCGAAATAAAGAGCAGTGTCCTCCCCACCTCAAACGGAATGACTTCACAATTGCCCTGCTGAGTGTTAAGTCTCACCATTATTCATCTACTTCCCACAGACCCCATCTTGAAGAGAGGAAGGCACATGCCTTATTTGATGACCCCTATACTGCCCTTTCCACCAAAATAAACCTGAGAAGTTGAGTAAGTGCTGTTTTCCAACTCCAGGAACTGTATGCAACTGTCAGACATCCATAGGAAATCCTGAACCAGTGGGGTGCTTGGGGGTCAATTGCCCCTCAGTCTAGGACCTCCTGGGTGAGAAAAACAAGCTGCTGTTTCCAAACAAAGCAGCAAAGGAGATCTCAGGGCAGTCTAGGTCAGTGGCAAGATAAAACAAGAAAGGAAAAAAAAAAGAGAGAATTCCTTGATAGGGTTGGTGCTGTAACAAATCATTGAATCAGTGAGGCTAAACACTACTATGTAGCATTAGAAATCAGCAAAGTCAGAAAAAGAATTAGACTGAAGAAAAGGTAGAGGTGGGAGGGATAGAGAAGAAAACATAGACTACGCTAATATGTAATGAAGGTGATAGAAAAATCAAGTGGGATAAAGAGGAAGAGGAGACCATGAATGAACATGAATGGAAAGGAGACGCTAAGTTGACCAAGAACAAGATTAAGCAGGACTGCAGCAAACGGAGGTTGATTTTCAAGGCCTAACTTCAGATGGGAGTCACGTACAGACTGACCCATTACTGGAAATTCGCTCTCCCCTCTCCGGCACTTCATAGGGGTACAAGTGCATTTCTACCTCTGAGTGATTCCACATGCTGAGGCCACCAAAGTGTGTGCTGGACCCAGAGCCAAGGGTAACAAATATCACCACATAGGTTTCAATGAACCTTCTTTTCCCCACCCTGCCCCAGACTCCACAGCATGTCCCACTTGCACAGCAGTACAACCCGGGGGCCTGGCTGTCCATCTCTTACCCCCTGCCATTGCATCCATGCGATTAGAGAAATAAGCAAAGACCTCTCTTCCTCCCTAGGTACTAGGTACCCAAGCTCATCGATATCCAATTCTTTTGAAGCATTTCTGGTGAAAACTTCCACTTTATTATCCCCCCCCGCCTCGCAACCTGCAAAGGAATGCAAAACACCTCTAGAAGCCAATTATGGTTTGCTGGCCCAGCAGATCAGTTGAAACGCTTACATCTGCTGTTAAATAGCTTGTATGGATAAAACACAGCTTGCTCAAAGGATGACTCTTAGGAGCTTATTACCACTTGGGGGTCAGCATTACAGCAAGGCTCAGGGATAGCTACTGAAGAACAGCATAATGCCACGGTTCATTTAACTGAAGTGAAACTATTCCGAAGGAGAAAGTTGGCATTGCATGTCACACACCACAGCAGCAATAAACAAGTCAAGAGACACACCTGAAAGATACCCACAAGCAAATATAACACCATTAGACCCACAAACTACCTGTAGCATGGAAAAGGTCTTCCAGACATTGGGCCTCCTGTTCATTTACACCCTCTCAAGTTAAGCAATACCCATCTCCTATGTCTGACTAGTTCAGAAGTAAGGTTTTACAATTAAAGAATAAAATGCAGTCTGCCATACACAGCAGCACAGCTAGTACATTTAAGAACAGACACAGGTTAAAAAGCTGGCTAAGTTCACTTTCCTCCCTCACTCCCATAAAGCTGCTTATCCTAAAGCAGCAGGATTTACCCCCTCAGTCTGCCCTCAGGTAATAACAACTCCTTGTTTTGTGTTCTACTACAGCCTCTTCCAGCTCCTTGTTCTCCCTTCCCTCCTCCCACTCAGCCCATGCAGTTAAAAAAAAAAAAAAAATCTTTCCATCCCTCCTGCAACCATGTGTTTATCTCTTTATTTTTAAATGTTACAGCTTCCCAACATCTGTCTCTGTGTGGTATAATCTTACTGATGAAATACTTCATGTTTTCCTTGAGCCCTCATCAATATGTCTCTGTGTTATCAGCTTAGCAGATGGAGACACAGAAGGAATAACCTCAGCTTACCTGGGTGATTTCTTCTTAAGCACATACTTATTGTACTCCAGAACAAGAATTAGAGTAATTTTAGCAATGCAACATGATATCTCTCTGTAGCAAACTGAATTCTCTCAAGTCACATATGCATACTTCACAGCAATTTTCCCCTCGGATTCTCCGAGTTCTTCTCACTGAACAGTAGCATTTCCAACCTCATCCCCTACATACTGAAAAAACTCAGGGAGACACCAAGACCACCAGAAAAGCCATTGGCATAGCCAGAAATTCAACCTCACTTTCCCATGCTAAACCACACTCATTCTGTCGATTTACACAGCCCTTAACCAGATGACTACTCTTCTTTAAGTGCCTAAAGAAATGCCACTGAAATGCCTCCAAGAATTCCAGCCTGCCATAAAGCTGTACAGTGCACATTCCCATACGTTTAATACTCACTGGAACAATCCTAGCACCGGTGACATCAGTAGGTGCTTTGTCACTGACTGTTACCAAACCATGACTTCCTGCCTTGTGTGTTAACTGTGCAAAAACATGTTAAAAAAAAAAAGTCCTTGTGCTCAGGGAAAGAGTCTTGGTTAGCTGGAGCTCTGCAGATTACCTGAGAAGCAAAAGAAAGTACAGCGAGTTCCTCCTTAGCCTCGTAAAGGATGCCTACAGTGCTTGCCTATTTAAGCAGGCTTGCATGTCTAATTTCCTTTCGTGCTTCTGAAAAAATCTCCGCTTAAAACATTCAGCCAACTCAGTGCAAGTCATACTAAAACTTCTGGAATAGATACTAGGAAGCAACCTGGCAAACTTGGAGCCCAATCCTTTCCAAGACAAAAATCCCATTTATTCTGTCAAAAATCAGAAAGGGTTAGAAAACCCCACACCACCAAATCAACACTTCTCCTGCTTTGACTTCACATTTTGGAGGTTCCTCTCTTCTCCATGTAAAGTAAACATTCCAGTGATTACAAAGAGCAGAGAGGTTTCCTTAAGACTTTCTCACCACTACTGAATTCAGTCTCCAAAAACCTACCTTCCTTTTTGGCACAGCTGGATTTTGTGTTAGCCCTCCAATGTCAAAGATACTCGACCAAGACATTACACAGCAGCAACTCCCCTGTATTCAACTAAAAAAAAAGAAGGCAGCTGTAAGTCTCCTTTCTTTACCTCTTCCCCTGTCCTACAGAAATACTGCCCTGCACATTGAAAAAACAAGCAAGCGATAATCTGATAAACTATTTTGACATTATTTACTGACCACTAAGGCAGTTAATGGCCCAAGGCAGAGCCTACAGCCAGTAAGGTACTGGCAAAAAAAGCCATTCATTATATTCAGCTGAACAGGGTTTTTGGCCAAGTCACCAAAACCACACGGGCCAATTTAATTCTTTTGTCTTTGAGTTGCACTCAGCACAGAAATAAAACAGAAGTACTATCAAACTGAGTAAAGGAGCTACGCTTAGCAGGAGTAGCCTACCAACACATGCTAGCCTACCTGTCTGCAACCTCCATTGACATTTACACCATTTACACCGGGTCCTCTTTACGCCGTGCCTGCAGGCACGGGGGATCACAGCAGGAGCCAACACAAACAGGAGGGCAGCCGTAAGGCCGTTCAGGAAACGCGCTCCTCTGTCGAAGGGCTCTTGGGCAGCGCTGCTGCGGTGTAACAGCAACCGCAGAGTAAGCGCCAATCGAGCCCAGTGTACCGAACAGCTCAGCCTAACACATTAGAGAATGATTACTGAACTGAAGGTTATTTGTTGCATGTTAGGGTATGTTAGGGCGGGGGGGAGGGTTTTTATTTATTTGGTTTATAATCCCATCTGAATAAAGGTAAACACATAGGGATTATAAATGAAATAAATCTGAAGCAGAATAGAATGGGGGTGGCAGAAAAAAAAATCTCAAGAGGGTCAGGAGATAATGAAGATTATACCTCAATATTGGGATTATGATGTTAGTTCTTTATTTCAATAAAACTAGATAGAGATCTTTTATATCAGGGACAGAGCTTAGCTGTAAGGACAAAGTAATCTTCTGGGAATTATGCATACAGGCTCGACATCATTTTTATTGGATGGCTGATGAACTGGAAAACTCCAGGATAGCCTGGTTTTAATTTGTAATCTTAAT
Organism: Pelecanus crispus; assembly: GCF_030463565.1. Classification (NCBI taxonomy): domain Eukaryota; kingdom Metazoa; phylum Chordata; class Aves; order Pelecaniformes; family Pelecanidae; genus Pelecanus; species Pelecanus crispus. The sequence continues at coordinate 739,148 of NC_134646.1, forward strand.
TTTCATATAAATCGGTACAGTTGGAAGAAGGGGGGCAGATGCAGAGGGACTCTGATGCTGTGCTAATATTGCAGCATTAAGACAGCACATGCATTAAGGCTACAACTGTAACTCATCTAGTACCTGATCCTGTCTTTTTGTCTATCCATCTGTCTCCCATCTTCACATCTATCTATCATTTCCCCACCAAAAAAATCTCAACAATGACCCAAAAACAGAAGAGACAAAGTTTTCGTCCACCAAGAACCATCTACAATAGCTCTACAAAAGTCTAGCTCCTCACCAGGAGGCAGCAGTGTGAAGGAAGCAGAATCGGACAAGTCCCATGTTTTGGCATCAACTCCATCCTGACCCTCCCGTCTGAAATAAACAGCCACCAAGCAAGGAGTGAGAACATTCTATTGGTGGTTTTAAGTGTAGGGTCACCTAAACGTGGGTCCTAAGGCCTATGGGCAGCACAGCCCTTACCCTCAGATGAGCTGAGCATCCACAACTTCTCCTGCTAGCCTCTTGGGGAGGAACGGGGCAGAGATTCAAGTGCCTTAAACCTTCAATGTTGTGCATTTTTTGTTTCTACAGCAAGACATACCTTTTTCCCCGAGGCCTAGAAGTTGTTCCTCCTCGGTCCCAGGAACTTTCTCTATGGCATTTCGCTGCTTCCGAACCCTACCGCACACAGCAACGGAAAATGGCAGGTTCACCTTGAACTACAAGCCCACATCACAGGATCAAGCATGGTATAGAGGCTAATCCGGCCTGAACAACTGATGGTCTTACTAAGCAGGACACATAAAAGATAGCCAAAGAGGCAGCAAAGGGGGTGGGTCTTGTTTAAGGTCACACAACCTGGTGCTTACCACTTAGCCAGGGCTGCTCTATTAATGTCCAGGTCAAATTCCTGACCTCTGAGACACAAGGACTCCCATCCACGAGCTTCCCAAAGTGCTCACTTAATATGACGCCAGTAAAACCGATCGTCTGGCCCCCACACAGAGCATTTAGTCTCTGCCTCAATTCACTGGAAATCATTTGTCAACTCTGCTTTTTGTTCTGAAAAGTTTCTTTCAGGTGTTTCCTCTAACTTCCACCACCTCCTTCTTCAGGAAGAGGAGAGGAAATGTGGAATACAACATAAGCGAGACGGGAACCGAAACAGATCAGTCGTGGTGCCTTAACCAAAGGAAAGCGCACTGGTCTTCTCAACAGTTCTGTCACACAAGGTTCATATGCACAGAGTAAGCATTTACGTAACTAACAGTCCCGAGCAGCACAACCATAAGGAATGACTAACTGCCGTGGAATTGATTCCACTGAGTATAACTGATGAAATAAATAAGCAGTGGATTGAAGTGACCAGGCTATCCCCCCGATTGCCTGTATTCCTACCTTCTTGACAAGTAACAAAATCCACAGCATTGATAGAACAGCTGCTTTCATAAGGGCAGCAGTAACCAAAGAAGCTCCCAGAATTCCGTAGCACTTGAGCATCAAAACAACATTTCCAGGTGGAAAATTGAAATGCCAAAAAGATTTATATTTACTTATGCAGATGCCCTGCAAGCCTAGCCTCTAAAACATGGCCTATTATACTGGTGCTGACGGAGAAAAGAAAGAAGAACCAAACTTATCATTCCATTTCCCAAATATACAGCCACTGTAAAACGCAAAGAATGGGCTAAGCTGTTTTTTAAAACCTGCCTGATACCGAAAGGGTGAGAGTGAATGACAGAAGAGAATCTGATCTACTTGGACATAATCTCAAAGTGTAAATTTCTTTATTTTATCACTGTCAGGAATGCCTTAAATCAATTCCCACTCCTGCTTTTATTTCTGAGATGACATCGTGACACGCTGACAGAAATATTGTGCAAGCAAGCTGAAGAAAGGGCTCATTTCCCTTTCCCTGCTCCTCCTCTTCCCCTGCCACATATATCTCTCCACAAGTTCTTTTTCACCTCAATCCTCCACTCCGGGAGAGCCAACAAGTCACTAAAAGGAGTCAGCGTGACCATCGGTAGCAGTCACAGCAGCGCAATGAATCATCAACGAGCCCGCGTAGAGTGTGGAACATCATGACAGATAATGGCATTTCATCAAAACAGAAAATAAAGACTTAGGTGATGACATCTTATTTTGGACTTCCAAAAAGCCTCCAAATGCCCCAACAGACCTTCCAGGAGAATTAAGCAGTCGTGCACAGACAGACATTTTGGCTGCAAGTTTGACAGAGGGATGAAGGGAGGGGCAGGGGAGAGATTAGGATCAAATGGTCAATTAATATAATGGCTGAAGATTAACAAGGAGGTGCCCCGAGACACTAAGACCAGAGTTATTTACAGTCATTAGTCATGATTTGGAAAAGAGGCAGAGAAATGAGGCAATGACCTATGCAGATAATACCAAATCATTTGGATTAGTCAAATCTAGAAAAGACTGCAAGGAACACAGAAGAGAGAAAAGACAGAACAATTGCACCAGTGAGAAAAAAAAAAAAAAAAAGGTGATGAGCATTGGAACAAACAACAGAACACTCCTGTGCCAAATTCTAGGCAGAGACTATTCCAAATCTGAGAAGCCAGACAGGTTCTTTGGGCAGCTGGACAAGCAACTTCTCTCTTGTAGCGGTACAGATAAAGGAGAACAGAAAAGTCGACGGAAAGTATCTAGGTCTGGAAGCCACACTATAACATGGCTCCAGATACAAACACTGCAAATGATCATAGGTTCCCTGTAAAGGGCTTGGATGTGTTTTTTTTTTTCCTTTAATTACACATAATCATTTCAGAAAGGGACAGACAAAAACAAAGCCAGGGAAATCCGAACAAACCAGCATAACTACTTAGTATCAACAGAAGATTACACTCACTGTGACTGAAACGCAGCCACACTAAAACTCAAGGTCAAAATCCTTGTTTGTAGTTTTGCTGTTTATCCTTCAAATTCATCGTACCCAACTTTGTTATTTTTTAAAATAAAACTAGGACAACTACACATTTTTCTATATATTAGACAGTTGCCATAAGCAAGACTTGGTGTTTATGTTCAGAAATAGCCATCAAACACATTCACACTTGTTTTTACTACTTGTCCTCTGTCATTCTGCAGCTGCCCATTCTGGAATGTTTTTATTTTTTTCTTTTTAATTTTCCTCTGGAATATTCCGTCTGCTCATCTTCAGCAAGAAGATACAGGACTGTCCTATCATTCAGTGTAATGTTCTTGTGTTTCTGCTGCATTACGTCATGACAGCATGAGTATACAGAACGTATGAGACTTACAAGACATGAATTTTATCACCTTGCTATATCCACGTGTCCATGGATCACCGGTGATGTTAAATTACCAAGTTAAAAAAGCATGTCTAAACTAAAAAGCAAGCAGTGAAATTCAGGCAGAGAAACAGAATTCCTTCCAAAATTACTACTGGTCTCTATCAACTGGAGAACAGAAGCGAAAACTACATAATGGTGGGAAAACATCAATTTTTCTGTTAGTTTTATGCAGTATTTTACAGCCTCCCTGTGTTCCTGTTGCTTCCAACAATTTTTTTAACTTCTTACCAAGTTAAGGAAAGATACAGCAGAAAAATATCTCCGGGCCACTCTGCATGCACTTCTCATGGGCCCATCACACCGTTTGTCAGCTGTGACCAGGAGCTGAAATACATCCTTCGTGACATCCCAGAGCCAAAGAGATCCAGCACATCCTTCAGAAAGGCAACAAAGCAAATACTGGCACAAAGCCCAGCAGCGTGCCCTGGGGACAGATGGTACGCTGGGGTGTTGGAGCACAATACAGACTTCTCCAGGTCACCTGAACTCCTCTCGCAACCCAGCTGGAAAGTTTGTCTTGGCCTCACCAAACTCTTCAGAAAGAGAGTTACTTCAGCGAGAAACAACAGACCTTCCATTTGCACAGTTCTGGAAACAGACTGCAGATAAATGGATGCCCCAATACATCTCATTTCTGACGTAGGATAAAAAAGTCCATGGCCAGGCCTCACTACATCAGCTACTGAGAAGTGCATGGCCCCCTCCCGAACTGCAAGCTTTCACAGCATGTATGCACCGTCCCCTGCAGAAATGCAGGTGGTCTCCATCACTAATTCTTCCAGCAACTCCAGCTGTTCAGGGAACACAAGAACCAAGGGGGCTTAAAGCCACCAGGATAAGCCACCTAGACAGCCACGACAGCTGAAAGCAAGCAAAGGAGCTGTGGTTGCACCGCACGAGCACTGCTAACAACTGCTTATTGGTCCAATTCAGCAATGCTCAGCAGTTTCCGCACAAGAAGAGAGACTACTATAAAAGTAACATGCTCAAACTGCTTAACTGCATGCAGAAAGCCAAGTATGGTGGGGTCCTCTCATAAGTATTTAATATTATGTACAACATCATTTATTTACTGCAGGGAACCCCTCCTCCTATGTTCCGATATGTCTGCTTTCAATTTCACCCCAAATAATGGGGAACACAGTCACATTCGAACTGAAAAAATACACTCGATACACTAACTTCCCAGAAATGATAAAAATCCAAACCAGCTCTCACTCACCACAAACTATTTCTTTTTCTTATTTGTTAGCTACCCATCTGCATTGTTTATGATAATCTGAAGCTAACAAGCTCTCATTTGAGCTGAAATACTACTTTTCACAGGCATTAACAAGACTCATTCCCCATGCACCCTTGCAAGCAAACTATGCCTGTAAATAGAAAACAAAATGGAGTATGAACATGGCCTAACACAGACTGGCCTAGTGAGCTACCTTAACGCGTGTCACAGAGCAGCTCCTAACTATGTACGTGCATGTACATCTCTATATAAGGACAGATCTTCTGGCAATTTCAGGCTCAAAGGGGACACGTAGGAGCTTAACTGTGTTTCTTAAGAAGACTCCCAGTGCAACATAAGCCTAGCTTTGGGGTCCCCATTCTAGAACAGGAATAACAGCATTTTTACATCTCTCTCAACTCACAGGTATGCTTTCACTGTCTTGTCTTTTGTGTTTGCACAGAGTCCTGCCCACTGCACAGAGCCTTCCCCTAGATCTAGCAGTGTTTCCATCAAATCAGTAATGACTAAGACAGTAACAACAAACTTTTCTCTTGCTAAATGTGCTATACGGGTTGTACGATTTGGTACCCACAGGTACCAGCATAGCACAGCTTTGGTTTCGTTTTTGTCTTCTAACCACTAGAGCCTTCTGCCGTGGGGGCTTAGCGTGCCACATAGTCTCAGTTACAAAAGCAGTCAGAATTACGGTGCACCGCTAGCTGTCTCTTCCTGGTGTTATTTTCTGTTAAGTTCCCATCAATGGCAAGTAGAAGCAACCAAAAGCTCCTTTGGGTTCCAGCTGTCATCTTCCCTCCTTATGCCATCTTTTCTTGCAATTTCAGGCTTGTTCATTCCAAATGCGCTTAGTTAAAAGCTTTTCTTTTGGCTCTCAGGGCAAAGACTTGAGTACTAAGTAGCTTTCCCACTGCTCCTGTCTAATCTTCCTATTTATCAACCTGGAGATTCCTCCGTTTTGCTAATCTTTCCTGAGAGCACATAATCCTGATAGTGATTTCCTAAGCAAGAGAGTTAAAACAAACCGCTTCATAATTGCCATTTGGAACTTGTGGTCTTAATTTTGCACGTTATGCTCCAACTCAGCCAGGACTGTATCATTTGATATGACACATAACTGCAGCATGCCTTTAATTCCCATTCTCTCCTCAAATATTTAATGAGACCATAACTTTTTTACCCAGCATGGAGAATAGCAATTCCTTGCTATTCGCCTTGACTTCAGCATCCACAACAGGACGGCTTTATCCGTGGTTGGCAGCACTAGCCAGACAACAGCTTTGGGGGGGCAGGGAGAAGGTGTTTTTCATGGGAAAACTACCCAGCACACCCCTCTTCTCAACAAGCTGGTCACCAGGTAAAGCAACTTTTACTGCCGCACTAAGCACTGGCTGGATCTTGAAGGCAGGAGTGCCCTTTGTTCTCCTTACAAACCTACAAACAAGTTCTCCCTCATAAATGCTAGTTGTTCTCCTCTAAAAAGGGAGAACGAGCAAGAACAAAATCCAGCCCTCACGCAGTCCGTGATCTCCACCACACTATCACCTCGCCAAAACTCCTGCGTTAGTCTTAAGCAGAACAGATCTGTACTATTTCTTCTCCCCCTACTCAAGAGGGGGACTGCAGCAGAATCAATAAAAACTTTTAGATTGATTTAAATTTAAACAGAGCAAATTATGTGGATTGATTCCTTATTTATACATAAAACACATACATACAGTAGGCTAAACACTTCTGTACTAGGTTGAAAACAATGCTATGTACAACATAGCCATGTAGGCTTCTTTAATACATACGTATATAAAATAAACGTACGCATGTAAATATGAGGATTATTAAGTTATTGTACTGTGCAACACATTAGTCTTCTGGAAGTACTACTTCTATCCACATGCATTCCAAATCACATCTTCCATCACCCCACTATGGGGGAAGGGCATCCTTGTATCCCTCCTTCAGTGGCTCTCGTCCCACATGGCATCTTTCCTCTACCTGTGGTTTAAGAACTGCTTTTCCTGCCATTTTGCACCAAGGCAGAAAAAATGGCTTGCAAAAGCCTGGCTTTTTGATATTATCTGCTGAACCCGATTCAGCTTAGGCCTTAACAAGGGGGTTTCAATTAGATCTTAGAGTCACTAACTCAGAGGAGGCTGATCCTACCCTCCATAGAGCTACGTACGTCAAGTCAACGGAGACACAGATTCAGCACTGCTATCTTCCAATATTCAAGGACACAGTAAACAAAGACCTGGTTGCTGCCAACCATTCAGATAGCTTACAAGGAATTCAGAAGAATTTAAGTAAAAAAATTCTACCTTCCACATTTCTGAATTTCTCTGCTCTGTTAGCATACTGCCTGGGAAATTGCTTCATTTTTGCTTTCTTCCAAGTCAGAAGAGACACACAGCTAGGCAAGAATTTACATGCCGTCCCCCCGCCTCCTCCCCAACCTCTGTACAATATCCTTTTAATCAAGAATCACAGGTTAATCCTAGCTTTCAAAATACAATAATCATAGAACATTTTCTGTACTACACTCATTGCAGAACTGGACATGAAAATACCTAATCCTGTAAAACTACACAGATTTCTGATCAAAGTATAGCAGGTAAATCAAACCTGAAATGAAAGGATTAGAAAAGGTTACTGTAATTCTTTTCTGTTAAGTAACACAGAAGCAGATTTCACTGAATCTTACTCTGTAATTCCCATCTGGAAAAGCAGCACTGAAGGAATGAACAGGTTTGAAGAATGCCTTTTTATGACATCCATAAAGTAAAACACAGCAATTGGAGCCCATCATAACGCTTCATCCAGCAGCAGGTACTTCGCATACAATGGCAGCAGCACTGATCAAAACCCAGTGCTTGGAACAGCCATGCCGATTCAGAGAAGTTGTGCTCTTCCCCCAACATCGCCCGTCCGCTCTCCAACTTCTCTAACCCAGCCGAGAGCCAGGTGCGTAGCTAGAGGGAGGTTTCCTCCTCCTCACACGCTTCGCTCTATGTGGCACCCACTGGCTCTACCTGTTATTAACGCACACCGCTGCGCAGCGATATCGGGGCCTGCCACGCTCCACAGGCTAACAGAAGAACATTAACAGGTTGCTGCTTAGAGATACTTACCCAAAAGACCAACTCCACCTCCTCCACTCCCCCTTTTTCGTGAACACTTATTTACAAAAAGGTGACACAAAATGTCATTGTGCTAGCTCCCACTGGAACCTAAAGGAACCCTTGGGAACGTGGCATGGATAGGAACTATGCACCCACCCAGCTCTGACACACCAAAGGACAACAAAAACGGAAGGTTTCCCTCTTCCTTACAGACGATCCAATACTTCCCAAAGCCAAGAGACCACCTTTTAACTCGCTTCATCAGGATCTGAAGTATCCCCGTGTGGTCAGCTCAGCACTGCAAAACATCAGACAGCAGCCAAGGCAATTTTACCTGGCTATGTGCGAAGATATGGCACGCAGAAGTTACTTCTCCTAGTTTTCCTAGACACCAAAAAGCTTCACGACCAAATTATTTCCCCGCATCGCTACTTCCCCCTGTGGAAGCCTGAAATAAATCATTCACAACAATGAGCTGCAGGTCCGTTATGGCCCTGAACGTGGCCTCCTACATGCTACCTGCATTCAACACTACTGCTTTTCAAGCAAATGCGAGCTATAAGAAAAGTTCGACTAAACATGTTCCCGGCCCCTTCCTGTTAAAGCGTAGTCAAAGAATTACTGCGGTGTACTTTTAAAACAAGGGAACGATCCTTGTTCGTTGTTGTGGTTTAGCCCCAGCCAGCAGCTCAGCACCACGCAGCTGCTCGCTCACTGCCCCTATCCCGGTGGGATGGGGGAGAGAATCGGAGGAGTGAGAGTGAGAAACACTCCTGGGCTGAGATAAGAACAGTTTAATCGTTGAAATAAAATAAAATAGTAGTAGTAATAATAACAATATAATAAAAACAACGTACAAAGCAAATGATGCACAATGCAATTGCTCACCGCCCACTGACCAATGCCCAGCCAGTTCCCGAGCAGCGATCGCTGCTCCCCGGCCAACCCCCCCAGTTTCTATACTGCCCATGACGCCGTATGGTATGGAATGGCCCTTGGGGCAGTTGGGATCAACTCTCCTGGCTGTGCCCCCTCCCAGCTTCTTGTGCCCCTGGCAGAGCATGGGAAGCTGAACAGCCCTTGACTGGCATAAGCAGTGCTGAGCAACAACTAAACCATCAGCGTGTGATCAGCATTCTTCTCCTACTAAATCCAAACCACAGCACTGTGCCCGCTACTAGGAAGAAAATTAACTCTATCCCAGCCGAAACCAGGACATTCATCTTCCCATTTACGCCTCACAGCTTTACTGCAGTTTTCTCCCTATTGCACTTTGGGAAAGAGGACAAGCAGCACTCCTGTTCTAAGTAGAACTTAGACTGCCTGCCTGTATAAACCTCTTCTATGACCATTCCCGAGTGTGGCCTTTCAAATACGTAAGGGTGCTTCAGAAATAACCACCTCAGCAGCAGCCTCAGGGGGAGAGGCACACGCAGAAAGGCAACTGCTCTATCAGTCACGGCCTAGCTAGCAGCATCAAGATAACCGCATGTTCCAATAACATCCATACATGCATTCCTGTAATCATCCACCCCAAACAAAGTGGGTATAAAAACCCAGCTACTGCTTCTGCATTTTGCCAGTATCACATGTTTCAGCACCATTCTCTCCCTCATAAAGCCACAAAATGCTTCTGACCTTGCCTAAGATGCCTATTTTTTCTTCTTACAACATATTAATTATTGTTCTGGCACCCTGGCCTTCTCATGAAACCAGTTAAGCATGAAATGCCTCTGCGCAGAATAGCATTTCATATTTTCTATCTTATGTGTTAATTACTTCCCTGCTTTTCTTCATTTCTTTTAGGAGGGGGGGAGAAAAAAAAAAGGAAGAATTAACCCACACAGCCTGCGAGAACAAACTAGCATGCCAAGAAAAGGAAAACCAGCCTGCCGTACTCCTCTGCTGCCCATTTCAAAGACTTTCATCCATACTCATACTTCTTCTCAACTTCTAAACTACAATTCAAGAACTGATGAGATTCATTCCATTCTGAGAGCAGGCTGTAATTTATTAGCCAGAGATGCTACAGCTAGGAAATGCATCATTTGTTTGTTTGTTTGTTTGAAAATCATGTGTAAACTATGAAATTAGGCACTCCTGCAACACCGAAAGAAAAACAATGGAAGAAAAAGAATTAAGATGTATACAACCTTGATCTAAAAGGAGAATATAATGCTATGTGATTCCTTCATTCATATTACTGGAAAAATTGAGTTGCCAGTTTCTGACTAAATGAGTTCAGCGAGGCAGAGAGATGCACAGAACTCCAATTCTGAAAATTACAGAAAGGTACCTTTGCAGTTAACAAATGGTAAAGTCAACTAAAATGCTGTCTGATCTACCTGGTTTTGTTTTATTTTTAAATAATGGCGACAAAACAAATAGTGAAATCAAAGTGGGAAAAAAAAAATCCATCACAGACTAAACACTACCAACCTATCCAGCTCAGGCAGTCACTTTGCATCACAAATACTTTATGAGTATTGCTAATGATCCTTCCTACTGAAAGGAGATCTTACTCCAAAAGGCTAAAACCGACACTCTGGCGATAGAGAATCTGGGGGCTTTCTGGCTTCTTATTTTCTCCAGAGCCAATGAAAAATTGTGAATTACAGTTACACATTGAAAGCTAAGGATTTTATATTAAATTATCCCTACTTTTTGTTTTGTTAACTACTACTCATTTAGCCCCAGCTGGGAAAATCAAGCATGACCTTTTGTGATTCAGGAGCCACATGAAGCCCTAATGAGTTTTCTGTAATTCACAATTAAGAATAAAGACAACCTAAAAGACTCCAGCCCCAGCTCGCTTAAACAATACAGCTCAGAGGTCAAAGAGCCAAAAAAGCTTCCCTGCACGATATATTTTACTGTCATTAGTTACTCTTTGTTGCCAGGGTCTTCTGGGAATCGGGCATTTCTTTAAGAAGCCTTACTAACAACTGCTAAATCCCGAGGTCTTTTGCTTCTCTCTGTCTTTCCTCTACTCATGTGCCTCCAAACCAACCACCTCATCCCCGCTGTCGTCAAGCCCCTGAAATCTAGGCACACGCATTTGGCTCGGGCATCAACCGTATGTGTGGTTTCATCAAAGCCTGGTGGAACGGTACCTCAGTACAGCATTGCATCGTGACGTGATCCTGACTTACAGCTCCAGAAGCCGTAACAGTTCAAGGCTCCCGAATATCAAGTTACCTGAAGGGTGACAGGGAAGCATTAAGCACCTTGCTTCTCTCTGCATAACTGGAACAGCAACTTCCCTCCGCTTTTGCTGAGAGGGAAAACAAACGCCGAGCAAGCACAGGTACAGGCTCATTCTATTGAGCTTCACCTCTTGTTCTTCACAGCTCAGTACTAATCATCAGTCCGTAATGTAGTGCAGAATTGCCAGCCCCATCCTGACGATGTAGTTATTTCCAGTTGGCACTTGGGAGCAGTGAAGATGGGAGGCATTACTCATCGCCAAGAGTACAGATGTTTCTAATTGCTTTCCATTACCAAGAATAACAGCTGTTTACATCTATCAGCAAATAATTCACAAGAGCTCCAGACTATTAAGATAACACACCCCACCTGGTCACCATCACAAGTTGTCAAGGCCAAGGTAGTGGCTGCCAGAATCCCCTTCTGCATCTCTGTTCATCAAATGACAGCATGTGTCACCTTCAGATATCCTTATGCTACCCCACAAGCCCTGGCTTCTTGGTGGCCTGACAGATCAAATGGACATATGGATTCTTCATGGCTTCGCAGTAAATGTTTTATGGTTATACTGCAGCCAAGGGCAAATGACAGAGGAGCAAGGGACTTGCAAATAACCCAGTGAAAGAAATAGCCACACTTTTAATGAATTAGCAAAAAAAAGTGTGCCTGCTTTGCTCTGCAGCTGTGTGCAGAACAGTCTTTAAAAGCACAAAGTAGCCGATGCAACGATTAATCCCTCAGTTCTCTTGTGCGCTGCAGAGGGATCAGGTAACGAGCCTGCAGAAAATGGTCAGCAAGGGAACTCAGTTGTTCACTTAACTGAGTCAAGTTATCTTTTCTAAGGCTGGCGCAGGCGGCTGTCGGCGCAAGCCGCCACCGACTCCCCTTTTCGTCACGTCAGCCAGCTCAGATTGCTAGCTCTGCGGCAGGCGGGACTGTCCTTTTTACAGCACTTCGCAGCTTGGGGTCCGGGTTTGTGGCAAGGGCTCCCCACCATTTATACAGTACAAATAGATAAGCAGCCAATTAAAATTAATAATTAGGAAACAGGCAGCATAACACCCAACAAGTGACTGATATCTAATGAGTTCATCAGTATTAACCATTTCCTGAAAATTAAAGCTGCATTTTTGTTTGCCTTACAGAGCTCTGTACGTTCACGTGTCTGCAAACAAAAAACCTGACCGCACAAATTAAAGCCCACTGCTACCACAGATTCAGAGACAACTGGACTGATGTAATGAGAAATTTGTCTTTCTCCCTCTCCTTTGTAAGGTCTCCGTCAAATGCTTTGGTCCATGCACAAACCCTTCCTCCAGCCATTCCCTGGGCAACTTTTTCTCCTGTATAAACCCCTCACAGAACATACTAGCTGTCTCTAGCAACGGTACTGGTACACCAGGATCTTCTCTTAACAGTATTTTGCCTGCTATACTTAACTGCTTCCACTAAGGATAGCTTTCTTGATTATTACTTTATACCCTAATAACTATATCCTTAAAACACTAACGTAAGAGTTGACCCTACTTCATTTCAGTCCACACTAAGCAGCTTGTACTGCTTTAATGAGATTAGCATAAACGTGGCACAAATGCTCCAAGGTGTTAGTGTGCAGTTCCTATGAGTTCAATATACCAAAGAGGAGGATTTTGACAACGTACGTAATTTGGAAGCTGCCCCTATTTCAGGTGTGCCATCTGTGCCCCCCCAGACCTCCACCCCTGCCCCATCTGTTATGTCTTAAAAAGAAGGTCCAAAAGGCTCTTTCCTGAAATTACAGGGGTAGTACAGGTACATCCCCTTAACATACTTTTGAAAACTTTCTTTAGCCCCTCATGCACAGGCATGCATCTCTTTGGTTAGTCCATTACTATTTTTTGCCTTGGAAACATCAAGACACCCAGTTAGCATCTCCTTCGCAAGTTCCTTTCAACACAGCGCTCCCAGGAAAGGAATTACTCAAATTCCTCCATAATTTTTTTGGTCTCCCAGACTTGTCTAGCTATTGTTGTTCTCATCATTTCTGCTATTTCAGGGCAGTGTTTCCTGCCCAGGGATCCCTGCCAACAAGAGCAGAATGCCATTACGAGAGAAGGCTGCTGTGAGCTGCCACCATCACAGGGAATTTATCACTGCAAGCCACGATCATAATGGACTCCTTCACCAAATGACTTTGGATGCACAGGGCTTTGGCATCAAGTCTGCCATCCACACACAATTATTAAACTGAAAACGCACGTAATAGGAGCAGGGGACAGGGACATCACATCAGTGCAGGCAGCAATCTCTCAGAAGCTCTGCACACAGAAGCAGAGGAATTCACTCCAAGAGTCCAGACTGCCCGACAGGCGGACAGAAAAAAAAAAATTAAAAAAAAAAAATGGAACTCCAGAGCTTTGCTAAATCCAGCAACCCGGGAGGGATGTTAATATTGAATGCTTTTGGCTGGGAGAACGAGCTTGGCCAGAAAAATTGAGATGCAGAAGCTGCAGCATTATTTGCCAACCTTTGATGCCCCAACTTTTCACCCTTCCCTACCCTGTTCTGGATTATGTATCAATACACGAACTCTATTAAGCACACAGGGACCTTCCCTAATAGTCATTTCCCAATCAGGCCACTAATGAAGTAGTGGAAAAACACTTTTTCCAAAGTGTTCAGCAGCTCAAAACTCTCACAGTACTCAAAGAACAAGAGCTTCCCTATGCGTGGCCTTGACATCCTTCTAGGCCAGGATGGAAAAGAAAACTTTGTACTTGCGAATGCAGAGAGGCAGGTGGATATACATAATGGAACAGCAGAGCACAACTAGAGAACTCACTGAACAGTGTCGTCTTGTGCGCACACAAGCCATACGCTTTCACAGTCTGGCTGGAAGCCCCAATTCTTCTCAAGCGGTTACTCCCATCTCTTATGGTTACGTCGCTTCTCTCTCAAGCGTACGTCCCTCAGGCTGCCCCACTTAAAACTAATCCAGATATTTTCATTTTCTTTAGGCCTACACAGAATTTCACAGTCTTTAAAAAAAAAAACAAAAACCAACAACTAATGAGCTACCAAAGAGCTGTGTAAGACACAAGTGTAGAGCCATGACAACAAGGAATATATCACCAAACCCACAACAAGTCTTCTGCCATGTTCCCCCTCCCATCCTCACGTACCTACAGGCTCTCCCACAGCTGTTCTTCAGTCCCTCTGAAAGAGCCGGATTCTTAAAACATTTAACTGGGAGCAACAGGTCCCACTGAAACTAGCTTCAGCACCCACTGACACCATTCTGGTCCCTGTGTACTTTCCTAGAGCCTTACCAACCCTGTTAGCTTCTCGTACATTCAAAAAAGGAGGAGGAAAGATCTGGATTTAGTATTCCTGGCTTCTTACGTTACTTGTGTTGCTGAGGCTCTAAGCCATCGCAGACCAGCCATCGAATTGGAGCTGCCAAGGTACAAAGCACAGGTCAGGGGTTGAAGCCCAAGCCGTCTGATCGTGCATTTCTCATTTCAACTCCCTCTTATTTTCCTCAAGGTTTTCACCTTCCTGCTTTGCTTTCTTTTTCTTCCTCTTTATCCCACCTCTGCCAGCCACTAGCCCTTGCTACCAGTTGTCACCTCTCTGAATTCCCTGCCTTTACGAAAATGTACGGCCAGGGCAGAGAAGGCATTTAATGTCTACAGATACACACACTGCAGCAAGGCTTCTCCTCTGCTCCGATGCACAGTGCCCAACACGATAGCAAGCTACATTTCCAAATGTCCGTGCCTCAGAACAGCAGTGTGTAACATTCAGCATTCCCAGCCAGCTTCCCCTCATTCCACAGGCCAGAGTGTCCCAGGAAGAGCGATGGATATGTAAGCAAACACAACCAGCAAGCCTGCCCATGCAAATTTTTTGACAGCTAATCAATTATTAAGATATACCTAGGACCACAAGGGATGTGGAATACAATGCATTGTCAGTTCCTTAATCTCTTCATTCCCTTGGGAATCGCCACCGGTTGGTGACCATATCAGCTTTTTCACTTGCCATTATCCATGCAATGTGTTCCGTGCACCTTAGCCTCAGACTTTTCTCTCTCCCTTGTCACAACAGATTTCTGTATAAAATATATTCCTATTAGGCACTGATCCCTTTTGCTCTCCATCTTTCACTGTTTCCAGCATACCTCACCACCCTACTCCGGCCCATATCAAAATTCTCCATCTACAGATTACCTGCTGGAAGGAACTAGCGGAATTCTCAGTGCCTTCGGTCTGTCTCCGCTCCTCAGTGGAGCCTCATGAGTTTCCTGCCATCTACAACTGTGCTGTATGCATCTGCTTCTGAAATCATAGGATGGTAAAACAGTTCCCCACAGCATTTTAAAAAAAGTTGCTCATTGTCCTGGTGGAAGCTTCTTAAAAGCTTCAAAAACCCCATGAACATTTAAAAACTCAAGAAGCAAATGCTGGTTTAGGCCTTTTTCTTTTCCTCCTTACTATCATGATTTCAAAACTAGCCTCAGGATTTCTACAGCATGAGGCTCGTAGTTTCGCATGCTTGAGGCTGCCACCTGCTGTGAGTGTTGGGAAAGCAGAAAGCTCACAGTATAGAGATTTAAGAAAAAAAAAAAAGAAAAAACAGTAACAATAACCAGGAATGTAGCAGAGGAATTTCTATCCAAGTCTAACGCTCCTGTGCGCTCCTTTGCCTTCTGTGTTGAAAACCACAATGTCCTGGTAACAGGAGCTGCAGAAGACAGTCAAAGCCTCCATCTATCCATAAGGAAATGTTTAATTTACCCTTATGTTTTTTTGACTTGAGCATACAATGCTGCAGTTGATGTAGAAGATGGATAGATAAACCTAAAATACTGAGTCCTGAAAGATGCCAGCAAAATCTGAAACAATTAATCTTCCCGAAGTGAATGCGCTCTAACAGGGTGCCCAGGCATACGCCATTCATCAAACCGCACCTATCCATCATGCTGCACCAGATACAGAGCTTGGCAGGGCTGCCACGATTGCTGGATGACAGTGCACCTCTGAACCTCCATAAGGTAGTTTCTCTAGATAATTAGTTATGTTTCTCCTGAAAAAGAGGAGCCAAAACCTCTTATAAACACTACATATTTCTTATGAAGACATCAAAAGCAAAAAATTCTTCTTTGACACAACTTGCCTATTTTGACAAAAATGAGAAACTCGTGTGCAGTTGTTTTTAAATCTATTCTTCTTTTTGAGGATGGGGTGCCCCAAAGAGATGCCACCGGGACAGATGACTGTACTTGCAGACTGTATACAAATAGCAATTATTATGCCACCCTGACCAGTTGTCGTGGTTTAGTCCCAGCCAGCAACTCAGTACCACGCAGCCGCTCGCTCACTCCCCCTACCCCGATGGGATGGGGGAGAGAATCGGAGGAGTAAGAGTGAGAAACACTCCTGGGTTGAGATAAGAATAGTTTAATAATTAAAATAAAATAAAGTAAAATAATTATAACAACAATATAATAATAATAACAGTAATAATAATATACAAAGCAAGTGATGCACAATGCAATTGCTCACCACCCGACAACCGATACCCAGACAGTTCCCGAGCAGCGGTCGCTGCTCCCCGGCCAACCCCCCCGAGTTTATATACTGAGCATGACGTCATATGGTATGGAATAGCCCTTTGGTCAGTTTGGATCAACTATTCTGGCTGTGCCCCCTCCCAGTTTCTTGTGCGCCTGGCAGAGCATGGGAAGCTGAAAAAGTCCTTGACTAGCATAAGCAGTACTCAGCAACAACTAAAAACATCAGCATGTTATCAACATTCTTCTCCTACTAAATCCAAAACACAGCACTATGCCTGCTGCTAGGAAGAAAATTAACTCTATCCCAGCCAAAACCAGGACACCAGTGTTCCTACATGCGACGGAAAAGAAGCTCCTGTTGATTTTTTCTTTGCTCTTGTAGCACTCAACATAGCCAGCAGAATATAAGAGAGCCTGATAAAAGACACATGTACCAATAGACATTATCTAGGAGAGGAAGGGGCAGAGGGAGGAAACAAGACACTGTTTATGCCTACCGCAATGGTCCTCTCTAAGGAGAAAGGCAAATGCAGTCCTCCGGGAGAGATTTTCATAGAATCAAGCAGATCACATACCCAAGAGATGAACATGGCTCGCTGCAAGTGGAACAGCAATGACATATCATAATACATCTCATTCGGCTATCGCTTATTATAGAGCTCTAAGCACCGCAGCTATTGCTGTACATTCCAATAGGAGCTGGTGGGAGCTCCACGTACAGAGGCAAACACGAGAACTGCTGCCGTGCTGTCCATCACAACCTTACCACACAGAGCGGGTCACAGCCCGCTTTAACAGACTACACCCTCTAGGCTCATGACTGTTGGAGAAACAGTGTCTTTGATCTAAAAATGACTACACTATGCAGTGGCCATACTGGACTTGTTACCAAGAAATCATCCTGTATTGTATAGAAGATCACTGAAACGGCACTACCCACAGTGACTTAAGTTGCATTTTATGTTCCTCCTGGTTATCTTGTCCTCTACGACACATTGGTGAAGCTCTTCAATTTTATACAGCTTAATCTTCTTGATGTTTTTCCAAAAATCTTACTGCAGCCAGGGCTGCTTCAGCTCAAAGATTTACCTGAAGTAATCCTAAGGTATCCAAAACTGAGGTTTTGAGATGTCTGTTAAAATGTACACACACCACAGGCCCAACAGATGCACAAACAGACTCGGCGAGAATTTCACTCCCAGCAGCAACATCCACGAGATCTTAGGAATCTTAGTTTCAAATCAGAAACGACAGCAGGAGGTCACTAGTCCAACCTCCTGCTGAAAACAAGGCCAGCTGTGAGGTCAGACCATTTTCGATCATAAGTTATATCTAAGTAGCATGCCTACTGTATAAAGGAACCACATAGTTACCCTGTTTTATGCTCCATTTAAGCTAATAGAACAAAAAGCATCACAAAACCTAAGTCTACTGGGGATGGCTGAAACAAACTAAAGTGACAGTAAAGATTCTGTATTAGGAAAGACTAAATGTTTATTCATGCTTTAATTAGAAAGAAGGAGATCAAGTGACCCAGTATAGAACTTCAAAGTGATGAACAAGTTATTCTTCCCTGTTTCACGTATACTGGAACAACCAGAGACAAAAATTAACTACTTCAGCTAACTAAACCAAACTTGTTCACATAATGTGGGCTAGTTAACCTGCAGAACTCACCACTCTCTTCTTTCCCTTTACCGCCGAGCAAGAATTTTTTGGTTTTTACAACACTTGACAGCTACATGCAGCAAAACCAGCTTCCCAAAAACACGCAGCATTTTTACACAAACAACACAAACTGTAGCTCTGATGTCTTCTAACTGACAGAGGGAATTTAGTTGGATAGAACATTATTTTACTCAATGGAACAGGCCTCCCTCATCAAAGTTGCAGTAGCTGACTCAGCAACAGCTTCAACTTGAACCTGAAACAGGCCTGATATCTCTCTCATCATGAATTCCCTGGCCCTGACCCTTGCCGGAGCAAACAAGCAGGACAATAGAATCCCTTCTTGAAGAAAAAAAGAATAAAGAGCACAGACAGCATTAGGTCCATTTCAAGTTTTAACAAGGAAGAACAGGCTCCACCCTCCATTTAAGAATTACCAACTCATGCCTTTTAATTACCCTGTTTCCTCAGCTCAAGATGAAATGTGTCTCGTTTCAGCCCGAGAAGGACATAGCATCCCCATGTTCTGAGCCACGGAAAACAGGGACTGCTACCGAAACGTCCATCTGAACTCTTCTTAACGGTGGCTGTGCAGAGCTACTGTGCTGCTGCACCAAGAGCCTGACAGCTTTCCCCCATGCTTTTCCACCTAAACCCCACAGTCAGTCAGTTTGCAAATTTCTACAAGGGAACTTAAAAGGGGGTCATTCCCTGGTGCGTTCCCAAGCAGAGACTCCAACAAATCCATCCACATCCCAGTGACTACCATTCTTTGTTCACGGCTATATGAAAACGCAGCCTAGCTAATGGGAGCACAATATGCAAGATGCCAGAGCATCTCTGTGATTTACAGTATGGCTAATGAGCAAATCCAATGAGGAGGTTTGTTGACTACCATAAAACCAGATGGATGTAAGCAGTGATTAGAAGCAATTAACTCCATGCAGCACTAAATAACTTTCCATCATTAATGTACTTTTTTCCACCCCATTAGAGGTACACAGGCAAATATAGGAAATAAGGCACACTCCACCTGAATTTCATATATTCCTATGCTTGGGTCAGGTGGAGGATAAGGGGGAGGCGAGAGAAAACAAGAGAATGGAACAAGTTAACAATAAAATATATATACACACACACACACGTAGCTGAGTAACTTGGCACTGCAAAGCCATCTCTGCCACAGGTGACACAAGCCCTGTTACTCATCCTGATGTCAGAACAGCCCCGTAAACACTGCAGCAAAAACCCACTGCTTACACTAACCTTAGACACATCATTTTTGCCATCAGCAAAACAGCCGTAAGGCCCTACCAGCACCGATGGAATACTTGAATACTTTCAGTGCAAGTGACACAAGAACAGAGCCCATGGAATTTAGGTTCCGTGTGCTAAGATCACCAAGTCATTAGAACACAGTGCTTCTAACCACCACCGCACTGCTCTCAAGGCCTTAGTTTAGGATTGGCAACCTAGACACGTCCCTAGCATCTTTTTCACTGCACATGGACAAGCAATAGAATCCCTTTCTGTAAGGCCCTGCAGATTCCACAAGCTTGCAGAGGTTCAAAAAGCAATTGAGCATATGTAATAAAATTCAGCGTAGCTAGGGCTATTAACAAGAAACATCACCGCTGACTCAAAAAGTCCTCATGCAGCCGACGGCCAAAACCAGGAACAACATACCTGAAAGACATGGATCTTTTCCATTTTTTTCACATTAACAAGGACAGGAAGCCTCACTAGAGGCATCTCTGGTACTCCCTAGTGCTATCAATCATGCCACTCTGGCTTATTTAAGAGATTCAGCAAGAGAGAAGCAGTTAATAACCTAGTGCTACCAGTGACCGTTTAAGGACAAGAGCTCCTAGGTATAAAAACTCTGCTTATGAGCCCATAAGCACTTAAAGCCATCATCATGAGGAGTCTGGACTATGCATCACCCTCGGGCTGCAGCAGAAATAAGGCTTATGTAAAGGAGTACCACCACCCTGCTACTCATAAAGATCTTGCTAGAATGATAAGGACCTCAGAGAAGCAAGCCCAAAAAACAGCAAATAAATTAACTTCCCTGTTTGTTGTCTTTCCCACAGTACTCTGGTCCAGCACAAGAATTACCGAGCAGGATCAGAGCTACATTCCAGCTGGAACAGAATCCTATCTGCGACAGCAATCCATATCAGATAGTTCAGAAGTCAGCCTGAGAAATTCCGCAATGAGCAGTAACAAACTAAACAGCTTTTGGAAGCTGTTTTTCCCCAACTCCAAGCTGCTGGTGTAGTTGGTTTGTGTTGAAAGCACCGATATGTGGGATCTGGGGTGTCTGTAACAGAGTAATGTTCCAAAGCATTCTGCACTGGCTTCTATCTGTTTCTGTCCAATTAACAGTAACATTTACCCAAAAACATTATCTTCAACTACACCAACAGTAATAAAAATGATGTGTTTCTACAATAACTGCATGATCATTTAGCTATCCTTTCACTGAAGTTTAAACAAAAGAAGTGTTTTGTACACATTTAAGGCTGGCTAGTCATTATTTCCAGCGGAGACGGCAAGGATTAGCATTATCATTTCCCCTAGTCCTCTCCATCACTTTGCAACAAGCACAGCTTTCAGACACTGCAGGTATTCAGTAACCACTCAGAGCTGTGTACCTACTGTTCTGGTCTTAACTCACAGGTGCAAGAAATTTCACCTGCCTATTTGAGAAAGTCAAGCAGTAGAGCAAGCCTCCCCCACTGCTGCTGCTAGAAGGGGTCTAGTAAATCCCTAGCCTCTGCTCCCCCACTGTTCAGTAAGCAGGCATCTGCTTTATTGAGGACCTAAGTTCTGCTTGAATAGCATTACGTAAAATGAACCTCCGCACAACATACCATTGCGTTTCGCTTGGATGGAACAAAAGCCTCTTCAAAAACCACTTCCCCACATAACACAGAAACTGGACCCTCAAATGACTTGGACCGATCATCTAGACTACAGGCGCACAAAAATTCTGTACTACATCAGAGCGCTCCTCCCAGCGGTGATGGCATAACCAGTCCAGCACACACTTGGAGCTCCCTGCAAGTAAGGGATGCATTGGCTAGACTGTCGAAAGAAGCAGTAGCCGGTGAAGTAAAAAACACATGGCCTTTTTAGATAAAGTATTATTCATTTAAGTTTTGAGCACGTCCAGGAACAGAGATCCCAGCACCACTCCAGGTCCCTGTTAGAATGCCTGACCACCCTCCCAGGGAATTGATTTTTCCTTTACGTCTAGTTGGGATTTCCTGTGTTCCATCTTGTCCCTCTGTCCTGTCACCGCTCACCTCCCAGGACAGGCTGGCTCTGCCTTCTCTACACTCTCCCATTAGGCAGCTGTAGACAGCAGCAACATCTCCACTACTCAACATCTTGATAAGGCCTTCGGTTACCTTGAGGGTACCCATACCCTACCTTAAGAGGTTCCCTTTTCAGGCTGAACAGTTTCAGTTGCCTCAGCCTCTCTTCCTACCCTACGCTTTCCAACCCTCACATAATATTCTGTTAGTACAGCGAATAGAAGCTTCTGGTAGAGAAACACATCTCACTGCTTGTCTGCTCCAGTTGCCTAGTCGCATAAAGATGACTTAGAGAGTTAGCAGGAAAACTACCCAGAGAGCTTAGTCTTTTTGAAGCACTGCTCACTACATGGATTTCTGCAAAGTCCCAGGATTCCCTGCCTTTTCCCGCCTTCTCCTCAGAAAATAAAGCCACAGAGAAAAGGCAAGGGGGGGGGAGGGAGCAAAAAGCTGGCATGCGGTGGTTTGAAATGAGCAAGATGTTAACTAATTTTACTTTTAATCTTCCCTTTTGCTGCAAAGTGAGCCATTCAAGCATCACATCTTCTGCATTTTCCTTGCCTCTTTCAGAGAAGCATATTGGGGCAGAACTTGCCAGCTGTCTGCCTCCTTCGCCTTCTGCTACCATTATCCTGAGGTACCACCCCACCTTCTGGCCCTCCAGCTTGTGGGGGGGTGGGGAAGGGAAAAGGAGGAGGGAGGGAGGTAGGATAGGGAACACACACTTATTCTTACACCACGTCACGTGGCGGGGGAAACCAGAACGAACCTAGATAAATGTTCCGAGAGGACACAGCATAGATGGAGAGCTACAATCTTTCCAAATTGACTTTACACCTGCCTTCATCTACGTGCACACACCCACGCGTGCGTGGCAAGAGCCCTGTACTGCAGTTTTTACTGTAGCTTGCCTTGCAACTTAATAAGATCTTCACCATTAAGCCCTCCATTCTGAAAGAGAGAGCAGCTACCCCTTCCCCCCACGCCTTGGTAGTATTTTTCTAATGCTAACGCTCAGCCAAATCAGTTGAGTCAGGTTTGGAACGACTGCAGTTTCACGGCTTGCAGGCTCCAAGTACATACAGCATCCTGGAAATCAAAGCCCTAATGCCTCGTACTGTCTGTGTGTAGGTGTAGCTGTTTGCAAAATACGCACCATATAGAACTGATGTGTGGCAACAGCTCTACGTTTACAGATGGATTCAAGCGATGTGGAGCATGAGCGCATCATATAAATGTATAATTTTTCCTATACTTACCTACCACACATGAAAGCTTGAAAAAGAGCAAACAAAAGAGCATTTCTATTTATCCACTTGCTCAGATATTCCCCTCCGGTTTCTAACAGCAGTTTTGACCTTTTTTTTGTTTTAAAAAACCAAACCACTGCAAACCTAGTGTTTCCCCTCAAACTATTTTAACCCCTTAGGAACTACAAAGAAACAGCATTTGTACCAATAGCACAGCATGCAGTGTCCC
The DNA here is from genome assembly GCF_030463565.1 of Pelecanus crispus. Classification (NCBI taxonomy): domain Eukaryota; kingdom Metazoa; phylum Chordata; class Aves; order Pelecaniformes; family Pelecanidae; genus Pelecanus; species Pelecanus crispus. Next base: position 762,070 of record NC_134646.1, read on the forward strand.
ACTGGTATAAATGGGCAGGCTTTTTTGTTTAGCAGAAGTAGACCACCACCAAATTGGACTATCTGAAAGGTCAGGCTATTTACCAACACAGAAACCTGGGATGCTTCATGAACAAGTTTGAAGTTAAGAGACAGTATTTGTGTGGCTTCCCCTAAATTCATTTGCTCGCCTGCTTTCTCTTGTCAGACATTTACTCTGTTATGAGCGAGTACTAATGGAGGTTTCCCCATTATTTTAACTTACGTAGTCAAAGAAATGCTAATCTTCACACAACCCCTTCTGCCGACATTCTCCTTGCGTAACACAAAATGCCATATTCCACCCAACCCAGCTTCCTGATTCCAGTATGTTTTCCTCATCTGGACACACTGCAGAGCCATCAACAGTCCCACCCAACTCAACAAGCTACTCACGTCTTTAAGTACACCACATTCAAGCGCTCCACGAGTTCCAGAATTGAGCTGTAGTTAGATCTGAAATAATTTACCTACTCAATCTAGTCTATATCTAGTTTAAAACTTACAGAAAAGAGTCACTAACAACATCAGACAGTTGATGACAATATAAACTTACGGTGTAGGTAAACAATAATGCAAGATTCTCATCAAAACTATAGAGGTCCTCACACACTGGTATAATTCTATTCCTTCTGGAAGAAATTGAGGTTTCCATTTCAAGTCCTGAGGACTTCCTCAATAAACAAGCAACCTCTGTGATATACCACAAAGCATCTACCAAACACCAAGCAGTATTTCTGCTAAAAAACCCCAAGCTTTCTAGCCAGAATTCGCAGCAATCTCCGATACTTCGTTTGGGACAAAGTTATGCTCAAAATCGATTGATAAATCTCAGAAATTACAGCTGGAAGGAAGCTGGAGAGGCCTTTGAGCCCACCCTCCTTCTTCAAAGTAGAGTTTTCTGCACTTTAACTCCTTCTGACATGATGTTGTTCCACCCATCTCAAAAGAACTGCTCTCATTTTCAATGTTTTGCACTTGCTCCTGCAGTTTATTTTAGGAAATCTGGGTAGGTGTCAACATCAGCAAGCAAGAGGTCCCTTTTTCCACCTGCTCCATCTATGGGAAGGAGTTTGTATGACAAGAAACTGAAAACCAAACCAGCTTGTCAGGATCTGAACCTTCCAAGTTCCAGACTGCATCTGCTAGGCAAGCTGGTGCCGTAATACCAAACGCATCACAGCAGCCATGAAAAAGCCTTTCAAGGAGCCCACTACACTTTATAAAACCAAGCTAATATCCTCACTGAATCAACTTTCTTTCCCAAAAAGACATTTACTACTTACAGGTCATGATAGCTGTCATAAGGTATCAGCTATACTCTGCTATTACCAGTACAGTTGTGATAATGCTGAAAACAAGAAATCTTGGCAAAATTAACTACCTGCAAAGAATAGTACCAAAACAGGACATCGGTACCAATCACATGAAGTAGTAGTCAGTGAAGCTGAAAGTCAAGAAGGACAAATCAGTAAGAGAGCGAGAAGCGAGAAATAAGCTCGTTACACTTGCAGCATTACACAGAACCTGAAAAAAAAAAAAAAAAATTGCACTGCTACTTTGTAAAGTCTGCAAAGCCCATCATACAAAAACATACAGAGTCATAAAAGTAACATGACAGCAACAGTTTAGCTCAGCACCAACATCTCTGCACTGTGCTCAGAACTAGGGAAGAGACAAAATGGACACAGATGGTTCAGAGCCAATACCATACTGAAAGCATTATCTGCAGGTAAAGCCATCTTACACAGTTATCAAATATGTACAGAGCTAAGAAGTTTCCAAAGCCAACATATTTTCTTAAGTGCTTTCCTAGGATGAGGGTGAAGGGATAAGAAATGACATGCTAAAGAACATGCTTAAATCTTCAGGATTAATCCTAATGCAAGTCACTGCTGAAAACTAATCCAAGTATTCAATTTTTTTTATTGTGGGAGCCACTGTTGTGCAGGCAGAGGAAAACTGAGGTTCTTAAACAAATAAGGACTACTGCTACCGCTTCCGTTTACCAACGCTATCGCAATACAACATAGCGAGAAGTTTCAAATTTCTCAAGCGCAACAGGAACTCCAGAACAGAATTTTTCCCTGCACTTGCAGTTACGTTTTTAAGTAGCTCTCTTGCAAAATCTACCGAGGACAATCCTGCTTTAGCAGGTTTTCAACTAAAATCCTCTGGATGGTCCACAGCCTTCCAGGTGAGACGACCTCAACACCGTGCTTCTCTATTCCACTTATTTTCACCTCAACAGCATCTCCTAGTCAACCCATTTAAGACATCCAGCACCCAATGGTAGCCTGTATGACCTGCCAACAACTTTCATGCCGAGTAACCAACACTGGTTTGCGGGTCCCGTGTACCCTTTACACAGCACAAAGCCATAGGATTTGTAAAAGGTTACTTCCATAGCTCAGACTCTTCAAAGCTATTACAGACACACACAACCTGCGAACTTAAACCTATGTTTCAAATGTATGGATGATATTTGACTGGTGCCTTGGCAGTAGCTGGGAAACTTTACATATCAAAAAAAGCAACGGGGCACTGAAATCCTTCTAGACACAGAGTAAAAGTAATATCCAACAAAATATTTTGCCAGAAGTCAGGTATCTCAGTCAGATAACATAGCAAAGCTCTCCTGTACAAAGACCTCAAGTGCCATTGCATTCCTGAACGCAGGCCTGAAAAACAACAATCACTTAGCAGCCAGCACTAAACCAGATCAGCACACAACACACCCACACAGATTCTTCCAAACATTTCTCAAAAGCTGTACCTGGCTAAACCTCTTGTCTGAAACTGCAAATCCTGAGTTTTGTGGGCAAAAAGTAATTGCATTTTCTTTGGGCAATTACAAACCTGCCCCCAAAATAACCACCAGTGGGGCTTGCCATCTACTACAGGGTATGTTTCTGAACCTTTATTCTTATATAGAAAGCTATACACATTTCTACATCACTGAATCAAAGTAACCGCAGTGTAACGGCATGGCTACTAGGAACAGGGCAAGGTAGGAAGGCTTACGTAGCACGTGCCCCTGCGACACACGCGTGTCGTGAGAGGGAAGGCACAACCATGGGGCCCTACAGAAGGACAAGCTCAAGATAATAATGACATTAGACATGACCCACATTATCTTTGGTTTCCTTTGGGCTGGCAGTTGATATCAGCTTTCTCCCCAGCTCTTGTATCTAAAGGAATGAAGATGTTAGCTACACACGGTCCGATGCTCAGAGCGCTGTTATGATGATACAACGCAGTTCTCGGGCATGGGGAGTGCAGGAAAATACCTCTGCCCAGGTGATATAAATGGAGCACAAAATCTTTAAAGCCCGAGACCTAAACTGCAGTGTCAGGTAAAGCCACTTGAGTCAGACTTGCAGATGTGAGGAAGCCAAACTTCGCTGCCTGCTAAGGCCAGAGCTGGTCAGTTTGCAGTAAAATTACTTATAACTGATATCGAAGCTGAAGCACCAGGATGAAGTGCCTCAGACAAAGCAGCCTCTTACAGATTCCACACTGGCAACTGGGTTAGAACACTGCCTCTGGATTCATTTACAGCAATGCCTGGAGGACTGAAACCCAGTGACAGCAAGCTGCAATTAAAGATTGCAGGAAAAAGCTTTAAATGGTTGCACCGCATGAATGCATAGGGATGCTAATCGCCCTTCCACCTAACTGGCGGACACAGCCCTCACCCTTTTCCTTTGCGCTGCTCTCCGATTTAGAAATCGGCTCTTGAAACAATCTGTAACCGCAAACAAGCTGTGCAGAATAAATAAGCTATTATTCTAACCAGCAGAACTCTTTAGAGTTTTCACGTTGCTTTGTTTTAACCTAAATTACAGACTTGTTTCTTGCCAGTTGACTATCTTGTAACTTTGCGCATTTAGATGTTTTTTCAGCCATCTGACCAACCGAATACACATGGGCCTCAAGTCAAAGTCTTCCTTAGGTGTCACGAGGTAACAGCACCACAACTACGTGCAACTGAGTAAGAACATTTTGTTTTTGTCACATGCCTACAAGACACCTTCTCTGCTTGTTTTAAATGGACGATATGCCACTGAAATCCATGAGGTGGCATCCATTTATACCAACAGATAGTTTGAATAATTATTCCATACTGGTTTCAGTAGCTGCAGAACATGCTCTTGTTATTTCCTGTGGAAGTATTTCAGGTATAAATACAGCACAGGTGGGCAATCCTCCTCTCAAATTTTTCTTCACTTCAGCATTTCTAAGCCACCTAAGCATTTGACTGTGGATGCACAGGTTACTGTGGTTCAGCTGATACACGAATCTTCTCAGTTACATGCCAACTTGTGGCAAACACAACATAACCCAACTCGAGCGTCTGCCACCTCCACAGAGACAGATGATCTTACCCCACTCCGGGCCAACCAGCTCGCCCTTCTCTCAGCAGTCTCTGCTCCAGCTGCAGATAGAGCTCCGCTCTTCACGAAACACCTGCTGAACTACCTCAGTTTCTAGCTAGACCAAGACACTTGCTTACCTACCGAGCCTGCAACTAGGCTGCCCTTCTGCAAGAGAGGGCAAGGAAGTAGTAACCACTGCAGCCATCCTGTACTCGCAGCAGTGGTAGTAATATTAGTAGAAGTAACCTGTAACAGCAACCTGTATTTTCCGTGTTATGTCAGTGAAAATTAACACAACAAAATAGCCATTCCTCTTTCTTGAGCCTTTTTTCTACTCTTCCGTGCAGCTTCTGCCCTTTGTATTTTTCTTTTTTCACATGTCTTTCTACAAGCCTTTGAGAACAGAAATTCTTTGAACGCTTCACTTAAGAGGCCCTTTTATGCTTAACTGCTATTAAGTAAAGCAACGCAGGAGACATTTCATGCACAAAGTTGAATTCTGCAAACAAGAATTGAAGGTTTAGAGCTGGCCTGGCTGCGAGGAAAGCACTCCAAAAGCTTTAGCGCTGCTGATGCTAAGGGGGAGCGACAACTGTTAGTGTCCCTTTCCAGTTAGTCTGATGACTTACTCTTATAGCAGACAATATGAAATCTTTTTTTACACTGTTAAAATCAGGCTCCCATCGATGAGAAAAATTTAAGAATCCTTTATTCCCATTGCAGTGAAAAACTTCTATTTTAAGTGCCTGCAAAGGGTTTAGGCGTTTCACATCTGGACTCTATTATTTAAAAACCTGCCTTACATTTGTCACAGCAAAAAACCCTGTTTATGCATCAACAGAACTCCCACTGTTCCCTTTTCTCAGCATGACATACTGTCCCCACCTAAATTCAGTCCTAGCCTTCTTGTAACTCCCATCTTGTTTTTGAAATAACAGAGCTGTCCATTCGCAACTGCGCTAGCACTCACTAGAGACGTTTGTGCAAGTCAACAAAAATCTCATCGACCTTAGACACCTAATTTGCACACAGAAACACATGGGTTGAAGGCAATTCCTGAAAATACGTCTAAAATGACAGAAGCAATTTCTTTCGTGCTTATGAACAGATTTTCAGAAGTGACTACCTATTGCAGGTGCTTTAGTTTCTCCGTTTTTCCTCTCTGGGCAAATATTTAAGAAGCTTGATTTCAAGGCCCTCCACTTAAAATTCATTCTCCTAATGATGGAATTGCAGCACTTAAAACTTCTGGAAAATCTTGACTATCAAATACAAACAGACTCATTCTGTGTGAATTAACCACGCTCTAGAGAAAAATAACTAATCATCAAGAGTTTAAGCACATTTCACCTACCTGGTTCACGTGCCAGAAAACACCTAGTGCAGGCTGCATAACTAACTCTAGTACTTTATATTGCAAAGGAATAAGCTGATCTTTTAAAAGGCCACCTTCGTATTCAGCACAGAAGAAAACAACAGCAAAGCAGCCTGGGACACACTGCAGTCCATCCTTTGCCATCGTTCATAAAAACTCTATCCATTTTAAACCTGAGGCATTGCCTGGCCGAACATTAAAAAGTTATAGTGATGGAATAGTACACAACAGACTTTTCTAAATGCTTCCATCCCTTAATTTCTTATTGTCTTCAACAAACTGATGCGTTGCATGGCTCCCCTTTAATGTCTGTGCACCGAGTTATTAAATAAATGACTGTGTGCAATGGCAGTGGCCCATGACACGCAGCTATTTCATACTCACAATGCAAATTCAGCTGGATGGATGAAGCTGTCATACCGCATCCTCAGTAGGATATTTGTTAGCCTCATTTTGCTGCTGTCACCGGCTATATATGTTACTCTGGCCTACTCTCATGCCGAGCAGGAGTTCGGAAGTCACTGCTGGAAAAACTAAGTGTGGAAAGCCGCACAAAAAATTCCCTGTTTCTCAATACAGCTTTCAGAAGAAAACAGAAAGAAAAGTTTTATTACCACATAGAGAAAACACCGGTTTAGAAACACACAAACATGTTCAAGAAGCACAAGTGTCTCACGCTACATTTTGAGGCTGAATTTCAAAATGCTTTTGCAATTCCACGATGGACCTCTGAACATCATCTGCTCTGATGCATCTCAGATACATACCGATAGTGGATACAATCGGCATACGAAGGATACAGGGAATGAATAATCACCCTCTAACTGACATCAATAACGGACATGAAGCCAAAGAGAAGCTCACGTGACCGAGCACCTCCATGATACCACTACCAAACAGGTCCCCGCTCTAGCACCAAGAAGTACAGAGAACCATCTGCTCTTCACATTCAGCCAGCTGCTGGGCCCTCCGTCAGGACTATTCATCTCAGCAGTGATTTTTGAGGCAGGTACTTCCATACTCAAAACAGTTACGACACAACCAAAGCCGCTTAAGGAACGCTACCAGAAGTTGGCAGCCGTTAGTCAGGATAACAACATGGACAGGGCTTGAGTGTCGCTTAGCAAAGCCAGGATTAGTCATTGTATTTCTCCTGGTAATTCAATCCTCACAAGATAACTGCTTTCACGCATTCAACTTCCTGCAATCTTACCCGGTAAGTAGCACCCTAATGATCTACATGCAGGCACACACAACCACACCACCATGTACACATACACACACACACATATACAGATTATAAAAGCCAAAATAACTTTGGCACAACACAAAGAGGTGGTTGTCAACAAAAACAGATGGTCAAAGAATTGGGCAAACACTCAGAGTTCCAGAAATGAAGCTTTTGCTTTCGTTCTAAATGCCACACTTTCTTAACCAGCTCCAGACAAGAGGATACATGAAGCCAGTCAAAAGCTAGCTTCCTGCCAGGCTTCTCTGTTTTCATGACAAAATTAAGAGTCCACAGATGGAATAACTCAAAGCTAATTTTTACACAGGTTGGTTTCCCCTCTCTCCCTCCTCCCCATGATTCCAAACAACAAGAATAACATATTGTGGGAAATTAAAGCAACAACTACAAGCAGGGGGGTGTGGGTCAGGGGGGGGAAGTAAAATTACAGTGCGAGGTCATTTTGTTGCTGCAACTTCAGTATGAAGAGAGCTCTATTTAATTCAAGAAATTATTTCTTTAGCGCTGTGACCCAGGAAGCCTGTTTTAGCTAAAAGCCTGACAATATTAGGCTCCACCATTACAAGTTCTTGTTCTTACCTCCTCCCACAGACGGAAGGCAACTGTCCTATTCTTGCTCTGGCCTGCGATCCAACTCCCACCAACTTAAGATAGTCCGAGCTTTCTTCCAGTCCTCTTAATCTCGCTGTTCCTTCCCCTCTCCCACACTTCCACCCTTCCATTGAATCAAACAGAGCCCAATGGAAAGCAGACAAGGTAAAATCCTGTCTGGTTTCGGCTGGGATAGAGTTAATTTTCTTCACAGTAGCTGGCATAGTGCTGTGTTTTGGATTTAGTATGAGAAAAACGCTGGTAACACACTGATGGTTTAGTTGTTGCTCAGTACTGCTTATGCCAGTCAAGGACTTTTCAGCTTGCCGTGCTCTGCCAGGGGCACAAGAAGCTGGGAAGGGGCACAGCCAGGAGTGCCGACCCAAACTGGCCAAAGGGACATTCCATACCATACGGCATCATGGGCAGTATAGAAACTGGGGGGGGGGGGGGGCCTGGCTGTGGGGCTGCAATCGCTGCTCGAGAACTGGCTGGGCATCAGTCGGCAGGTGGAGAGCAATTGCATTGTGCATCACTTGCTTTGTATATTATTATTGTTGTTGTTATTATCGTTACCATTTTACTTTATTTCAATTATTAAACTGTTCTTATCTCAACCCAGGAGTGTTTCTCACTCTTAGTCCTCTGATTCTCTCCCCCATCCCACCGGGGCAGGGGGAGTGAGCGAGCGGCTGTGTGGTGCTGAGTTGCTGGCCGGGGTTAAACCACGACAAATCCTGTTGACCAGAAGATGCCTAGCTTGCAGCACAGTAAATCGCAAGTACCTGACCTACAGGTGGTGGACACCCCTCTGAAACTGTTGATACAGGGAGCTACGTTCAAAGAAGGTAAACAATTACAGTATTAAGAATCAACAATAATTAGCAAAGAACGTGTTCATCTTCACATCTTCAAAAAAGTAAAGATTAGGAAGATCCAAGCAGCATATTGGATTATTCTTCATTTCCCTTCAAATGAGCACTCCCAAGTACTCATCCAAGAACAGAGGCATTCAAATATGCCGACTGCATTAAGAGTTAACGTCTCAAAGAGTTGTCATTTGCCAGCCATCGCTGCCCTGTCATCTTTTACTTAACACAGAAGAAAAGAACTGGGGTATAGCGGAGTCAAAACCTTCTGCAGAGCTCTGTAAAAACATGGTTTTGTTGGGACATACAAAAAAAGAAGTATTTTTAAAGGATGCGTAAAAACACCCAAAGCTTTGAGCAGAAACAAAATGTCATTGGCCAGTTTAATATTATCAGTTTCTCCGGGGTGAAATTGCTATAAATCCATCATGGTTTATGAAGCTCTGCCCAAATGTCTATTTTCAGATAGTGTAGCAATACTGTAGTCCAGTAGTAATGCTGAAATAAACCCACTTAAAGGGCCAGCAGCTGCCATTAATTTTGGCAATAATACTAAGTTATTTGCAACTGATTAATACCAGCACTTAAGGCAACTGATGAATATCAGTCTATAAGGAGACTTCACCACCTTCCCTCCAACCTTTTGTCAACACCGAGTACATAGCGCAGGATGCAGCGATAGATTTCCGCCTGCCTTTTATAAGGAACTACTGCCGTGCCACAGCTTAAAACAACCATCCTGTTACTTAAGGCTCCGTGTGTTTAACAAGCCTAAGCAGAAGCACTAAGAAAGCAAACAATTCTGCTGGGGCAGGGCGGAACTTCCCTTATGAAGATCCTCCTGGCTCTTAGCATGGGATTCATGCCCTTTTTTTTGTTGATCTCATTTTCAGAAGTGAAATTCCAACAAGCACATCCAAACCCTAGTGCAGGGTTTTGGAGGTTTTTGGGGTTTTTTTTGCATTTTCTAAATCACACAACTTTCCTGCATATAGCTGCTAATGGAGTCTTACACGAGCGTAATGGAGTATTACACTACTGCAATCAAAACTTCATTTTTACTTTTTTAAATGTATGAAAAGGAGTAAGCAATTTTGAGCATCCCCTACTGGCTAGGTATTCTTAACGTGATGAAATAATCTATGTTTTACACGGCTACATCTTACATTCCCACACCGGGGAGGACAAGCACTTACGTTCCAATGAGTACTGAGGCCTATATGATTCTTTGTACCTCATATTTAAAAAGCAGTATTCCCAGTTTAACTTACACAGGTTTTTACAGTTGCAAACTCCCACTCCTCTGTTCCGCAGTGTCTATAAAAGCCACCACATGGAAGAGTGAAATAAGCATGAGTAAATCCTTGCAAAATTACAACTTATGCACACAAACTGCAGACTAAGTCCTGATACTCTGATTTTACCTGACATAAAATGGAACTGTCAAGAAACACAACTACTACCCTGTGAGACCTAGCAAAGCTAAACCCAATGCCTAGATTTCTTCAACCTCAGACCACTACTTCAAAAAGTCGAGATCACCGTGTCTCTCAAAGGACTCAAGCGATCTAGCCTCTTCGCCGTTTTTTCCCCCCACTGGAATGTGCAAACCTTCTGACTGTTCAGTTCCTAGGGCAGAACAGCAGTTCCATTTCTCTCGTACGTTACAGAGAGTTTTCATACACCCTAGCGCACACCTATCAGGGAAAGCTGGTTTCACCACATAGATGCATTAACTACACAACCGCATCTGGATTTTCTCTGCGTAAGGCACCCATTATCTAAGTGAGCTAAGTGCTCATTAGCCACAATGAACGGTACAAATGGCTGAGGTTAGCTGACTGAAAGACTGACCTTTCTGAATATCATGCCTCCAAAATAAACTGCACCATCTACAGCGTTTGATGTTCTGCTTAATTGGAACCTCTTTTGCCTACATTTTGTCAAATGCAGTAAATGTCACTGCAAATTTTAAGTGACAAGAACTTGGAAGACACATTTAATTTCCCAGTGGCATGCAACAAACTAAGCCACTGTGTGCACTATGCTTGTTAGAGCTGATCTCAAAGGTCCAATGCCTAACGAGAATTTGAGGAATGTTCATTTACACATGAGCTCCTGCCCTTTGACCTCAGCAGTAGTTTAATTTATGATGATGCATAATGGGCCAATTGCGAAATTAGCTGCGTAAAACTATGAGGACAAACACAGCGAGGTGGAAACTCAGGACCAACAGCAGACTCTGCTCCAATACGGCTGCTTTACCTCGCCAAAGAGCCCACGTGAAATCTAAAAATTCTTTTTTCTGTCTTGGACTAAGAGTTCACCTCCTTCCATACATACTATACTTACCACAGTTCAGTAAACTGAAACAGTAATTAATACATATCCGAAGGAAAACATGTCTCAGCACAGATGATGGTATTTAGGCAACCAATTTTTTGCTACTTCCTTAGTTATTTGCCACACTTTGTTACTTCTGTACAATCTCGGTCAGTTTCCTCTTTAAGCCTTCCATAATTTAAAAAGCATCCTCACTTGCAGTATATTTAGTTATTTACATAAGCATACACTCACTCAAACACCAAAAAGTAAGTTTTAGCATTATCTGAACGCTCTTGACAACGTCTTAAACCCTAGTACACCTTTCTAACATAGAGCTCTTCAGCTGAAAAAAAATCCCAACTGTCTTTTGGAAGACTAAATGTATTTTAAGTAAGCTTTACCGTGAACACCTTTTCACAGTCTCAGATGACAAAAAATATGACTGCACATCCATGATGAACATCTCCTCCTTATTGGATTTAATGCCTGTCATTTAAGATACGATTTCCCTTTCTGTTGGCTGCGCAATGCAAAATCATCACGTACAGTTTTGCTCTTTTGAGAGCACCATGGGGGTGGGGTGCGCACAACGTTGCACAGACAAAAGATAGATCAAGTCCTAACCCAGGTATAAAACAGTCTCGCATAGACATTAGACAAACGATGAAAACTAACGATGGCAGCTGTATCTAGATCAACCCATTGCCTTTTCATCTTCCCCCACAGCCAGTGATTAATGCAGCCTTCTCCTCAGAGATTTCAAAGGTCTATCAGACCGGACAAATAAGCATTCAGGCAAAAAGGAAAATGCACAGCCATTATACCCATATAATCCATGCAAGAACTGTATTATGTATATTACAGAGCGGGACTCTCTGGATATACGGGTCCACAGCTACCCCTCTGTAGTTTGCAGGGCTACAGATAGTCTGTTCTGGGAAAAAGAAAAGGCAGCTCACACGAGAGTAAAAATAGGCTTCTGCTTTTGCTTTATCATTTCCACAATTAAAAAAAGAAAGCGATTGACAGTAAAACAGCAACATTCTTGTCTTACACCTAAGTCAACTCTCCTTTCTCTACTGCTCACAGAGCTCATTTTCCCGCCTATATTCCCAATCTCAGCACTTCGCAGTCAGTGCCATGAAGCCACAGGCTGTCATTAACAATGCACTGGAGTTTCACCACTTCAGAAGAAGCCTTTTGATAGATCGATTATGTGACAAAAAGCCCCCTTTCATTCTTCCTCCCACTGCACCCTCTGCTGCCCTTTTCCCTGCCTCACAAGGCCCAAACAGCACGCTCGCTTTGTATTTTGCTTTTGAGGGTATACCCCTTGCTGTATATTCATGCTTACTTCGATGCAAGATTGCATATAATAAACATGATAGTCTACATACAAACACCACAACTGTCGCTTGAGCAAGAGCAGTACTACATGCTGAGTAACAGCAGCGTTCTACTGACTTGAAGGTCACCCACACCTTCGCCTCTTTGGCAAAAATACAGCACTCTCAAACACAGTATAGCAGGACTCAATCTTCAGCAAGGCAAGACAGCGTAAGAAGGACTTTCCAGACTAGCACGAGAGTCACAATACAGCCATTAAGAAGCAACGGTTAAGTATCTTGGGGAACAAGCCGTAGTACTATTTACGTAACCCTTCCAGCAGAAAAGCGAGCAATGTCACATCACAGCAAAGCTGGGGACAAAGCCATAACCAGAATATAAGAACAAAGTCTTGAATCGAGCCTGCCAGAGTCATTTAGGTAATCGGAATATGACATGTTTCATTCATCATTAGCTCCGATACCTTTATGAGCTTTTGCATACTCCAGGAATCATCCGCTAACTCAAATATCCCACTCTGTCTTGCAGAGGCTACCCTAATTTACCACTGCCACTGGCCCAGGATCCTTAAGGGTCAAAGAATAAGCTCATCTGCCCCCCTTCTCCACAACCCCCACAGACCATAGCTTTCTCTGCTTTCTTTCAACAGGCAGTAAGTCAGTAAAATTTAGCTAAGTCAGTAAGAAGCCACGGATGTATTCTGTAAGCATTCGAAGCTCTCTTTGTCTTGCATCATTTCTGCAGTACTTTTGTCAGAAGAACATCTGCTGCGGCTCGCACCAAAGAACCATCTAGCCCAGCATGCTGTGACAGAGGCCAGAAGCGGACACCTTGCAAAGGGTACAAGAATAAAGCAGGCACAGGGGGACACTCATTCCAAACACGCTCCCGGTCCCTAACAACTTGCAGTTCTGGGACTTCTTGAGCTCAGGATGGCTTTTCTGCATTTAACAACTCCCAAGGGGTTTCTGTTCCAGGCACTCGTGCACGCTCCCCTCGTGTCTGACAAGCCATCACTCACTCAAGTCAAACCTGTCTGCAAACCTGCGCTTAGCTCCCCGGAGACCTCAGTGGCTGCCTCTCGCTGCTCAGACACACCTTACATCTCTAGCACGTAAAGTCATCTGGATATATCAACGCAGATAGCTTCTCAAAGGATCCTCTGCCGCCAAAACAAAGGTCCCTGTCCCCTCAATACATAAAAGACAGGCAGCAGACATATGACAGAGAAACCCTCATTCCTAGGCACAGTCCTGTCATACATTTTGGAAGCCACCGTGGCTTGGGAAGATTCTGACAAAACATTAGTAAGGTACCCTGCGCCGTTCCCAGCTGCGCCTTCTCACACTAACCCTGAGCTCCTCGCCTAGGCTTCTGCCATCCTCACAGTGTTTAAGTTACATGGTGCGATTAAAGGCATCGCTGAGATTCTTTCTGACAAGGCCTCCAGTCCTGTGCTCACAAAGGACACCCAATGGCACCTACTCTGGTGAGGATTCGGCTTGTGCCTTAGAAGAGCTGGAAATAAGTTCCCCCCCTTTGCTGGCCCTGTTCCCCCTTGGTGGCCTGCAGGTCATGAATTATTTCATTTTCTGGAACTCTTCTGTTAAACTCTTCTGGAGAGCCTCAGGTCCCTCAAGTGGGAGCATTCCACATGGAACCACTGGTAGCAGACATGAGTCTAAGCCAAAGCAGACACAACGTGATCAAAAGAAATGAAGAGAGCTATTCCTTTCATTGCTGCACTTATAGCTCCATATAAAGCATAGAGAAACCTGAGTTCGCGTCCCATTCCTGCTATCTGTTGTGACATTGGAAAGGCCCTCACCTAACCCGAGGGAGCCTGCAGCCCTCCTTGACTGCGTAACAGTGATGAGTTCTCTCATTTCTTTCTGTACATCAGCATCTCTGAGCAGAGGCCAATTCTTAACACATACAGCTCCCAGCACTCTGGGTTCCAAGCACTCCAACACACCGCTCTCATGCTGTGTGACATCTACTGAAACCACAAGCTTATCCTTATTCAGATGGAGACTATTCCTTCCTCCCATCCTGCTCTGATCAGTCCTAAGACTATTCCTGACAAACCTCCTTCCCATTCCTATCCTCATCACTTCCTCCATCTCTCTTTATAGAACAATGCTGTGTCTTTTAAGAAATCAAGTCCTGCGGGAGCTCTCTGGAGTTGAGCATCTTTATTGCTCTGTAAGAAGATAAAAAGCAAAAAGCAAAGAAAAAGGAGAGGGCGAAGGCACTTACAAATCCTCGCTGCAAGGTCAGCCACTAATACACTATGAAACTATTAACAAAGAAACTTAAATTTAACATGTCCCTTGGGTGAGATCATGTACATTCCCTTATATTCTCTGTCTCCTTTCCCCATCTGTCCCTTTGTCTCTGCGCTGACTCCTGACAGGACCGACCTACTGAGACATGCCTGATAAAGCCTGACCAACTAGGAATGCTATACGGGAATTTGGCAAACATCCAATGAACACCCCATTGACCCTCCCCCTTTCTCCTTCACTCCATCTCCATTTGGATTTGGATGCCATCGTCACCCTACTTTAAGTGACCTGCATTCATTGCGTCCCTTCTCCGGGCAGCTTCTTCAATAATTCTAGGCACTTGGCATTTCCCATAGAAAATGAGGACCCTGCCACAAGACCACAAAGATGCTGCTTTCAGTTCCAGAGACTGCTTGGCTTGGAGCAAGCTGTGGTGCCCAGGCACCAGGATCAGTGCATTTCAACTACCAGCAGCTGTTAACTCCAATTCTCTTCCAGCACAGCTTAGCCCTTTGCAACCGAATTATTCAAAAGCCGCAGGAGGCAACAGCACAGCTCAAACCTCTGCTCTTACACTTCACTTGGGATGGAGACTGGCTTTCAGAAGCACAGGTGAACACGTTACCTTGAGGTTCCAGGCTTTCCACACCTTCACCACCTAACATGTGCAATCCACACCCCCCTACAAGCCACTGTCCCCCAGAGGAAGTCTGTCAGTTCCACATTTTGCATTGCTGTTTTTCTAGCACATGTAATACAATATTACAGCACACGGACTCTCAACCTGTCTGTTTTTACTGAGCAATAGAAATTGCCTCCTGCAAAGCTAACTATTTAACACCACCAAACACACAAGAGTTCAAAGGGATCGGTGAGAATAAGTACCCACCTTACCCATGACAAACCCATCTTCTATGGGGAGCTACCTGAGAAGATGGTTGCTCTTCAAGTTTTCCACCTTTGACTTGTCATTGACACTACTGCCTCTCCCCCAAAACAGAAGTAACCCTGTTCAGACGTGATTTACTCGAGTAACTGACCACAAGAGGAAGAAACAATTCCTGCATCCTGAAAGAGCAAGCGCTCTGTCTTGTCTCCTCCATCACACAACTTCTTCCCCAAGACACCCACCATTAACACCATCAGCTGGAGTCATGTTACTCAGAACAAATCACTTGGAATAATTTCACTCACTCACGTATTCCCAGGTGGCAACTTCTAGGCCCACGGACTGTGTATTACACAAAAAATTATAATGCAACGAAGAGTGTACGAAACATACAAAACTGACTAGGTTACACTGCTCCAGAGGTTAAAGAGCTTCAAACACTACAGATGAATGAGCTATCTCCTAGAGAAGAAATTTTTTTTCCATGCTCCCTTTTCAGGTGAACGCTAGCTTTTCCACGTCACTCTTCAGCCGAGGCCTACGTAACAGGTGAACAGGATAGCTGTTCTCAGCTCTGCTAGCAATGCCCCTCTACCTCCCCTCACATCTTTTTCCCCAGTGTTTAGCTGCTTCCTCCATTCAGACTGCAGGCTCTGCAACACAGCTTGCCTCGCACTCTCAGTTCTTCCAACACCTGATACCACAAGGCCTGGACTCTGACCGCTACACATGCAAGCAGTAACAACAACAGACAGGAAAATTCCAATTCATCCCGTACAGACTCCCACTTTCACCTAGAAGTTTGCAACAATCTCTTCTGTCACTGTGTATGCCAGCAGTCTGCTGCTATAGCAGGGAAACTCTGGTCTCAGAGCAGCAGCCTTACAGAAAAAAACCCCTGTTCACCTCCAGCCATCGCGTTTGCTCAGACATCATTTATTTTACGTCTGCTCTGCTCTCTCTTCCTTCTGCCTGAGGCCTAGATCAGGTCAAGTAGACCAACCCTAACCAGAAGCAAGAGCTCTCTAAAGCCTCTATTAGCCAAGTGCAGGCTTTTGTACAACTGAAAGAAAGCCTCTCTAATGAGAGCTTTCCTTCCAGCTCTTTGATTAAGTGTAGTGGCCAGAACAGCAAAAGTGACAGAAATGCTCACCGTGGGTCTTCAATTTAGCCTGTGTAGCCAGCCAAAACAACTGCGGCTGATCGGATATATGAACATGCACTACAGAATGTGAATAAGAGAGGAAACTCAGAATAGGCAGGCATAACTCTGCAACATGGCGCTGCCGATTTTTTACAGCGGTTACCCCCGAAAGAGCTGTATGTACAGTCTACTGCGCACTGTGGCCAGAGCTTCTGGCTTCAAGGTCTCTATGTCACAGATGGTTTATCTGAAGAAAAATGGTAGCCGGATAGAACTGCATAGATTTCCTTTGTTAACAGGAGCAAAGCAACGGAAAAGATGTACGCAGAGTACTGAAAATATCACGGCAATGGTAAAAATTCCAGATATAATACAACTCTCGGTGAAAGCTGAAGTCATTACCATGTAATTAATTTCAAGGATTTTTAGGAAGCAACATGAAGGGCAGCAGGGGAAGGGTTCATACTGTGTGGTTTCTGAGATCAGCAAGTGGGAGGTTCCTTTACATGAAGACCAATCACAACAGTACTCTTCTGGACGAGGGAAGAGCTATAAAGAATCCCAGGCATCTGCCACTAACAATTCCCTTTATACATCCTAGTGCCGTGGCAAATGCAGCACTTCACACTCCTTTTGAGCTAAGACAGTATATACCAGACACCCAGTTGCCTCTTCTTAAAACAGCCATTATCTTATATTCGCAGTAGTGATATTTTGCACATGCCAGGGGAATATTCCCTCCAACTACCATGCCTGGAAACTAATGCACGATAGACAGCCCTCCTCCGCACCCCTGCACATGCACACAAAATCATTCAGAAGGAAGCTCTCCATTTCCTTTATTGACTTCAAGCATAAAAGGCATTACTTTTCAGTAGCATTAGCTTTCCCTAAAAGAGTGGAATCCTTTGTAGCAGTCCATGGGCTCAAACCCTCTACAGAATTTGAATAGATTCTGTAATTCACTAAGAACTTTGCCAAGTAACAGCACCAGTGTTCCAACAAAACGGTATCTCTGGACATGGGAAGGCTCCGCGCTCAGGTCTATCAGCGACTTGCGTGTACCTGCTAAAACACAGCCCCATCACGTTCAGTTATGAGCATTTCGCACAACACAGAGCTCAGTCTGTGTCCACGATCCAGTGGAAACAGTGCTTACTCTGGACTGCACTGGGGAACAGCACATGCCAACGACCGTGCTGAAAGATCCAATTTAAGGTGCTCTTCTCCATCCTGGCCTGTGTATTTTAGGGTCTGGTTGTTGTGTTTAGTGGTGATTCCCTTGGGGTTGGGGGGGAAGGTGGGTATTTAGCCACACAAAGCACAAGCACAATTCCGAGTCGTCCACAAGATAATACAATCAAGGAAGCGAGCAAGCCTTGAGAGCGCTTTGTACCACACAGTCCCTTCCGCTGTTGACTGCTACCAACAAGGCTTCTTGCCCCAGCTGGATCCTCTATCTGTCTGCAGTACTAATTTCGCTCTTTACAAAGAACGAATGGTTACAAGCTCCCTATCGTCAGAAGCTTCAGACAAGAAGTCCAAGTATTGCCAAACAGCTAACACTAGAGGTTCACAAACTCCATAATGCTCTTGGCATGGCAACACAACATTGCTTACTTGGGTTTTACACTTCAGTTAAAAGCAGCATAAAGATCACAAACAAGACCAAATTTTCTCTAGTTTCTGTTTGGGCCGGACAGCGACCGACTTGACATTTACCTAAACTCAACTAAAGCATTTGCAGTCATTCTGTTCCAAACACTTGGATATGGATTCTCAATAGACTACTTTGCCAAGGGAATGTAAGAGAGGATCAGCACCAAGACTGTTCTGGTAGAGGGATAATACTGTTAAACCCAACTAAACCTGAACGCAGTTCTAGGATTTGGAGTATTTATCTACCTGTATATATAAACTTGGCCCACACCTTCACTTTTCCCATGCTGACATTACAAGCTATTTTATTTCCACACTTTGACCACTCCTGCAATTGGAAGCACCAAAATCTCTAAGAGGTGCAGTGCTCCTGCATGTTGGAGCCAGAGACAGGAAAGAAAACAAGCCCGGTACACTTAATTCCCATTCCTCTACAGCCATCAATGAATTCTCCTGTACTTGAGCAGAACAGATGCAGTAAGCATTACCACTTCGAGGACGTACATCCTACTGAACCCAAACTTGAATACTTCACCCAGCAGAGACATTAAGAATTTAGTTACTCAAGGAAAACACATTTAATAGCTTCCTTTTTGACAAAGCTTCTGGAAGCCAGAGTCAACTGAAACCAATGTAAAGCATTAGATTCATCTGTAATGTTCTGCAGATATGCACCACTACACTTCACTTTGGAAGCTGTGACTGTGTGTAATAGCCAGTTCTAGAACACAAGTAGTTAGACAAATTGAAACAAGAGCTAAAGGCTCACTGTGAACAGCCACTTTTGTTTTCTTTAAGCCATCTATAGTCAGATGGTTAGTACGTACACTCTGCACCTTTAAAAAAGGACTAGAATGTAAGATTTTGCTGCTTTGTGCTGTCAGCTAGGATAATTTTTTAAGTCATCTGCTGCTACATGTTACACATAATTGAAAAAATTATTTTGGATAGATATTACAATGCTCCAGCGACATTTCTTTCACTTGACCAGCATTATCTGCAACAGCATCGATATTCCTTAAGATTTGGCGCTGTAGACATTGTCCTACCCAAACAAATTTCCACAGTAGTAGTCAATTTGGTTTGCCTTTATTTTCTCCATCAAAACATACCTCAGGGAAGTAAAACTTCCCTCCATGCTAGGCTCTTAAGTCTTCACTGCCGTTAGTTTACGTATGTAAACAGATATATCGGCTATTTCTTCCACCGAGAGAACAGCCACCTCATGTTTTCCTGAAATTATCATACAGATTGCTTACAGAGTGACTAATACGATTTTCCTTATTTAGAAGTCAACAGATGTTTAATATTGCATGTTCTGTTTAGCCTCATTTGTGTCATGCTTGAGGTGTCAAAGCTGAGAGGCTAGCCACAGAAACAGCTGATGCTGTTGAGCCCGGCCCAGGACTGCTGTATTTGTACTGCAGCACAAGGGATAGCCAGACCAGAGGAAGTTAAGACATTAACAACTACGCATATTCCAATTTTCAGCTAGCAGCTCTTGTGGGAACCAAGGCAACACAGCAGGGCTGAAATCCAAAGCCTCGCTTCACTTGTAAGCGCCAGCTAGCTTGTCTTCAGGAGAACTCAGGCAAGGCCAGCTAACTGAAAAGCAAGCCAACAAGAGGAAGAACACTGCAAAACCATCAAGGAGCCCCTGGCAGTTTGTTCCGGGGACGGCTGGAATCCCAGTGAACTGGCACCTTATCACATGTCTAAACCAAGGCTGGAGAACAGACTTTGGTCAAACATCAATCCTTGGGTGCACTGCAAGGCTAATGACATAAGCCGAGTGATCTGCAATATTATTACACATGAAATCAAACTCCGCTTTCCCTGGCCTAAACATTTATGGCTGAAGATACAAACTGAAGTTATTAGCCAAGAGATAGCAGAGGCTGTTAAAACAAGTCAAAGCCCTTGGGAGAAGACTCCCTGACATGCAGCTCCCAGACCAGTGTAAGCAATAAAAAACTCTTTGTGAGTCCCTATGGCCAAGAGCAGCATCTAGGACTGGAAAACAAAGGAGAAGGAAGTGTTTAGGGAGCATTCACTCTCCACTTGGTCTAATGCAGTAACTGCCTAACACCACTTCTCCCAAACAAGAGAGCTGTTCCACTGCCTTTCATTTTTAATCCATCTCCCTGCTCGGATACCACATTTACAGAGACATTAAGTCAGAAAAATGCCCCTTTGTACCATCATGATCTGTCCTGGCCTGAAGCGCTTAAGAACACTGTTAATCACCTGCTCAGAATTAGGCCAGTAGCAGCGTGCTTTCTCTCACCGCAACTGCGTTTTCCTTCCTCCTGTCACATTTTCCAGGACAGCTAAATGAACAGGATGAGTCACATAAAGATGGGACCCACACGCTCTACAACCTTGCAGACTGAATTCCTGACATGCTGCAAGTTAAAGGCTCCTCTAACTTCCTATCTCTTAAAGCCTAATAAAAATTATTTACAGTCTCTCCGGGCTATCTGGTTTAAGCCTCTCCAGCTCAAGTATGACCCTTTCTGGGACGCTATTAGGTTTCTTACGGCACTCTGACTAGCAATCACATCTGTACCTGACTGTCAGGGGACACTCTTGGCTGAGCTGGCCACCTTGGTCTATTGCTGAGAGCTCTGAAATTTCTCAATTGAAGCATTTGAAAGTTAATGAACCCTTCTAATACAAAGCTCCCACAGCTCCAGAGTTCTTTTACGAGCCCGACACATGGCGGAGGCATAAGAAAACCTCACTTCGGGCAGGCCTCTCTTTTCAAAACATGCCAAGGCAGAAGGCCGGACTCTCGGGCACCGCAAATGGCCGACAGTCAAGAGCAAAAGGCGTGATCCGCAGAAGGTCTGGACAGCTCCACTGTATTGCACTATATTCAAGGCCACAGCAAGTGCCGACAGCTTTGCTACAGGTAAAGCTATTGCTTTAACTCATGAATTATAACCATCAAGAAAAAAAAAAAAAAGACACCTCACTGAAAAACTAGTACATTACTAGAAAACAGGTCAAGCTAAGCAGCTTTGAAGGCCCTTGTACACAGGTTCAGGTATACCAGAAAACTGTAAGCATATGACAGAGCACACGCAAGATTTTTCCTGTTCATTGTAATGAAAACCCCCAGTTGCCCCTGCAGCAGGGTGGTTTTTCTCCCACGTCTCACAGAGAAAATTCAGTGTTTTAAATAAATTTAGAAATCACAGGCACTCACTGGCTGAATACATGGCTGTTACACATGGTAAACCACTCTTAACTCTCCTAAGAGTCACCAAGTCACAGCCGTTGTCCAAATGCAAAACAAATATAATAAAAAAAAAAAAAAACCCCAACCTCTGGAGTCAGCTACAAACAAATACCATGGGGAAAAAAGCTTTTCAAAGCAACAAATTACTGGGGTAATTTCATTGGAACTTTGATTCATGTTTCAGGGACATCTTTGTCTTCCAGAACTCGTACCTTCAAGTAGTGGGATCTAGAAATAGAGCCTGGCTACCGTACTCTCTCGCAATTCTAACCCGATGCACCACGCAACTGAGAACTATTTGCCCATCCATTTTTTAACCACCAAAACACATCAGTGGGCCAGTACACGGCTGCAGATACAGAGAACTGCTAGACATTTTTACAGACATTTAACCAGCTCTTCAGCAGAAGGCGAGAGCAGAAGACAGCACAAAGGAATCCCGATGCCTCTGTCCCAGAAGCACAACCTTCTTCCACGTCCCGCTCATTTCAGGTAACCATTCCCCTCTCCGGTACCACACGCCTTGCCCAAGTGACACCGCCAAGCCCAGGGATAGCACCGCACTTAACCGAGAGCACTGAAATGGGATCAGACTGGTACATCTACATACACACAAAGTGCAGGGCAGACTGGGCTATCATTGCAGTGGAAGAGGAAGGGACTGGCTTTTGTCTTTTGGTTTGGGGGTTTTCTCCCCCCCCCCGCCCCCCTTTTTAATTGTTAAGCCTGCAATTGGGGTTGAGAACAGGGAGGGGGAGAAGGGAAGAGAAGAGAATCTGGTGAACAGCTGGGGCCCATCACTTTTCATTGCAGGTCTTGGAGAGATGTGGTTGACAGAGTGATGCACAGAGGCTGTCCCAGTTAATGACTTCACCATTCTCCATCATTATCCCCATCATTAGGAAATTAGGAGGACAGAAGGTATTTACTGTAAACCTGCCACCTCCCAAGGAGAGATAAATAGAAACTGATAAATGGGATCTTCTGGTGCTGTTCGTCTATTAACCTTCTGCTTCCCAGTTTAGGCATATGCATGCTATCCTGCCATTAATATCCAGTAATTGGCATAGCAGCGGGCAACACAATCCTACCTTTAGCGTACGAACATGTCCTCTGCTGCATGCAAGTGCACAACTACGCTTCTATCAAAGCTCTGCTAACCAGGCCAGCGAAGAGCTCCTGCGCAGCTGCTTTAGCTTTAGCTCTGAGGTCAGATTTACCAGTCAGACCTGGTGGGTCTTAACATGAGGCACCAATTTGGTCACAGGAGGCTTAGGAGAAGGAGAGGCAGGGAGAGAGGACTGCGTGTGCATGACCTCCCCACCACAGAAGCAAGAGAACAGCAAGTATACACGTTTGCACCTCAAGCTGAGCTGCTATCGGTTCTGTCAGCCTACCTCTAAATACAGCTCACGAACGCCTCCAGGGAAGAGAGTCCCACTTCACTGCAGTCTCTGAACACCAAGGAAAGAAGGGTTTTCCTCACCAGCTTGAAGCAAACTGTTCTGCAAACTGTTAAACAAAAAAAGCAAGCTTCAGAGGGCTCAGAATTTGTGAACTTACTTTCCTAGCCAAAAAGTAGCCAACATTTCAGCAACTTCTTTGACTAACGCTTCTGTGGTGCTCCCTCACTACACGTGAGGAGATGTCTGCGTGCACTGACTTGCCTTACCCCCACAAGACTGACTCTCTCAGAAGAGTCCTCACAGCGATAAACTGAGCCACCACCTCCTTCCTCAGCAATCAAGCCCTGCAAGGCTGAAGCGAGTCCATATTCAGAGAGACCAGAATTTTACCCAAACCAGCCCCCCTGCCCCACAACCACACAGAGAAAGCAGGCCCCCGGGCAGGTAAGTCAAAGAACTCTCTTAATCTGCTTCTTCCACCTGGAACGTCACACCTCTACTTAGAAAAACCTCACGCCACTGCTACTTTCCTCTGTGTATTACGTGACATTATTACTTGCTTTTACTTACCCCACCTCTAGGCATTTTCCTTTCAACCAGCATTACAGTCTCCAATTCACATGATGAGCAGGCAGCTCCAACTCAGAGACACCAGCTAAGATCATAGCTGCATTTCTGATGATGAACGAGTTAAGCCACAGGTTACCATCAACTCTGACACAATTCTTAAAAGAGTCCCCTGTTATTATGGTCATTGTGAACAACATCTAACCTTTTCCAGAAGCTCAGAAAAAACAGAGGGCCTGTTCTTGCATGCACTACCCCAGCAAGCTGGTCATCTGCTCTATGTTGGATGGACGACTCCAGCATCCATTGCAATGTAAGTATTTCTCTCTTCTAAGCTCTGGTAACATCTACAGCTGCACACTTGCATCCAGGTAACATTTTTCAGGGTCTTATAATCAATAAGCCTTCTTAACTGGAATAAAAAAACCAAGAACATTTGAAAACACTGAAGTTCCAGGGCTTGAAAGAAGTTAAGTAACTTGCTGCTTCAAATAACTCAGCAGAGACATTGCTAAGTCAGGACATGAAAACAGGAAGTAAAATCAGCTGGTATCCTTGAATAAACTACCATGGAACTCAAGGGGTGCCCAGGCCTAACACTAACAGCAGCTGTATTGCAACAGCTATCATGCTGGAGACAAAAAAAGAAAACAAAACCCAAAAACCCAAACCCACAAAACCAAAAACAACAACAACAACAAAAACCCACACAAAACCAAAAAAACTGAGGTCACAATCCCAGCTCAAAGAGCCTGGCATACTTTGTCATCTGTATGGTATCACTCAAACAATTCATAAGCCAAATAACTTTTTTTCTTATTTACATATAACCTTGACAAAAATTGACAGGTCTACTCTCAATTTATTTAAGCATAAAGAATTACTTTCTTATTTCAGATATTTAATGGACATAGAAAAAAAGAAAAAAGCCAAAAATACCATTGCTACTTCCTGACTCAGGCTTTAGCACTCAAAGGAATCTCTGCTTACAAGATAAAAAAAATATACAGCCTTTAATTTTGTGAAAACAGGAGGCCAGATGAAATACAGAGAATCTACCACCCTTACTGAACAATACAGTGCAGAAACAGCCTGTATGCAAAAGCCGCCTCAAGTACTGCCACTGCAGGGAAGCATCCTTTATTCAGAGTTCATACCTTCCAGCCTTAAGACATATGGGACCATACTCGGTTTATTCGGTGTCAGAAAGCACAGGGTTTTTTTGTCCCCCCAGTACACACGCCTTCAATGCAAACAGGCACAACAATCCTGTCTTGTTCCAGTCTTTCCCCTTTCATGCAAGGCAGAGCGAAGCTTTGGCATCAGCAGGAAAGCCCATACTACTGCCACACATGCTGAGACTTCCCACATCCACCAGGTTTAAGACAGTACGACCAGGAAACTGCTCCAGTCTGAACCCAGTTTGTGTGGGGGACTGCTGAGCAGAGTTTTCTCCTCCCCAATCCGTACCACCCCTCCCAATGCCAGCCTAGCGACTGGAATAAATCGCAAGCCTTAAAAAGCACTTGCACAGCTTGCAGGTGGCTCAAGCCATTGTGTCCGCAGGAACGCGCACCTAATGACTCTGCCCTAACCCAGTCTCCCCATCTTTTACCATGGCCTAGAGATGCACGACCCTGCGCAGAAACACAACGAGCACAGTGCTGCTGACTGGTCTGCAGGTAGAACTTGTGTTTGCTCCTTCTATACACAGTCTTGTACGCATTAATTCAGTGCAGGAGACTAATGAAAACGTGACTGTGATAGTGAGTTCTAACAGTAACACAAGGATTAATTTCCATCTGTCTAAGCAACTGGCAGTGTCCATCAATTATGGCGATACCCAACTAACAGTTGCAGCTGCAAAATAAAAAAAAAAAAAGGCAGAATTAACATTTCAAGTCACTGTCATTCACCTGAATTTTTTACAGTTGTAATTAGCAAGCTGCAGAAGCTGTCAACAATCAACATCAGCCAATCTGTCTGCACCAGGAACCCAACTGCCTGCCAGAAATTGCCTTCGACAGTTTTTTTTCTCCCCTTGCTTCCCCCATTAAAATTTTTCCTTCAAACCTCCTTAACGCTCTCATCTTCTTTACCACCAGTCAGTAGAATTGAATGTGTCAAAACAGAGAGACACAGAATGACTGACATGTAACTGATAGAGTCATAATTATTTCCTTTCTTCAAACCTCAGTACAAAAATGTGCTGCCATCTCTTTCCCCATGACTGTGCTTCCCCTTCAGTACAGGAGCAACACGGCAGCCCCTTCACAAAATTTGACCCTTACCTAACCCTGAACATTTCTCACTTGGAGATAGTAACAAATTAAAGGAAACACTCCTGAAAACCTACTCTTTGATGAGCAAGTGCACCTGTTTCCCATTCTTTAGCTTAAGAGCTTGTTACACTCTTTACGACACCCACCTGTTCCAGTTACTTCAGGGAGCAGGTCCCCCGGGACAGCACCATCTCAGAAACACCCAAACACCCGGTGCTTTAATTTCTTTTTTTCTGTTGGACTACACCACACAAACAGGAAACAAAACAAAAACAACTAAGAAACCACCAAAACTAAAACAAACAAACATTTGCTCCTTTCAGTGTCAGCCAGAAACCAATATTTTATAAACACCTGGAAGTATGCAAAGCCTTCTCTCTCTGAAAGAAACATTGTAAGAGAAAATAAACATCTCAAACCACTGCTGCTCTACTTTCACTGGAAAGTTTTGTTGTTTGTGGTTTTTTTTTGTAGCTTTGGGATTTTCTGTTGGGTTTTGGGGTAGGTTTTTGGGTTGGTTTGGTTTTGGGGGGGGGGGGGGGGGGGGTGTTTTTTTTTAAATAAACCCACACATTTTTGAAGCTATTCATTATCCTTGAAACCAAGTTGTGGCACAGACAACACGCGCTTCCCTATAGATTAAGAGTTTATTTTTCACCCTTGCATTTGTAGTAGCAGGCATCAAATTACATCACACATACTGTATGATTGTAAACGACTTGGGATAGCTTGCTCTCACAGAAGCATCACCTCATATAGCTAACTATTAATTGAAGTCATTTTACATGGATGAGCTCTCCTTACCTGCTGGAGCAGCGCTGAGGTCATCTCAAACATCATGACCAAAGAGATCTCTGACTGTAGCACAGCAGGGTAACATTTAATACAAAATACTACTATGAAAGGAAGCTACAACAGTGCACTCCATACGCATACACTGCTATCTGACCTCTATTTCATGCATTAATTAAACTGCCAGTTGAGCAACCAGAATAAAAGGACACAGTCACTGCAAAAAGAACAGCCTCAACAATTTTTATAACCACCAACATAAAAAGCCGTGAAAAAGGGCCAATTCCTTTTCTTAAGGAAACATGGAAAAAAAGATTTCGTACACAGCTTTTACATACAGATTTACAAACCTGGTAGAGTTAATTAAGACTTATGAATTACTACAAGCCACATTAGAGTAGCAACAAACAACTAACATTGGAACATCATACACGGCAGCCCTGAAAACCCCTCCCTGGTACTCTTACACAGATAACATTTATCAACTAAAAAACACCGAGAGAAACATCCAGTTATTAAAAATAAATATCTGAAGGGCAGGTAGAGCAGGACAGTTCCTCAGCACAAACCTTCCTTACCTACCCCGAAGCACAGTAGGTCAGTACAAGCGAAAAGAAAAGCTGCTGCTACAGAGAGAGACTTGAGGCCTCTCAGAATAGGCAGAGCGGCTGCATTGCACTGGGCAGAGTTAACCTGTTTCCCAAAAACACAAAACGTGATGGAAATCCCTTCTTGACTAGGCCAGGCTCTAAGATACAGAAATATCTGCAGCCTCTTACAGTGGGACACAGCCTGCTCCCCTTTCAGCGCCCTTTGTTTCCAGACACAGCCGGTCACGGCTTCTCAACAGGGCTAAAAAAACCGCTTTTCCTCCCAGAAGTAGTAAGAAGGATACAGGACCACAAAACTTACTGAACAAGCTGAGACCAGGACTTAACCTCCCAGGACACCCCACTCCGCCCTAAGGTGAGAAGCTTTCTTACCGAGAAAGTCTCGCCGGCTCCTGGGCGGCCCGCGAACAGGGCTGCCCGCCTGCCCTCGCCCCAGGCGGCTTCCAGAAGGTTCCGCGGGGCCGCGGCAGGCAGCGGCTGGCCTTCTGGGCTTAGCCGCAGCCAAGCTACCGTGCCCCCGCTCCGCTCGCCCCTGAGGGCTGCGGGCTCCCGCCTGAGGGGAAGCGGCGCCGCGCGCCCTAACGGCCGCCGGCCCGCGCAGGTTAAACGGGGCGCGCGCCGCCCCACCCGGCGCCTCGCGCCCCCGGCAGGCTCACGAGGGGGCCCGCGGCGCCCCCTGCAGGCGCGCTCCTGGCGCGGCGAGCGCTCTCTGGGGGGCGGGAGGCGCCATTTGCAGCGGCGGCGGCAGCCGCCATTTGGAGGGCCAGCGCCGCCCGCCCCGCAGCTGCTCCCCCGCCAGAGGAAAAAAAAAATCAAATATTGACCCATCTTTTGTTTTGGTTTGTTTCCTCACTGCATTTCCCACTGGCCCCAAAGGAAAGTTAATCTGCGTTTTCTGTAATTAAGATACCATCCCAGCTATGAAATCTTAAACTTTCTTGTCAGCCTACACAACAGGGGTAAGTCCAAGGCAAACCACCTTGGCTGTGCCTGGGAGCGTGCGTTTATGCTTTACACAAAACCTTGCACCGTTTGTTTTGCAGCAAAGAGATCTTTCCCCAGTGGTTAGCGATAGGACGAGAGGAAATGGGCTCAAGCTGCGCCAGGGGAGGTTTAGCTTGGAAATTAGGAAAAATTGCTTCCCAGAAGGGGTGGTCAAGCGCTGGAACAGGCTGCCCAGAGAGGTCGTGGGGTCCCCATCCCTGGAGGGGTTCAAAAAACGGGCAGAGGTGGCACTTGGGGGCACGGTTCAGTCTAGTCCACCCTTGACTGGTTTAGTGTGGACTTGGCAGTGTAGGTTAATGGTTGGACTGGGTGATCTTAAAGGTATTTTCCAACCTAAACGATTCTATGATACTTGTAATTCTAAAAGGCCACTTTAGTTGAGGTCGTGTCTCTACTTGGCATTGTCCATGGGCAGAGCATATCCTGCTGGAGCAGATTTCAGGAACGCGCTGGGATGCTCAGACTTGCTCCCGCATGGGGCTGATGCTCCCTGTGCTGCTGTTTCCCCCCGGCCGGTCTGCCTGTAGCCAGCTGGGCTCGTCGGAGAGAAAGCAGGTGAGAGCACCAAAAAGCTGAGAAGCTGTGACACTGAAACAATGCACTGCGGGGGCCTGCCCTAAATTAGAAAGGTGAAAAACAGAACTGCAGCCCGCTGATAACATTCCTCAACTGCTCCCCCCCCGCACACAACCCCGTGTTCCCTCATCCATCCCTTCCCCCTGATTCCCTCTCTCAGCACCCTTCTGTCTCTGTTTTGCATCAGACGTGGCCATGCCTCCTGCCTGCCAGGAAGACAAGATGGCTCAGTCGCCCTGCAGTCAATCAGACAGCTTGGCTTGCACGGGAGAGCCTGGCCAGCCGAGTCATGTTGTGACCTCCTTCATCTGCTCCTCCAAAAAGTTTTGGATCCACACAAACCCCTGATAGCATTCTGCTCCAGGAGCTCCAGGCCGGGAAATGGGGCCGTGGCCGCCTCCTGACCCCCGACACCCCGTAGGGCTGGTCGAAGGGCCCACGCGCCCTTTCACTGCTCTGAAAAAATGTCTTTATTTGCTGAAACCGCACACTGCTGTCAGCCCGATTTCTCCTCACAAGCCTTTTTGCAGTGACCTTTGTTTAGGAAGCAGTTAGCGCATTGTTCTCTCACTAAATCCTTTTCCTCCCACCCAAATAATTTTTGGCTGGTGCTGCTGGCTAAGGCAGGTCCTGAACCTAGCGCAGCTGCAGGCTCTTTCAGTGGGGACAGCTAAATAAAAACACCCTGCAGATTTGGGGCAGGAGTACATTCGACACAGCCTTTAATCAGCATTTTTTCTTGAAGTGCAAGAAAATACGCCGTGCGTCCATTGTTTCGGCTTTCCGAGAGGAAGAAGCTTTTCCTGGCTCCTGAGATTTCATGCCGGTGGGTCTGCGACGTCGAGCGCCGAGGTAGCGCGCGTGAGGTGCGCCCGGCGCAGATGCGCTTTGCCGCCCGGCCCTGCTGCCAGTGCGGACCCCTACTCTGACATAGACAACAGCGGGGCACAGCTCTGTTCTTCACCTTTCTAATTTAGGGCCAGGTCCCCGCAGTGCATTGTTTCAGTGTCACAGCTTCTCAGCTTTTTGGTGCTCTCACCTGCTTTCTCTCCGACAAGCCCAGCTGGCTAAAGGCAGACCGGCCGGGGGGAAACAGCAGCACAGGGAGCATCAGCCCCATGCGGGAGCGAGTCTGAGCATCCCAGCGCGTTCCTGAAATCTGCTCCAGCAGGATATGCTCTGCCCATGGACAATGCCAAGTAAAGTCAAGACCTCAACGAAAGTGGCCTTTTACAATTACAAGTACTGGGAAAACATCTTTCTCCTTCCTGCAAAACAAACAATGCAAAGTTTTGTGTAAAGCGTAAAAGCACGCTCCCAAGCGCAGCCAAGGTGGTTTGCCTTGGACTTACCCCTGTCGTGTAGGCTGACAAGAAAGTTTAAAATTTCATAGCTTGGATCATATCTTCATTACAGAAAACGCAGATTAACTTCCCTTTAGGGCCAGTGGGAAATGCAGTGAAGAAACAAAAAAAGCCCAAACAACCAAAAAAATAAAGTTTAAATATATGATTTTTTTTCTTTCCTCCTGCTTGTGAGTCCTTTCAATTGCTGTTACACATGAGCACTGTATGCTGTCACAGCCATAACACTGCCGCAAACGCACTGGTACGTTGGGTATGGGAACGCACCGTTTATATCTGAAATACAATACTGTGCCTGTTCAAGGACATAGTAATAATTTAAGTGAAAAAATAACTTGTGGCAATGCTGCTCAAAATTTAACAGATCCTATGAAATTTAATTCAAAACACTTAACAGTACCCTTTAAACATAAAAAGAACATTTGTACTCTGAACTACTGTGGTAGGTTTTTGAGTTTTGTTTTGTTGTTAATTCCTGTATGGTCTTCATTCTTTGTAGTATTTTGTAAAGGAAGAAGTATGGGAGTAAGTTAAATTTCAGCAGGGGATTGTTCGGGCTTTTTCACCTTTAAAATTATCCAGGATTTTTCTGAAATCACAGAAGCAAAATCATGCATTCCATTTATTAAAATCAGGAGACTTAGGATTGAGACTAAGACCATACGGTGTAGTTTTATCTGTTCCGTCAAGACATTCAAATGCCCACTGCCTAAACCTTTCCAAGTATGCGAAACAATGATCAATATGTCAATTTTACATGGATTAATAACTAACTGGAACAACAATTTTGTTCTTTAACAGCACCATTAAATAGATATTCACAGTAGTTTTTGGAAAATCATTAAAACCTTCAAGTCCTGTGATTCTCTTGACTTAAAATGAATCTTGTCAAGAGATGGCTCACAGGAATAGGTCTTTGTGGAGCCAGGCACTTGTTTTATGCAATTAAACAAGAGATTCTTTACGTGAGATTTTTCAAAAGCACCCATAAAATCTGTTACTGTAACCCCCAAGAAAATCAGCAAGGTCTGCTCTACAAAAGTGTATGCCTTTTTGCAAACCCCACAACGTTTCATTTAAGTGGCCTTTTTTTTTTTTAAATACCCTCCACAGATCCCACAGATTGAGGTGTACAGACGAGTCAGGAGTCTGCAGATCCCAGCTGGAAAACCACTGCTTTAGGAGCTTCTGACTCTGCCCTCCATCAATACAGGGCTATGTTTCAGTGGTCACTTACAAGATGTACAACTGTATTTACATAAAAAGGCATGGAGGAGACCGCTCACTTGACTTTCTTTTTGCTAGCTGATGATAAGGCCTACAGCTAGACCTAGATTTTTATTGAAGTAAAGCGAGTGAGATGGGTAAAGCCGAACTAAATAGCAACACTGCTGTTGCCTTTGTTGAGACCAGTATTTAGTCCTAAACACCCCCAAACTGTGTTTTTGTTGCCATGATGCTAATTGGATCTGCCCTGGCCGAGAGGATTCCTAACTGAGCTTTTAAGATCCTCAGCACCTCCTCCCATATGGTCAACAGAGACCTGGGATGGAGGCGTAACGTGCATTTTGCATGCTGACACACAGCTAGAATAAGGGACATCTTTAAGGCTTCTCTGACAGCATCTTTCCCCAGAAGACAAAAAGCTGAAAACGAAGAAAGCGATCAGGATGGGACCAAAGAGGTTCACCCCACAGGATTTTCCATGGAAGTACCTCTTCCATGAACGGAGCCTGAAACAGAAATACAGGGCTGTTACGAAGGCACCCAAGCTCAGCGTGTGTTACGCCGCAATAAACATCACCACGCTCAGGAGTCTGTTTTCCTGGTGGTGTTTACAGCTACATCTGCTAGAAGAGAGACTGCTCTTTGTCGTCAGTACAACAGTTGCAATGACACCCAAGAAAGCCTGAATCAGCAAAACAACGTTCAGCTCCAAGTAAGAGATGTAAGAAAAATACACCAGCCTCACGGGACATTTGGATCCCTGAGTCCTCACGGTGGGCAGCAAGATACACAAGGATGATGGAGACTGCGAGGCAGCAGTTCCTGAGTGTCCACTGGGCCAGGACGAGGATAGCTTGGGAAAAAAAGAAAAAAGATTAAGTACTGGCTTTTTTGGGGGGCCTCCTACCATGGAAAATGACAGCTTTTTCTTTCCGTTCAGACTGAACTGATTTACAAATGGCATTTACCCAGAGCCCCAGCCCTGTTCTCTGTCCGATTACAAAACACAGCTTACGTGGGGCAGCAGTCTGTGAGCAGCAGCAAGCTGGCTCCCTGGTACCATTTTGCCATAAACACGCCATTCGGCTGTCCCAGCCCCGTGCTTGCTCACACCAGTTGCTGCCTTGCTTGGCTCGGGTGCCGGCAGAAAAGCTCAGTGTTTATTTAAGCGAGAGGCCCGCTCTCCTGGACTGTTCCCAGCTGTAAGCCCTTTGTCTCTTCAGCACGCACTGCACAGGGAACTCTCCTTTAAGTACATCTGTCATGGAGACTGTGTTTGTGCTTTGCTGTCAAGGGTAAGGGCAAGTTCGAGCAAATGTAGACAAAATCCCCGAGACAACCAAGGCTGGCTGGAGTTTGTAGAGAAGACAGTCCACTGAAAGGAAGGCGATCTGCGACTGCAAAGCTGCAGAGCAGGATGACAGAAATCATTGCTTTTGCCCCAACGGCAATTGTCCTAGGCTGAAAACTATGAAAATGCAGTTCTAGAGCGAAAAGCCTAAATTGTGGGAATTAGCAGCCTCGTTACCTCTGGCTACAATCCCACGAGTGCCCGAGAGGCATTTTGAGGCACTGAGATTTGTTAACATCTGGCCACAAGCAGAAAGGGACTCCTCAGCCCAAACCTCAGCTCTCGGCAGAAACACAGGCCTCCAGGATGAGCCTGGACAGACAACCGAATTGAACCTCTGCAGAACACCAACAGCACCTGCTGGGCAGTCAAATCCTTGAGAGGGATCAGCTAATACCAGATGACCAAGTATCTGGTTCTGTACATGCTAAGAATAGCAGGTGGATAACAGGCACAGCTATTGCTTTCCCTAAAAGCATTTCCCAGAACTGTTTCTGGGAAACCGTAAGGATGCTTAGATTTTTTCCAATCCCAAGTGAAATATTAGATGTTTGTCTTTTTCGTCAATGTAATTAAATTCTTGCCAGGCAAATAGGACACAAGAGCAATCTATAAAAGAACAATCCTTGGAAAGAGGATCTGACTCATATCCACTCTCTCCTGCATAGCAGCTGGGTTTTAATTGGTTTATTGAGAAGTGAGCACATAAACCAGAGACAGATCAGATTTCTGATCAAGCATTCAAAATTAATGTAAATAAGACAATAATAAATATTTCATATGAAGCATAAACCGGTGCCAAGCCATTTTAAGAGGAAAAAAAAAGTATGGAAACAGAGCAAACAAGAAAACATTGCTATATACTGCTCTCCTGTCTCAAAAAGAGTTTGAAGGGATGCCGCTCATTATAGTTCCTGACCTCCTAACAGATGCCTTGTCCCTTGCTCTTACTGTTCAACATTATTTCTATTGGGAATGAGAGATTATCAAACTCGAGTGATGGAAAAAAATTATTTATGACCCAGCAGGGTCTTGCCTGGAAGTGTCCTGCCTAACTAGCACGTTTTGTGCCTTCGCTTTTGCATCTGGGCTTTGGCAGATTGAGTCATATGCTTCTCACCAAGGGCCTCCCAGATGTCAAGAGAGAAAATGGATCTTGGACGTAACACAATTGGCCATCTAGTGGGAAAGAGGGAAAACTACCAGACGGTTTGAGGCATTTTCCCCCTTTTACACTCCCGACTAAAGTCCAGTTAAGGGAAACCACAGACAATATTTTCTTAAACCCTACGAAGTCCAAAACAATTGTTTTAACCTTTTCTAATCTGACTAACAGCCAAACACCGTCTAAGGTGTTCAAGATACACCAGAAACTACACAACAATCATGATTAATTAAAAAAAATCAAGTTGTGTTTAAAATTTGATTGTGACTCTGGAGTGTCTGGAGAGGCTCGAGCGTGCTGAGCACTACAGGAACATTGTAGACTCCTTCCTCCCCAGAAAATGGTCAACGCAAGAGAACACAAGTAATGCTGGAGCAGGTGTAATTTGCCCAAGGTTGGTCCTCTCACCAACTTCCTTTTCCAAGAGAAAAATACAAAGCTCCTACCTTCCTTTTACACATTTTCAGCCTGTCCTACAAGCTACTGACCAGAAGTTAGAGGACGCACCCCAACCTCAAAATGCTACAAAACAGGACCAAGTGTACTAACCGAAAAATCAATTTTCCACTGTTGTGACTTCTTCAACATCACAGAATGAGCCAGAGGAAAGGGCCAAGTTCAGCTATTACCAAATCATCTCGGAACATTTTACAATCCAAAGGGACTAGCGAGGAAAGCTAACGGGCACTGTTACTGGCAGTCACGTTTATTGGCGCTAAGCCTCGCCAATTGACAAGCTCCATGTGTCACCGAGGCCGTGGCTATATGAGAAAAATTACATTCCTAGCTTGACAACATTTGTGATGGCGCCTCTGGTCTAAGCTAATTTAAACACCTCTCACAGAAACATTAGGGAACAGCCATAAGAAACTATGTTTGCAAAATCAACATTATCAGCAAACAATGGTGTCCCGGAGCTTGTACGGTTTAGTACAGAGACAAAGTCTTGTCAATATTTGTCGTGTTTCCTCTGCAGCGACTGCAGCGCTCAACTGCATAGTGATGCCAACAACCGGCTGTAACAGAATTTGCAATATTCACCTCCGTTCATTTCCAGTGTTTCTGCGCTTACCAGGCCAAGGCGACGCAGGGACTAAGGAGGTGGCCAACTTACATAGTAGAGAATGTTCCAGGGAAGTGCCTGTGTTCAAACACCTGGGAACCGGTGTACTAATCACCAATATTTATAACACTTTGCCCCGAGCTGGCACCCAGGTGTGCTATTCTGGCCCGCCACTGCTTGCAGGGAATGGCACTGCAAAGCCTCAAGACGCTTTCCACCTCGTCTGACGGGGAAGACGAGGCAATGTGCATTTTGTAGCAGTAAAAGGAGTTATTAGTCAGAAATGGAGACCGTAGCCTGAAAAGGGAACGTTAGGCACAGCATCCTGCCCGTGCTACCTGCCGTTGCAGCGATCACCCGCGGGGCAAGTGCAATCCAGTCATTTACCCCTGTGAGCTTCATAAACCGTTTCTGAAGCTGCGAGTAAGTGTTCCAAAGATGGTAGCAGTTTTGGTCAAGATGACTGCAGTCACTGAAAAACTACCATTTTCTTCACTTTTTCCCTTCCAGTTCCACTGCTCATTAAG
Organism: Pelecanus crispus; assembly: GCF_030463565.1. Classification (NCBI taxonomy): domain Eukaryota; kingdom Metazoa; phylum Chordata; class Aves; order Pelecaniformes; family Pelecanidae; genus Pelecanus; species Pelecanus crispus. The sequence continues at coordinate 797,382 of NC_134646.1, forward strand.
ATCTGAAAAGAAAGAAGAGGAAAAAGGACCCAAAACCAATTTCAACATCGAGACCCAGCTCTAAGCTACTGAGATCTCCAACATAACTTGCACGCTACATAATTTTGAGAATCAGGGCCTACAGCCCTAGCAATGTGTCGGCGAGTTCTCTAAACACCCTCCTTGTCTCTCACGATAACCGATGAGTTCTTAAGTACTGTTGTACTTAAGATATCCAATGGACCAGTGGTCCAGACGACTATGGTGGTTGCCTTCACCTTTTATATAATGTGTAACTCTAGCAGAAGAAAGTACCCTGGACAATGTTCATTTCAGGACAACAAACTAAGAACAGTTTGCCTAATTAAATACATTTTGTTCCCCATAGAACAGCAGATCTCTCAACGCTAGAGAAATGGTATCATTTCTTTTCAGTGAGACAGTCGTGCTTTTCCAAAAATGTAAATTATTCTTGCAGGGAGGAAGAGAGAGTGGCCTGGCAAAATGAGCGATATTTGGCATGATTAGCTCTCCTCGCTGTCTCACATTCGTTTTCTGCAAAAAATCTGATGTGGCAGCTTGTTTAAAACTTGTTTATTGGGAAGAGGTCATAAGCTGAGCACTCTTCAGAATAGGTCAGGCATCTGATTAAAGGTTGAATAAACTGAAATGCTCCACATGAATCTCTGAGACAGGAGCTTGATGAGGAGAGAGAGCTTGTCTTAGAAAAATGTTGCCAACTACCTAACATCGCAGGCAGCCAGCAGACTGCAGTACTGGTTAAAGGAGCAGGGAAATTAAATAATTCTGCTTGTCGGCATTAACAAATATTCAGTATTATTCTTCTGTACTTCAGGACAGGCTCTTGCTGGAAGAAAGCCCCTCTGTAAAAGGAACATAATAAGAAATCATGCCAGCCTTGAAGAACTGATAGTCAAAACAGACAGGAGAAAAAAAGAACATCTTGAAAGGATCTGCAAAACAAAGGAGAAGGGGAAAAAAGAAAAAAATCAGCTGCTTATCCCAGGTCTCGTACCACACCGATGGGAAAGGAGAGAGCTGAATTCACATCTCCTGAGACCCAGCTCGGGAGTTGTCCCAATGGCCTTCCTCCCGTCTTCTGTGCTTTTTGCAGTATGTGGGGAAAATGAAAAGAAAGTAGGGGGGGTTCTATGTTCCATGTTGTTGCTGTTACTATTAGACATTCCTGTCAGCTCTGATGTGATAATTTGAGCTGTGCTTTCCAAAACTTTGGAGACTGCAGTCTAAAGTCTGGTGAAGGCAATAGGCTGATTTCATTATTGTGCAACTGGAGCTGTAATGCACTCGAAAGGTCCAAGACAAACAGCAATATGCTTCCTTTCCCCCTCCTCTCGCTTTCCACTTCTCCTCCAACTTCATCATGCAACTATTACAGAAAGCAGCCTGAAAAGGAGAAATTTTATGTTTCCTGTATTGCCAGCGTAACGCAGGCTTCCTCTTGCCGTCCCCATGTAGTCTCCTGGTCAAGACCTGTAGTGTCCTGCTAGGCAGGCTTGGAGAGTTCTTCGCATCTGGGATGAAACAACCAAAATCAATTCACAGCCTCCTTGTAAACTCTGAAGTAACTGTTACTTGGGGGGGGGGGAGGGGGGGAAACACACAAAACAAACTTCCAGATATTACAAGGCTAAGAAAATGCTTAGGAAATAGAGTGGGGAGAGATTAAATAAAATTTGAGAACTCAAAAGTTTTCTAATGGGCAGGAAACTCCACTAAACAAAGAAAACGGGATTGATTTTTTGAGAATGATTTCCTGATCCACAGCTGCGTAGAGAAGGAATGGCCAAATTTATCAAGGGCAAGTGCCTGGTCCTTGCTACGTCTCAAACCCGGGAGCTCTGACGCACTGCACAAGATCTTCAGCTCTTGAGCATTCTGGGTCTCCTCGTGAAGTCCTCCCTTCACAACAGCTGACCTCAGCACCGTATACTGCGTTGCAACGCCGGGGTAATTATTGAATCGGCAAAGATCTTACAGGAGCTCTGACCCTTAATTTCTCAAGCCTCTCTCATTGTTCAGAGCATTAATTCCCTCTAACCTATAGAGTGCCAAGTAAATCTCTCAAATCGTTAATTCCAGGCAGGCTTTTGCTAAGAGTTCCCTGAAGCATAAGGTGCCTACCTTCCTCAGATAGTGCAAAAGCCTCAGCGGTGCCATAGCCCGACCGCTCATCTGGTTGGAGTCCAGAACTGACAACAGGGACGTCTCAAGTCCTTCTCCGGCCCCGCAGGGATGACTGGAATAACCCACCAAACCTTTTGCGGTCTGGTTTGTCCTGTTCTACAATGGGAGACGGGTAGGTAACATTTACGCCACTAAAATGACAATTGCCGTGCGTTACTGGGCCCGGCTCCCGGCATGCAAAGCACTGGAAATTACAGTGAATTTCTAGCAGACACTTAAAACTCCTCAGGTGAGGCATTTATTATTAAGAAGCCAGAGAGTCCTGAGAAGCCCAAGTAAGGCAATAGGATGCTTCTGACACGTGGCATATGCTTTGCCCACAGCCTTCAATACAGTGGTTCTGGAAAACAAGAGACAGCAACCATAGCAGCACACCGCACAGCCCCTCACCTCTTGCAATAGTAAACACAGTCTGTTTTCCTTGAGGGGAATACAGTTCTGGCCTGAGAAGCACCCCAAACTTATCCATTTTAGAGACAATCCAGCCTGAGCAGGGTTTTTTTGCAGAGTAACAGAAAAGCGTTGGCTGCAGAAACATAAAAGGTCCCAAAGCAAAATCACCTTTTAAAAAAAAAACCAAGAAAAGCGTTCTACTATAAAAGAGTGCAAAGGACTCAGAAGAAGTCTGATGCAGAAGAATTACACTTCCCCACGCCTTTTCCCTTCTGCTCTTTAGATACACTTGTAGGATTTTCTCCTCCCCCCCCCCATTAGGACATGGCGCTCTCATACGCTCTCGCTCTGCCTCCTCATTGTAGTCTCCAGCAAAATGTCAGAGGAAGGGAAAAGTGACAAGCTTGTAAGAAAATGAATATCTCATTCTGTTTGAATATTACATTAACCCCCAAGCTCCGCTGCTTCATTTGTCAGCTTTTTCAGAGCTCTCCATCTCGCCGGCACCCCTGACCTGGTTGGTCTGATTAGGAATGATCAATGTGCACATTTGCGGCGGAGCTCTTTGCACATTGCTAGACCCTCGGCCTTCAGTCACTCATGCAGATAATAACGGCAGTTCGAGTCACTTGCCCATAACTCCAAGCTTCATTAAACAGGGGGGATGTCACCGAAAGTCCCTTTAACTGTCTTTTCGCTTCTCCGCAAGGGAAAAAAAAAAAAAAACTGACAGTGCTGAGAAATGGGATTTGGGATATAAATAAAATCCTGATTTGGGTATTGCGCTGCACGCCTGCAGTTGGCCTGCGCCTGTGTGCAGGAGCCTCCTCGTTCAGCGGGGGTGGGAGGAGAGGCAGGCTGGGCCCAGCATTGCCCGACGGGGAGTTTGCACAGAAACACGCCTGCGGTCAGAACAGCTTCAAAAGGCACGGTTCCCTCTGAATGGAGCAGGCGTTAGGCACAGACCCCTGCCAGTCACCACCGCTGCCGCTGGCTGTCACGCTGCTGTACCAGAGGTTGGTTTTCTGGGTACGTTATTCTGCCTGCTTGCAAGCCGTGCTGCACGTTACACAGCACGCTCATCTCTGCTCAGAAAAAAAATCCCTGCTCGGAAGGAGTGGGTCTTCTGAGAGACTTCATGTCCTGCTTTACAGGCAGAAACTGTTACTTGCTAAAACGGGCGATCCAGACGGCGGCTGAAGGGAAGCTCCCAGGGCAGTCAGCAGGGAGGTGGAAGCGCAGGAGCAGCCTGAGCCCCGCACCCAGCTGGCTACTGCCGAGAGCAGCCGCGCATTTCGGACTCTGTGCCCATCGCAGACGTTTATCCTGCGGGCCGTTCCCTGCCCTCCATCTGCACGTACCGCCCGCCTGACATGTCTCGGAGCCCTTCAAGCACCGAGGGCCTGGTCTGCTGAGCTGCTGCTGTGGGCTGTGATGGGCCGCTGCAGGAAAACCTCTCGGTCAGGATTCAGCTCCACGCCCCTTGTCACCAGCAAACACCAGCATGAGCTCTGGGGAGAATCAGAAAGATGCTGAAGCAGCTGGAGGGTTTGAGTCAGGGTGTTTTAAAGTGGGAGGAGACGCACATGCAGAGGAAAACATAACTTTAAAAAGGGAAAAACAAATACTGGACAGGTACACGGTACTGCAGTACTAGCTACAGGGCAAAAGCTGTTTATTTTCTCGCCCCATTCTCACGCCCAAAGCCCAAAGATGCAATCAAAGAGAGGTTAAGTGAACCAATGGGAACCACAGGAACAGAAATTAAACTCAAGCCTCCTGGATTTCAGCCCAGGGCTTTCCCCGCAGTTACAGCACTGCTAGGCCATGGGCGAAGGAGAATATTTTAACAGACTAAAAGTGTCTGCAGGGGGTTGACCCCACCAGGAAGAGGAACGACTGAAGATAACGAGCAGTCTGAAATGCGTGAATAGAATATGGCATAGCTAAAGCGTCAGCCCACCAAGCCTTTTGGGGCCAGTGCAGGCCTCCCTCTAGCCCCACCTGTGCCATGTGCAATAAAGAACAGAAGTTTCTTCCTCTTCCATTTCAGATGGAGCTAAATAAGGGAATGAGCCCCCAGTCTTCAAGATTTTCCCTCGATCTGAAGAAGGTGGACCTTAGGGTCCCTTTTTAAAAGGTAGGTAAGCTCCCAGACTGTGAGTCCGAGAAACAGCAGAACATTTACCATGAAGCCCTGAGGTAAAAGACCGTCTTGCACAGATCCGCTCCTGTCCAGTGGGCCCTTGTTCAGAGAACAGGTTACGGAAGCACTTGCTGGAAACAGAAAGATCTGCCAAGACAAGGACCTATGTCATTACAGTACACACAGCCCCAGGCAGCTGTTCGGGGAACTCGCTGTCTGACCGAATACTGAAGCTAAGTAAAGTTACGACACAGAAAAGATGATATCAACAGAGGTGTGCAAGACTAGACAAGAACTGAGCTCTGAGCTCCAGCCCAGGTTTGCTCCTAGCTCTTCACAGCTTTCCAGGGTTAGATTTCAACCAATCCAATCGTTTAGGCACATTTGGATTTCAGTTTTCAATCAAACTCCATCTTCAGCTTAAAAGAAATACCACCATCACTCTAGAATAAAGACCATTCTCTTCACCCAGAGAAAAGGTTCAAACACTCGCAAAGATTTAGGGTGCCACATTTTTTTAAAGGCTGTTTTCTTTCTCATTGCAGTCAAACTTCCCATAGGAAATGCACTGTTTTCACAGATGAACAGCCTATGATATTTCCCATCTACCCTAAAAATGAAATACGAGTCTGATGAAGCATCAAAGGAAAAAACTAGCCTTTCACTAGGTATTTTCCCGTAGAAATGAAACCCAAAACCCACAACAACCCCAAAACAATCCTTTGCATTTCCAAGCCATGCCAGATATTTCCCTGACAGCTTCTTCACAGAGGTTTGAGCCCTCACAACTGTACATGACTGCTTCTTATCTGATCCCCAAGAAGCACCCTTCCTACAGAGCACCGTACAAATCGACCCTCCGCTCATTCAACGGGTCTGAGCTGGGCAGTGCTTTCCAGCAGAGTCTTAGGACAATTTCGGCATCCTTTTCCTCCCCTGCAAATTTCTCTGAGCAGACCCTTCTATGCACTTCAACCAAGCGTTGTGTTTGTCCTATTCAGGCATGTTCCATGTACACAGACAGGCTCCCACCCATTTCAACGGGCTACAGAGCAGGCTCACGTCCCGTCACCTCTGCTAAGAGGAGTTACACATTCAGTGCAAACAGAAGCCGTTTCCTTTGGGAGACTCCTGACCCCAGACAGAATGTCCCTTGCCTCCGTACCGCAGCCCGCAGAATGAGCCACTGTCTTTAAAACAAACACTCAAATGCCGCGCTTCTCATTAGCCCTAAACTTTTGTCCCCTTATTCATGGGAAGGAGTACCTTGGCCATCAAGCAAGCGTTTCAGTGGCGCCTCGCTGAATAGCGCCTGATTTCTATGCGTGCTGCCTGCCTGGCCTGCGGCTCTGTTTGGCTGAACTCCGGCAAACTGGAAGAATTATTCTGGCTGAAACAAGACACAGAGAGCATCAGGATGCAGCCACAGAGACTTAAATAAAGGCAACAAGCACATAATGAAGCCACATGACAACTGATCATTACAAAAGGCTGTCCCCTACAATCAAAGAGCAATGTATTGCAAGGGCTTTCATCACGGTTCTCCTGCTTTATCCAGATCCAGTCATCCCCCAAGTTCAGATGACTTCTGTGTTTTGCTGTCATTTTCTCTCTCTCTCTCTGCAGTACTGACCACAGGACAAGGAGCAGACTGGTGAAGAGTCGGGTCGTGGCACCCAGCAGCCTCAGCAGGAACACTTCCCTACTCAACCTGCCTCCCCTTGTCCTGTCCTGGGAAGATCACAGGTAGACACCGACATTCACAGCATCCAATCGTGTGCTAACAGCTCAAAGATCAAAAGCACATTAAACCCCTTGATTAGGCCAAACATTTTATCCTCTGTCTTTTAAGGACAACCCCAGTCTCAGGTGGGAACCACGGCACTGCACAGCAGCTGAGACCCTAACCCCCCACACATAACCATATCCCAGACAAGTTCCCAATTTCCTAAGAGCTATGGGGCCGCCCCCTAAGGAGCAACAGCAGGTAACACAGAGAGGAGAGGCGAGAGAGGGGTTCCAGCATCTGTACCACTCAAGTAAGATCCATATCCAGCAAACAAGGTTAGTTCTGAGAGGACAGCGATACTTACGCTAACGCGGTCAGATATTTCATGCAGGCTCGGCATTATTTAACTGACCCTGAGCCAAAAAAGAGCCCTGCTGTCCAACAAGTCACTGTCCTCACTCCGATACCGGTCAGGCTGTGGCTGCAGAGATTTTTATAAAGGAACGTATTACAGTTTGGCAATCCGAATCCCACCGTGTGATTTATGAAAAGGGAGTATTGTCCAAGTTGCCCCCAAGGCCACTGAACTTTTACAGAAAGGAGGGGTGAGGGGGAGGAGAGGAATGTTGGACACAAAAAAAAAAAAAAAAAAAAAAAAAAAAAAGGCAATAAATATGACATGCTTGTGCTGTTTAAGGGAAGTGCAGCCTGAACCCCAACACCTGCTGGATGTAATGGACTCTGAAGTGTTGTTTCAGAATTAATCAAGTCATTTAAAATCATAGCTGTAGTCTCCATTCACTACTCCTGTGCATAAACGCGCTGATCCCGATACTAATCCATGTCGGGTGACTTGAGCAATATATCACCATAATTGCCATTTTAGGGCTGCAAATTGGAGCTAAAATAACCAGATGCAAAAGAGATGGCCATATCATACTCTCAAGATGGATCTTCAAAGTTCAAGGAGAGTTCAAGCATGGAAGAGGCAATAGAGAGGGGTCAAGTGTAAGGAGATTGTTCATGTTCAAGAGGAATTAACTTTACAAATATATTGTTTCTGAGGTGGTAATTGTACCGTCTTACAGCTATTCATACCTCATTTAATCTTTGCATTCTTCTCAGCCATTAGAGTGATTGTTCCTCATTGAAATAAATTTCATTTTGACAAAATATTCTGTTTTAAAACTGCAACTAATTTCCCCAAGATTTTTTGCTTTAAAATAATTCTCTCTGAAGCCGCGCAGCCCAGAACCAGCCACGAGATCTTCAAACCACAGGCTCGGGATCCACGCGCAAGGCGAAAGCACTGAGACTGCCGGCTCATTTTATTGTCAGGCAAATAGAAGTCAGACTACCTTACGGTGATTAACAAATACAGAGCTCGAGATACCATCAAAAGGAGTGTTAAGAGCGCCGTTCTCACTCAAAATAATGCAGTGTGTCTGTGGGCCTGCTCTGGAAGCTTCAAGTATGCAAACACTTCAGCTACCATAGATTTTAAGGTTACCATCATGGCCTTTTAGGATTCAAGGATATTATTTCCCACATAACTTCACAAACAAAAGTTCACATGAACAGAGAAGCCATAGTTCTCCGAAGAAACCAAGCCAACAGACACACAGCGTTCAAGGGTGGGACTGTAACAACAGTAACAAATTGCACTGCTTCGTTTTGCTGAGGCTTACAAAGTGAGTCTTCCATAGTAAAATACGCATACCTGCCATCAGAGAACAGCAGTCCTAACACACCTCTGCAATCCTGTAAAATCAAAACAAAAGGCATTTCAATAAGCTGCACAGGGCAAGCACATAAGGAAGTTTAAAGGCGCTCATTAGCACTAGTTTTAAGACATTTCCTTATCTGATAGGCTTCTTTTTTTAAGAGGTCATATGAGCCCATTAATTATGTGTTCCTTTCCCAGCTTCAGATTGCACCATTAAAGTACGATTTCAGCTCATTTCTGAACTACCACCAGACCTAAGAATTACTGTTGGCACCTAATAAGTCATCTGCACCGCCGAGAGAGAAAAACACGCGTACCATTGTTTCTATAAGGCTGGGTCGTAAGGGTCTCTACTGCAAAGCCACGATTTAAACTTGCTCCTGCCACAACTGCAGCAGACAAAGGGACAGCCTCTCAGCCAGTGCAAATCAGCACAGCACCGCCGTATGTTGGAGAGCTACGCTAATTCATCCTGGCAAGGATCTGGTGACCTGAGCACGTCCAAACAATGGCATTAGGGGAAGCTAATGTGCTATGGGTTACTTGATAATTTCTGCAGCATAATTGGCCAACATGGAAACGTTAGAAATGATTGAGGTTCATAACTAATTGCAACCATTACCGAGACAGCGTTATTTATGATTAACTGCATGTAGTAGGCCCGATTCTGATTTCACTCACATCTCATTCTAGGCAGTTTTTTGACAGGGAGCTTGTGACGTTTCCTGCGTGCCCAGCTTCTGGAAGAGGCCAGCCCCCGTGGCTACAGCTGCGTTTGCGGCGTATGAAGTCCTACATCGTACTGAGAACATCAGGGAAGTCAGGTCTTCAGCGCTTGAACTCTAGGCTGAGTGGAAAAAAGGCCACGTTTAACTTGTTCTTTCGTTTCCCCGTCGGCAGAACTCCACTAGCCCGCCCGCCGCGTCACTGCCCGCCCCAGGTGCTTCAGGCAGCCTGGTGACTTCTCTGCCTCTCGACTCCCGTATTTACGTGCCTGTCAGGCAGGCTGGGACTACTCCAGCCTCATCTGACAGGGTCAGCACTGGCATCACCCGTGTTTCAAAAACTCATGTGCTGCTTTGTATGGAACTGGAGCAGACACGTTTCCTCAAAAAGCTTACATTGCATTTACAGTCCAAAATAAATGGCTTGAGTTTTCCAGTTTTGTTCCACAGGTCTGACCGGAGCTTTTGGGAGCTGGCTTCTCTTGGAAGTCTGCTTTCAACTATGGGTGCTCAGCTTAGAAACCTGGCTGGCTGGAAGATGACTTACAGCAGCATTACTCGAGTAACTTTGGAACTTCCTGAACAGAGAGAACAATCAGTGTGAATTCAACCGTTACTCCCCTGAACACAGACATATACAGAAACACGCAAGTATGTATATAAAACATGAAAATCCAGTCTCCCAAAAAGTCCCCTGGTTGGACGCACTCGTTACGTTTGCAACAGCCAAGTGAGAGCCTGGAAATCTCTTGCGCAGAACGAACAGTTCCATATCTTTATTTTCCTGAGAGCCCTTGTCTAAAAACAATCATCTGCAAATTGTAATTTTTCTCCACCTTTCATAAACATCAGCAATAGTGCAGCCCTCTCTCCCCCTCTCTTTTTTTATTCAGGATATCAGGCAGATAAGAGTTATCAGTAAAGGTCATCCTCAATTTCTGTACAGAAATGATCTGTCTCCGGTATGTAATAAACATTTATCCATGCCTTTATTAGCTATATTGGATCTGACAGTTCTGTTAAACCATTTTCTTTCATTTTGCTAGGTCATGACGGTTAATGCTGCTAAAAAATCTCATCACTGCTTTTGATCACTGTATTGTCTTCTCAGTATTATCAGGATTTTGTAAAGGTAAGCACTGGCTGGAATGACCTATTAAAGTTACAGCCCGTTGAGTTCCTGGCTTTTTTCTCACCACAATAAAAAAGCGAAGGAGTGCAAAGCATAAATTCTACTTTCGGGGTTATATTTAGTTGTGCAGTTGACATTTAGTACAGCAGTCACTTGAAGCCCACTTTGCATTGGTTTTGCTCCATCTTTTTCACATCCCTGAGGTTCTGAAACAGCGTTGGAAACCACACCATGGCAAACGAGCCCAATTAGTGGGACCCGGAGGTGATGTCCCAGTTAACCCCTACCATACCTGCAGCGCGTTAGGCATCTGCTCAGGACTTTTAAACAATTCCCATGATTTACGAAGCAGGCTCCATCTGCAGACTGAGAAGCGTTTAAAGCATTTTCATTCGCTCTCACGTGCTCGTGGCAGAGCGGCATGTATTCCAAACCCCAGCAATACTCAGCAAAGCGCTGGAAGATATTCACAGTTAGGCACCTCTGTCAGACTTGCTGCAATTCTCATCTCCCTCCAATCGGGTCTACGTTTCAAGCTCTAGGACAGACTTTCTTGCAGCTTAACATAAGTCAGCTGCATCTAAGCCCAGGGTGCCTTCCTTCAGCCTCTGCCCATTGTTCTCCATTGATGCTTACACCAAATTCATCACTAGAGTGTCTGAGTACATGAAATATTTTTCCAACTCACCGTTGTCCAGCACTACTTTGGGGGGAGGACATAAGTCAAACAGAAAGCCCCTTCTTTGTATGCCTTCTTGAGCTCCTCTTGCCATGCACCACAGAGCCACTACTCTGCAGTGAGATCATCGCCATTTTCACTGCTACAGGATCAAAGCACTGGTCCCCTGACCCAACAGACCAAATCGTTCCTCGATTTGCATCCTGCCATTGGTACAAAGTACTGATTTAACGTGATCTCATGCCCTGCGTCAGTCAGGGTACAGTCATTGCAGCTCAGAGGTCCAGTCAGAAATGTACCACCGTGCCATGACACCGAAGCGGACCCATGCTTTCCTTCCTGTGGAGCAATACACACATACACATCACCCGGGCCTTGAACCAGAGGCCCATAACCCCACAGGCCAACCATGGGGCAAATCCAGCCCATGGACCAAATCCAACCTCGGTCCATCCGGCATGTTTTCCCCTCAGGAGTCAGGAAAGGCTGCTCACACAGCAAATGCAAGAGCGCTTTCCCCAACCCATTCTCAGGGAGCTCCAGGGAGCGGGCAGAGGCCATGTCCCCTCAGCAGCAAGCCAGCTCCCTGCGGTGGATCTGCTGGACATGCTACAAGGCAAGTAATTAAACTGCTTCCGCTAGCCGAGGGGAGGCTGGTGGCATGCTGCTGTCAGCGAAGCGAGCAACGACAACCCTCTCAGTCTCCGCTGCTGCGACTGCTTTGATTCTGAGTTGGGAAATACCATTTCTGTAACAAACAAACAAAAATGCACTGATGTCCCTGGAGACGGGCTGCTCTGTCAATGCCTCCCGCTGATTCCCTGGGCTCTTCAGGAGCTCTACAGCCCTCTTTTAATGCTTTCTCGTTTCAAGGTAAAGGTAGTATTTCTGCACTCTGTGGTTCTCCCTAGCCAACTTTGTTAGTGGCAACACCAGTACACACTGAATCAAAGACGTTATCCTTCCAAGCGATCCACAGATCTTGGGCCATGGATCCTCAGACAAGTTATGAAAGTGAGCCAAAACCAGAGCGAGGAGCCAGTGTAACTCCCTTGGGAGGGGAGAAACATACGTATGATGTCAGTCTTAATTAAGACATCACAGCAGCCATTTGCAGAAGTTGGCATCTTAAAGTTATCCCAGGATACTGGTGCTCTTGGAGATGCCTATATGCTTAAGGTTAAAAAGAAGAAAGGCACTAGCAACTCTCTGAGTATTCAAATAAGAGATCCTATAAGGGCCGACCTTACAGAGACGGTTTTGCCAACGGTATTTAGGTGTCTCTCGCAATGAGTGTTCACTGAACGCGAGGTCTTCCTGTTCTCATGGGTGACTTCCAACAACAAAAAAAAAGAAACCAAAAAAACCCACTCTACTGACTGCACAAGTGGGCAAGACAGGGATACTGCAGTCACAGTGACTTCACCGGAGCTACGTTAAATATTCACAGCTAAAAACCTACTTTCTGCCTGAAGCTCCATTTTCAGTTACGGACTGTCACAAGGGGCCTGAGATCAGCAGTATAAAAAGGCATAATATCTCTTCTGGTAAGCAATATATTGCTTTTCTATTTCCTCGAGCATCCCCTTATTTGGCAGCAACAACCCATGCTCTTCTCTTCTTCCCTCCAGTTGTACCCAGCTGTAGCTTCACTGACTTCCAAAGGCAAACAGGGATGGACGAATGCAGCGACTCACAAGAACAACAAGGAAAATGTTTTCCTAGTCTCCACGACAACAGGCAAATCAAAAAGACAAATCTCTCCAAGTGCTTCTCCATAAGCTCTCCATATCCCCGTGTCCTGCAAGTCCGTGTTCACCACGGTCTGTGTGATACATACCTGCAGCAGGAGAAAAGGTCCTACCTTCTCGATAAAAATGAATGGCAACCTTGTGTACACAGGGGCTTGCGTCTCTGCTGCCAGGACACTGGTAAGCCCCAGGGAAATGCAGGAATTCCCTACCCTGGCTTTCTGCCTGCCAAAAATCCCACAACTTTCAACAAAGGAAGATCAAGGGTGTTAACCCCGATGCCCCAGCTAACTTAACCCAAACCTTGTTCCCGGTACCCACGTTTGGAGAAAGAGGCCTCTCTTCCTTGTCTCTAAATGGCCACCCAGCAGAAGTATCTCCCCACAATAATTCATGAACAGGCTTCAAATGGTGCGGGCTTGGAAGTGGAGGTTGGCGCAGACACGATTATCCTTTTCGCCAGCCTAAGTTGGAAGTGCAGACAATAGACACACAGACCAATAGATGCACTCTGACCTTGATGTTTCAGACCACCAGGCTGTTAAACAAGAGGCAGGACCCCTGTGGTCATGGGAATCTCCAGCATGCGTTTAAAACTGTAACGCTGTATTTATTGGTGAACTTTGCCTAAGCCATCTTTAATGTGTTTCAGGTGCGTATCTACTTGCAAAATTTTATGTGCTCTGTATACGCGCAGACGTACACACAAGGATACGGTGAGGAAGAGAAGGAGATAACTCCTCGTAACAGCTTTTAAATGACCAGTTAGCAGCAGCTACTGCCTGCAATTTTTCACCTATTGCCCCTGCTCCTTTTAGTTCGGTTGATAAACAAGAATTTGCTACTGAGCCCTCTCATACTATAAACAAGTAAACCTATGCCCTGCTGAAGACAACGGTTTTGGTCCGGGGCTCCGTTTCCTAGGTATTCTGCTTAAAAACAGCACAGCGGTTTTTGACGGCTGCGAGCGACCGAATTGTTGATATACGTACTACAGAGAATTCATCCTAAGTAGGCAGCTTTGCCAGGCTTAGCTCACTCTCCGTACAGTTCTTGCTCTACACATCAGAACAGGACTCAAAGTGGATATGGGACAAATTGGTTTTGAAGCGCCGGTCTTCCAGGAAGATGGAAGTCCTGATGTCTGACTTCTATATGAGCTAGCAGATCTGTGCGAAGAAGCGAGAACATCCATTAAAAGCACCTAATTGACCAATTTGCCAAGTTATTTGTCTTTACAATGAGACATTTAACACGTCCTGCTATATGCTGATGAATTTTAGTAGCGGAGAATAAACACAGTCCTAAAAAATAAAATCCCTATCCAGATAATGCAGCTGGCAGTTAATGATTACAATATGTGACACTTCAAATATACCGAGTCGATGACATTTAGCTGATTTGTCTTCCCTATTTTTTGCTAAGCAGGTTGGCAAAAGAAGAAAAACGGGTGATCTACTAACAAGTTTAATACAACCTTGAAATAAATTACATTCAAAAGCTAGAAGCCTGACTCACTTTAATAGTCAAATCATTTATTCCGAGGCTAAAAAAAAAAAAAAAAAATTAAAAAAAATCCTGCCCTGAAGTCATTATCAGCATGATCCTCTATTTGAAGTCTTGCAAAATGTTCAAGGAATGGCCCTTGTGATTTGACCAAAAGGAAACAACGCACTCAGCGGCTCTATGCGGGCCAAAGAAAATGGAGACTCCCTGTATGAGAATATTAAATTATTATGGCTTTTGCAACAGGGGGCACAATTGTTAGTGGCCCCCTTCCTCTGATAGCCAAGCTATGTTCCTCCCTGCCGTGAGCATTCATTGTCATACCTAATATTTGCATGCTTTGATAATAATAAGATTGTCAGGATAATAGCAGGGAAGTTTCAGTAGAAACTCAATTTTCAAAAGCCAGCTGTGCACAGCCCCAGTCGCTTTTTCTAAGAAGATGCCTTCAAAAAGCAAAATTAAGCCTTGCTCATGAGAAAAAAAGAAATTATCCCCCTCCCCAAAAGAAGAAGAAGAAAGGAAAGAAAGGTTATTGGACAAGAGAAGGATGAAAACCACTTCCTGGAGAAATTATTTTTATATGAGTTTAAACTTCTTTTTGTTCCCAAAAGCATTTTGGCCAGTGCAAGCAAATAATACTGCAAAGAGAAGAGCAGGTCTTAAATCAGAGAATAATTACCTTTGTGAGCTTTACTGATTGCACTGATCTAGCTGAAAGAGTTTGGGGGCTTTTCTCTCTCATCCACCTTTTTGCATGACATAACCATTCAACAGCTCAAATGAGGTGGGACATAATGTGATTTTTGGAAAGAATGGTACTATTGTTGAAGTCCAAAAAATCTGTATTTCTTAGGGTTTGGGCAAACTTGCTCCTTTGTCCACACAAAATAATGGCTTAAAAAAAGAAAGGAAAAAGAAAAAAGTCCGCTCCCTCTCCCCTTTTGCCCTTTATCCCTATTTCAGACTATGTCATCCTGAGTTATCAAGGCTGAGGGGCTTTAAAGCACTCGTGAAAAAGCCCTGCAAGGGTAAACGTCGTGGGCCGAGCCCTCGGCGGACAAGAAGCCAGAGCTCTTTCCCGTACGTCAGGAGGGCTGCCCAGCAACCTCCAGCAGCTCAAGGGCTGCGCTGTGGCTAGCGCTAGGCAGTCTTCACGCATCTCTTCAGTGCTTTTTGCTCACTTTGGCCTCGTTTTACGCTTTAGATAGCTTTCTTTTTAAAGTCATCTGAATTAAAGTATTTGTCCCAGTGCCATACGCTCCTCTCCAACTCAGCTGAGACATGGAAATCAGGTATTTGCTTCTGGGTTCAGGAACTTACTTTCTGTGAGTGGATCGCACTGAAATGCGCTGGTCTGTAGTAACCTCAGCCCCGAAGCCCTTTTCACCCAACACAGGGAGAGAGAGGATCAGAGTCAAAACCAGCCTTCCACGAGGACACAGAGCGATGAAGAACCATCTCCAGCCAGGCCAACCACCACCCGCTCTCATTGACATGTTGACAATTCAAGCAGGCCTGTATGGTTCTTTAGCACAACTAAATTGACAGAGCACACTTCAGACAGTCCAAAATGCAGGTGATTGAATCCCATGACATTTTTGGTCACTTGGACTGAGCAGGGAGAGATCTGTATTCTAAGCCTTTGCAGGGAAGAGGAAAAGACCAACTGCAACTCTCGGGCCTGCCAGCAGAGATCCATTTGCTGAGCCCCCTCAGACTTTTTTTCCTAGTGTGTAGCAGAAAGCAGACCTGACAGGACGCATGTCCATAGCCTGTCCCATTCTTTGCACACATTTCAACCTTCAAGCAGCTGATGGGGTGCCTTAGCCAAGAGGTCTTGGACACCACAGGGTTTTATATGTTTCTGGCCCTCGTAGGCTGCCAGAGAGTCAGAAGCAGCTAGAATGCACGCAGAGAAACCTGTCTGTTTCACATGAAAACGGGGATGTGTCTTTTCACTGGCTTGTGCCCTGTAGAGTTATTTATACAGCAAGAGTGAAATGAGCATAAATTACCAACAGGTGAAATGCATTCACTGACTCACGTTCGCAATGCATTGCTGTCTGAGCAGGAACAATCACAGAAGATGCGGTCACGAACAAGAGCAAAAGCATACAGGGTGCCTAGGCGGAGCTGGAGTCTCAGGCAAGACCCACTGGAAAGACATTTCCTCTGAGGTAGCAGTTCCCTGCTGCAGCTAGGAAGCTGCTGAGGGAGTGGCAACCTGTAGGAGAAATCCACAACAATGAGCAGAGATGTTAGCTAACTTGATACTCCCAAGATAAATAACTACTAAAATAAGAATGGCAAGTCGTACCCTCACTTCTGCCAGTACTGCCTTCTTCAGAGAGGTTTGAAGAGCAGATCACAGCGCTAATAATTCACCATTTCCTCCCACTGACCAATCTGGACAGCCGTATTCCACCACCATCTCCCCTGTGAGAAGACAACAACAAGACAATGAAAACGTTTTTACAATGCTTTCAAGTACACCCCATAACTCTAGCAGGGCAGAGACAGTCATATATTTATGCAGGTGTTGTCTCAGCAACACAGCCTCGCTACTCCAAAAAGCGCTAATCCCAGGCAATCAGTTAGCTGCACACTCACCCGTTTCTGCTTTTGTCACCTCCATGCTTCAGCCAGCGAGTGAATTTTGGTGTGCCACGTATAACACTATTTGTTTCACCCTGTGCTAAATCACCCATTTGCAGCACAAGAAATCAGAAGCACGCCCAAAGACTACATGTTTGCAATAGCGACCGCCCCACTGCAGCGACAGCCCCCTCCACTAAGCCAAACTGAGGTACAGCTCCCAAGCGCTTGGATGAAGGAGCTTACAGAAAGCAAACGCATTGCATAGATCTATAAATGCACACGCATACACGTAAATACAAACATGTATACATGCTGGGAAAGAAAATAAACGTTCTAGAGTAGTAAGCTTACTTGCAATGAGCAATTAAGCATCCAATGGCACACACTGATGAAAGGGAGATCTTTGCGGCCTGAAATTGTTATTATTTCTGTGTTACACTTCTTCCTGTTGTTTGGATTCACTGGAGCTCCATCAGTGGAAAAGAAGATAGCAGAAAAGATAGTGGAAAAGATAGCAGAAAAGCAGGCCTCTCTAATTCACTGCATTAAAGTCCATATTTAAAACACTGAAACTTGTCAAAATCAAACTTCTTATATTTTACATAAACAGGGCTACTTGACTCGCTGTTTTCCTTGCAGGTGAGAAAGCACTCAACACGTACCCATAGTCATGGTACCAGCTCTTGGGGAAAAGCAAAATAAAAAAAAGAATGGGAAGCGTCTTCAGTGTTAGCCTGGATCCGCGGCCTCCCGTAGGAGGCGAAGGGAAAAGCTGCATCAACAAGCAGTGCTGCAGGCAGCACTCTCAGCTGAAGCCAAGGGAGTGGAAACAGCTTGCACTCCCTGACAACTTTATATCTCTCCCTCTCTCCCTGGGCCTGCGCTCCTGCGCCTCAGCTTTGAATTCCTGATGTGCCACTCGCTTGCCCTTTAGGAGCTAAGGAGTTGACATCACCGTGCCTTTCAGAAGGCAATCTGTCAGTAAAGCACGAAGAAGGCATCAAAGGGGTAGAAAGCAAGGAACAAACCCCAATTTTTAGTCCAAAGCGCAGGAGTCCCTTACACAGCACAGAGCATTTGAGGGTCTTCCTGGCTGGTTTTGCCCCCTCGGACAAGCGACGGAGCACGCGTTTTGCCAGGAGCCGCTCAGTCTGAAAGGCCAACATTAGGACTCCTGCCCGCAAGACAAGTTTATCCTCAAGCTAGCTGATCTGTTCCTTTGAGAGGGGCACTGTGGGACAGAGACGGAGAGGGGGAAGGGGGGAAAGCTTTTCTTTACACTTGTGCTGTTCTGAATGTGGACCATCTGTGCCCCCAGCTGGAGTGCTGGAGATGGTCTGGCACTTGAACCACACCATATTTACAGATCTAAACACAAATGGCTACTGCCTGATTGTTTCATGATTCATTAGTCAGACAAGCTCTCCTCTCCCGCCAGCACAGCTGTTACAGAGTAAACCTTTGTCACTTAATAGGCCTGATTATTACTTTCCATCAAAGGTATTGATCTGTGTCATCTCTACTTAAGGGAAAAGGGGAGAAGCAAAAAGGGGACCAAAATGTGTCGGGAAAACAAGAAGGGGGGCGGGGGGGAAATTAAAAAACAATGACATTTGTATGGTGACTAGAGGCACCAGTCAATACGTTTAATCTCTCCTGGATGTACTGTATTCATGTATTCATTTACCACAGTGACTAGGTTACTCATGGAGATGAAACGTCTCACATGATGTGGCATTCCTTGCACTGCACCAGACTGCTGCAGTCACACAATATGGCCATGCATATAATTGCTCGACCAAATACTCAATGTGAATTAACAAATAGTATTTAAAAAAAAATAGAAATCAATTAAGTCATGCAGCAGAAGGTAAAAATACAGGTTCACCTCTCGATGGCATGAGACTAGATGAAGAGCTCGATATCGAGACTTCAGAGAATCATCCCAGGGTTAAGCCCTCGTCCACCCGAGTCAGCGGTGCCACCCCAATTTACACCAGCGGAGGAGCTGGCCCTTTTTGTTTAGCAAACGAGCTCGGGGCAGGACGTGGTCTGGTACGTAATTGCGATGCGGAGTGTATTTACCACAGCTTGAGAGCTCCTCAATGCTCCACTAGCCGCCTGACAAGCTGCCATTGCAGCAACTGCAGTGTTATTGCAAATTCACTCACTCCATTGGCGGGATGAGGTTTGCAACATCCAGATTGAGAGTTTCTCTGCCTCTCTGCCTCACAACATTGTTATTAGCAGCATTACTGCTTCCCTGCTCCGAGGTGGTACCTGGTACCCACCGTTCCAGTGACCAGGCGGACAGCTCAGAGCCACAGACGCAGCTCTGGTGACAGGCTCGGCTGTGCCAGCGGGGAGCGAGCTCTCAAGGAAAGATGGTTTCACTCTTTCCACGTTCCCTGCATTTAAGGCCTCATCTCTGCTGAAGCCAAATCCCAAAGCCCTTGTCCAGTCCTCTTTCGGACTAAACAGCAGCAAAGGTCTGGGAACTAGGGGAGAGAAAAGGAGCCACAGCAGAGACCACTTCGCTTGCGCCCACAGCAGCACAACAGCGTCACTGCTCAGGCTCCTGGAATCAAGAGGAATAAAAGCCGTAAGTGCGTCTTCAGAGCCGAACAGGACATATAAAACTAGCGTGAATGTTTTAAGTGCTGTGTTCAGTTCTCCCTCCCAATTTGGGAACAGATTCAGGAGCAACTCCAAAATTATTGCTGCTCAGCTATCCCAGAACATATTCTTTCTGGGTGAAATCCACTCCCCTTGTTCCAAGCCTCAATAGCTTTAAGACAGGGCAAGGAATCATCTTTTTAGCCCTTTTGAACCAGAGAAGTCCAGAACCCAAACTCATTCATACACAGTACAGTAAGTCCTTGACTACATAGGCATGCACACCTGCAATTAACTCCTGTGTTCCAAGCAGAGAGCAAGGTCTAACGCCAAACAAGCTATTACAGGATGGGGTCTATTCTCCATATGAGAACACAACAATGAACAAATGCGTAGGTCGCTGGTAAATACCCAACAAGGGGGATTTTCTGGTTTTCCTCGTGCAGCTTGCTTGCTGGGCAGGCCTGCAAGGATCGCCTCAATTTTCCCCACCTTCCAACAAACTCTTTTTCCCCCCACTGATACCTCTCAAGAGCAGCCTATAAATCCAAGGAGCTTTTCCTCAAACCAAGACCTGTGTTTTCAAAGCTAAGAGGTCAGTAAGATGTTACACGGGGAATACCAGTCATTTAAGGTAAAGCACTGTTGAGAGAATGAAGGACAAGGAGCGGGAAGCTAAAGCAGCAGTGTGGAAGACCTGCTGAAAGCACTTTGTTTCCACCCGAGCTTAGCCTGCCTGCGGGGCCATACCTGCCGTGTCCAGCCGAGGTTCGCAGCGCCCAACGACAGATGCCGAAGCAGCGTGTCAGTCGATAGGGAAGCAATCGACGCGCTCATGAGAGAAGCACACAGGCGTGCGCACAGCTATGATGTGGAATATTCTTTTGCAGTCCAGCTTCCGCCCGAAGCTCTGAAACAGACCGAAACACGTGCTTTTCAGACTAGATCCGTGCCGCTAAGGAAACCTGGCCCCTCCACCCTGGTATCTCCCCCCAGCCCACTAAGATCCCATTTCTACCCGCTCGCTCCCACGTCCCGAGGCACGTGTATTTTTGCCGGATGGAAAGAAAAAACGGAAGACTGCGGTGCATGACACCGAGCAAGAGCTGTGGCACACACAGTCCACAGGAAAGTGTTGCTTGGCAATACTGCGTGTGCTCAGCTTCCCGCCAAGGGACCAGCGTTGTCCCTGTGCCAGGAAATCAGCCATTCCGCTAACAGGCAAAGCAGCGGCCACAGAAGACGGAGAAGCAGAAGGGAGCCGTCAAACCCAAGAGACACGCTTGCTCTCTTCTCCTCATGTGCTACAACAAATAGCAGGGGGGTAGGGGTGGGTGTGGGGAGCGACGAACTGGGGAGATGCTGAAAATGTTAGCTTAACCCATTTATCCTTCTGGTGCATTAAGGAAGAAAACCGCTTAGTCGGTGGTTAAAGGGGGACCAAAACCAACATACTGAGACGACACCTTAGAGCTTAGGCTAGGAGCAAAAACCTTCCCATTTATGAGCTGTCTTGGAATGGAAAAGGGTGTAATTTTGTCGCTGAATCATTTAGAATTAGGCTGAGTAAAAGAGTCAGGAACAGGCTGTTAGGAACAATCCTGCAGTAGGTAGGTCTTTGCTGCTGTCGATTCTTCATTTTCTTCCCTTGGAGACAATGTTTGATTCTGGTAGTTGCTGACAAGACTCGAGCAAGAAGCCAGCATGGGAGAAAAAGACACACACACATTAAAAAAAAAAAAAAAGAAGAAAAAAACCCCACTCAAGTAGCTCTGGAATAAAACCCCAGCATTCCAAAATCTGCCCTTTCTGGGAACTTGCTGAGAGTAGGGTTTTATTATTGGTTCATAGGAATGGGCTATCCCTGGGATGGAAATGCTGCTCATCAGCTTCACTAACCTTTTTAACAAGGTGCTGCTGAGACACGCCAGACTTGTTTTCTTCCTGTTCTCACTGATGCAAATCAGGAGCAATTGCATATAAGCCCAACATCACACCTGCTATCAGTTTAGCCCAGTAAGGCCCTGGATAGCTGGCATTACCAGCAACATCTCTTCAACTTCGCAGCAAAAATCAGATAGAAAACTTTTTTTCTTGTAATGAATATCAGAATGTCGTTGTTTAACCTCAGTCGGCAACTAAGCACCACACAGCCGCATGCTCACCCTCCCTCCCATGGTGGGATGGGGGAGAGAATTGGAAAAAAAAAAAGTATAACACATGGGTCAAGATAAAGGCAGTTTAAGAGGACAGGAAAGGAAGGGAAAATAATAATTATAATAATGATAAAAGAATATACAAAGCCAGTGATGCACAATGCAATTGCTCACCACCCACCGACCAATACCCAGCCAGTCCCCGAGCAGCGGTCACTGCCCCCGGGCCAACCCCCCCCCCCCCCCCGTTTCTATACTGAGCGTGATGCCGGATGGTATGGAATATCTCTTTGGTCGGTTTGGGTCAGCTGGCCTGGCTGTGCCCCCTCCCAGCTTCTTGTGCACCTGGCAGAGCATGGGAAGCTGAAAAGTCCTTGCCTAGTGTAAGCCCTACTGAGCAACAACTAAACCATCAGCGTGTTATCAGCATTCTTCTCATACTAAACCCAAAACGCAGCACTACGCCAGCTGCTATGAAGGAAATGAACTCTATTGCAGCTGAAAGCAGGACACAGAACCTGCCCCAACACCCAGCATTGTGTACCTTCCTTCCTAAGTCAACAGGCACTAACGGTCCAGGTAGATTTCCCACCTATTGCCAACACTGAGTTCCTCCCTTCCCCTGTTGTTGAAAATAAACGCCTCTGACAGCCTTGGCAGGCACAAGAGGCCTTAAGGCACCGATGACATGACCTACCTACATGCCAAAAGCGTGGCTCTGACTTTTCTGAGAGAAAGACACTCAACTGCATTATTTTTCTCTCACTTGTGCCTCTGTCGCTGTGCTCAAAGCAAAGCCAAATTAATTCACACCTACATAAAGCAGAGGTTTAACAGGTCAGATCCAATGGTGGCAACTGACAGAGCTGAATCCGAAGGACTTACTTTGCCCAAGTATTTCCTGGCAGGAAGACCTTCCCCTTGAGAAACAGTACAATGCCTGCAGCATCGCTGAACACCTATGAGCCATCATCTGCGGTTTTGAAAAGACTTAGAGGACATCCCAACAGGGCTCTCCAGAGGGCTGCTTCAC
Organism: Pelecanus crispus; assembly: GCF_030463565.1. Classification (NCBI taxonomy): domain Eukaryota; kingdom Metazoa; phylum Chordata; class Aves; order Pelecaniformes; family Pelecanidae; genus Pelecanus; species Pelecanus crispus. The sequence goes on from NC_134646.1 coordinate 819,780, forward strand.
TCACTAGAGAGTTCTTCTGACCAGCTGCCACGGAAGGCAGGGGAGGACGCAGGCTGCCTCTCACACAGGCAGGGAAGGCAGCGGCCTGGGGCAGCAAAAGCGTTTCTTGACTTTGGGTTGCACGCGAGGCTGCAGCCTGAAGAAAGGGGCCAACCAGTCTCAACTTGCCTCGGGCCACGGATGCCTTCATGCTGGATCTGAACGGGACTGATTGCCACGAAGCTCCTCGTGGCTAGTGATGAGAGGGTAACACAGGAGCAAAGAGTTCTCCTTTCACCTTCCGACCTTGGCTGTGGCTGAAGGATGGCGAGGCTCCGGCAACATCCGACTGAGTCCATCCCCAGATTTTCCATATAAATATTTATGTTGCAGCCGGTATAGATTGCAGCAGACCTGTGTCAGGTTCCTTCTGCGAGCCTCGTGAAGTACGGCGCCTTGCAATTGAACTGTGTCGTCAGCCGAAGACATCTTCCCTGGTAGGGGAGGCAGGGAAAGGAAAAAAGAAAAAAAGGGAAAGCTTCAGGTCAAACGATTGATTACAGTTTTGAATTACAGGGGGCTATTGATTTTTCATTAAACACCATGTACTGCTGTAAAGCGGAAAAAAAGTAATTCATTGATCAGAGCTGTGGGCCATGTTCACTTATTGGCTTCCTGCCACATCCCATTATTCCCAGTTCTAAATGTATATTGAAGTCAGTTCATTCTAATCATTGCCTCCTGTCACCAGAAATGTCTCTCAGTAACTATTAGTTTAATCACCCCTTTCTTACAATGGTAATGAGTGATAATATCCAGCATTATGGCAGATTCATGAATATTATTCATTGTATTACAGCGTTGCATTTCACAATGCTACAGTTAAGGGTCTGTCAGCATTTCCATTACAAAGCCCCCAGGCCTGGGACTTTATAAATCACTCCTAAAAATTTGCTGCTGGCAGAAATAAGGAGCGGAAGGTGTCTCGGTTCTGGAGAGAATATTGTTGGAACTGCTCTCTGCAAAATCCTTCTGGCCACAGCTTAGCTGCATTAAATGAGTGCTGGAAAGGGGAGTAAAAAAGGGGGAGAAAGGAGAGGAACTCTGCCAGCTCAAGCTGCTTTTTCCAATTGATTAAAATGCCATCATTTCAAAAACAGGATGATCTTGCTGTTACATTGGACGGCGATTCAGGAGACAGGCATTCTCTTCCTAAAGCTGACACAGACAGACAGCACGACCATACTATCTTGCCGATAGTGACACTTGAAATTGAAGAATGTCTTATCTGAAACCTTTTGACTTATGCAGTATGCTTTTCTCTGTACCGGCTGCTGGCTTCTATGTTTGATAAGCCACGTTTTGAGAAAGCTGCTTGCTGTAGGGCCATGTGCTGAAATGCCAGATTTTACGTAGCACCTGCTTCGGTAAAACCTCAGCCTGGGGACAACGGCAGGTACAGTTTTAGTAAAAGGTTTGCATCCAGTTCCAGTACCCAGCCTGCGGGTTTAGATGGAAACTGGTCAAATTTGGGATTTACACCCACACCCATGGGAAACCTTTCTGTTTCCAGTGACAAGCCAATAAAGCTGTCACTGGAGCTGTATGCCCTAAAACTGACAGCAAGCTCTGACCCGTTATATTCAAAACTTTGAGCTGATTAAGATTTGCTGAGGTGAACAGTTGCTTTTACACTAGCATCAAGCAAGAGGAGGAAAAGCAGATTTTGCAGGATCCAAAACTGTGCCATGATGACAGAAGATAAACAAACAAACAAAGCAAACAGAAATTGACTCCCAACTGTTTCTGCCAGCACAGAATCAGAATCAGGGCTGAAATATAGAATGGTGACCATAAAGGCTATTTTTATAAAAACACCCAGGAGATCATCTGTTTTTACCTTCTGCACAAAAAAAAAACCAAAAAACAAAACAAAAAAAACCCACCCAAACCCCACCAGAACAAAAAACAGTTGTGACCTGAAAGGAGTCAAAGAGAACAAGAAGCAACAAGGAATACCAAGTGGCCGTGCATTCTTAGGCTATTTGAGGACTTTTTACGCTTGTCGACTTTGTCCTACTTTTCGAGATGCCAAAAGCGTCTCTGATACTCAAGAGTGCGTACTTGAACTTTGCACTGGCTGTTTGAAATCACTTCTCTGGAAGGAGAGAGTGAGCTTACCATGTTCTTCTGTAGGAAGCCCCAAACAGGTAACAGAACAAACACCACCCATGCACATGTGCACAGGGTAATAAATATAAGACAAATTTATTTACTCCAGTAGATGAAAGCATTTAGAAAAGAAAGATCCATTAAAGGAGAACATACAGAAGCAGACCACATGAGTACTAAACCATAATGTAGCCTTACACTAACTAGGTAGAATTAGTACCAGATTGACCCTCTTCCAGCATCTACACACTGATGGTGGTGTCAAAAATGGCTTTTATCTGCCACCACGTAGGTATGCTCCAAGCCATTGAGCCTGGTCTTAAACTCATACAGCGCTGGAACAATTTACAGACAACTCATCCCAACTCCCTGCACAAGGGTCTGCCATTACACACAGGGCACGTTTTGCCTTCATTGCTAAAACTGCAGCTGCTTGCTTCCATCGTTTAGTCCAGAGGTGCAGGTGCTACCCTTTCCATCAGCATTTCATCACCGCCATTCACTGCTGCTGTGAGTCACGACAAGTGGTATCCACTCTTCCACCTACTCCAGGTAGTGGGCTCTCAGGGGCAGGCAGGGCAGAGTGACAAGGACTGAAGAGTGCCTCCTCGCCCACTCAAGGAGAAAGGGGCCCCCGTGAATGAAAACATTTGCCCGAGACACCCAAGGGAGTTCTCTTTTTCAGCAGGGGTCTTTGGGGCCTCCAACCCTGCTGGAAAGCAAGTTCCAGCTACAGGCAGAAAAAACAATAATTCATTTACTTACTCGTGTTCTCTTGCACAAAGTGTCTTTTGCAATGTGTTCCGATACATTGCCTCTCCCTGAGGCCAACCTCCTGCTGAAGCTCTTCACAGTTTGTTGCGAAGGAGAAGATGAAGCCTGCTAATTCCTGCTTTTGAGTCCAAAGCCTGTACTTGAGAGGTCAAGTGGGGCTCAGAGTGACCATCTGGACAGAAAAGAAACAGCAAATTCCAGCCATAAGCTTGCTTTTGTACAATGGGGCTCTGCGGAGACAGAAAGACAGGTCCTACACACAGTGCAGCAGAGGAGGTGGTAGCCACTGTAAATAAATTCTAGTGAGGAAAAGAGCTAATGGGTGGGTTATAGTGTGTGGGAATAAGGTAGAGGATGACTGCAGCGTGGGCAGTAATCAGCCTAAAGGCATCCCAGAGGGAGCTCTCCATTCTCAGAGGATGCTGCAAAGATAAATAACGCTTTCCCTTACCAGACACATGCACAAAAGAGCAGCTTATCCACGTCAGGTAGTTATATGGCTCCTATTATCCAAGTAAGCACTTTGCAATCTTTGCTGTGTTTATCGTCACAACACCCTGATGAGGGAGGAAAGCACAATTCTCGCAGACGGGAGCAGGCTTGCCTGAGTACATTTTGAGTATGGCAGGAAAAAGAGCGTTGGTGAAGCCAAAGAGAGCAGGACCCAGACTGTCAAAGACACTTCAGCTTCTATATCACACAAAAAAATCACTTGGAAGAAGTCAATGTGCAAATACGCCTGAGGATTTTGACCTAAGTGACTAAGCCAAGCTCACACAAGGAGTCTGCAGCAGAGCAGAGGACTTACCCCCAATGTTCTCAGGGAAATCTTACTTTCATTCCTGCTAAGACAAATACACCCACCACGGACAAGAGCATCCTGCATTTGCATGGCATTCACCAAGCCTTACAAAAAGTCAGAGAGATCAAAGCTATTAATTTGGCTGCCTGAGCACTCCTCATCTCCCAGAAAACCTCATGCCTGCAGCAGCCAGGTCATTTAAAATGGATTGCTTGATGCTATTAAATATACACCCTAGGAATGAAGCCCTTTCCGGCAAGACCTGTTTTTTCCTCTAATGTCCTCACCTTGTGCCAAATAAACAGCGTTGATATCACATCACTGGCAAAGGACAGAAATCCTCTGCAGAGCTGCAACAACGAGCCTTTCTCCCATGCCAGTATACAGCACACATCTTGGGGTAATAAAGCCTTCATTTCATGCTTCAGCACACCTGATCTAAGGCTCCGATTCAGAAATGTATTCGGTGACAGCTCGATTCAACAACAGCTCCCACCTAGTTTCACTATGAATGCCCCCATAGTTTATTCCCATTTTTAACTTTTAACACTGTTTCCCATGGTAAAAAGAAAACACAAAACATTCAGACTCCGTACCTTCCACTTCTCCGGTAACTTTTGCACATACTAGTCTACCATAGCCCAATCTGAGAGTGTGCTGACGCTCTTTAAGACAGTAAAGCTCCTGCAAGTGTCATGAAAATAGGTGGCTGGTTGGAAAGAGCAAACATTTTACTTCAACAGCAATTTATACCACATCTTCAGAGTTGACCCCTTCTCTGACTCTCTCAAGCTAGTTCTTTCTTGCTGAGTGTCTCGTCATCAGCCCATGCGATTGGTCTATCGGAGTCCAAGAGGATGCAGAGCACCATGAAATATGTGTGTGCTTGTCAAAAGCACAGCCTAAATAGTTACAGTGCTGTAAATATAAAGTAAACAGCTGCTGTACCTTACAGTTCAAGGTAAGACAGAATAGCTGGCGTAAATTGTACCAGCGCTCTATCAACATAAAACAACAGGGCACAATATATTACTGTGAGCCCCAAGCACTTCGCATCTGTCTTGACAGCATCGTGAGTTTGACACCCATCAGTTCCAAAGATAAAATACAGCTTGCAAAGGGAATCGTTTTGGCCCTGCATCAGAGAGCTCGTCCCTACGATGGGGCAGGAAGACAGTACTCTCTGTTCAGGCAGCATTAACGGATTCAGGCAATGAAGCACGAGGCAAATATGCTGATCTGTTCAACGGGAAAATACCTGTCAATATAAGTGTCAGTCCAGCTGGGTGCTTAACGCTGGCATATCACCTCAAGCACCAATTTGAAGAGAGCTGCTCGCAATCTTAAAGTTATGCACATACTTATGCTGTATCCATCATATACTAGGGCATGCTAAAAGGGGATCTACCAGATGCTACCTTGCCGCAGCATTTCCAACAGACTAAACGACATTCCTTGCCTGAGCCAGCTTGGGACCCGGTCTTCACTTCACCATAAATTTCACCACGGCCATTACCAACTCCACCGATTTAAAAACATCACCTCCCCACTCCTGATGGGAAGGCTGCGCACTTCTGAACAGCAGAAGGCTTGATTAGATTATATATTACATTAAAGCCAACAAACATATGCAGCCGTCAAATAGGGAACAATACTGAAGCTCACATGACAATTGGACACTGAAAATGAGCGATACAAGCCACAGTCAATACCCACTCTCCTGATCCAAGCCTCTTCTGATCTTACCATTGCTTGGAAGGGAAGATAAAAGCAAGTCACTCCTTATATAATGTCCTGATTTTTTAATGGGGCTTTGACCTGACAGAAACCCTTAGCTTTCAGCTATTCCTCACTTGAAAATCCCAAAACTTTTGCCCCGTCCTGCTGTGCCAAAATCTTTCTGCTCAGGTTTAACTCAAGGTACCCAAGTGATTCTGCTGAGGTCATTGGTGGCATTTGCACACCGAGTAAGAAATGTTGCTGAAAACACAGGGTGGGAGACAAACGGACATTCAACTCCCCTTCCAATGCGTGCCTGGGCAGAGCGCTTGCCTGTGTCCAGGAGCCAGAAAGGACTTCGGGATGCCCGGGTTCGGAGGGACCCAACAAGACTGCATGCCTTCTTCAAGTGAAAGCTTCAGGGCTTTGTGGGATGTCAGTCTAAAATGTTTCAAAGAATTCAGGTTGTACGTTAGCAGAGCCCATCATCACAGGCCCAGCCTCAAGCACGTTAGCCATCACGCTAAAGCCTGGCACGCATCTAAGCCACTGGCTGAATCGCAACCCAAGACAATGAGAGCTGGAGAACAAGTTGTGACCACGGTCACAACTTCTCCGTATTCATTCTGCAATGGCACCATGTATTCTGGACACCATCAGGAGGGTATTGATTTTCACAGATAATCCCGCTTGCCTTACTCAGACTCAAACCTTCAGACACAGACTTAGCCCTAGGGAACGAACGGAGCAGAAGCAGAGCAGAGCCAGGCACAGCAGGCATTTGTGACTGTTAGTGAGCACTGAATATTGCCAACCATTATAAAACACAGGAAAATAGCAAGCGAGGCTTTAGCCAGTTTAGATAATCCTGCAGGGAATACTACCAATAGAAACTAATACATATGCAAGCAATAGCAAGCTGCCTGGGAAACTGAGGATTTTGCCTTTGGTGTCAGATAAAATGCAACACTTAAATTGCCTTTGGTCCAGCATTAAGTGTATTATTTAACATACATCTATCCCCAAAAGATTGTTGCTGAATATCTAAACAGATCTTATCATCTCTTGTTCAAAGTTTTAGTACAGGAGGGCAACATTATGCTTGCGGTTTGAATTAAGAGCGACTGGTTTTGCTTGTCTGGAAACAGTCCAGATTTCTCCCAAAGTACCTGGGAGCAGAATTTGCCCATGTGGAAACATCTCCCAGCCTGGATGGTGACAGCAGTAACTCGTGATTTCTTAGGAATACTCAGAGGTTCTCTGTTTAACCATCCTGCGTTGTACTGTTGTACTTGTGTTGTCCTAGACCCACTCGCTCACCTGCTCTTGCTGTAAACTCAATTTGTCTCTTTCCGCAATCCTTTCCTCCTCTTCTAGGATGGCTGTATAGCTCTTCGTTATGCCATCCTGCTGCATACGTTTGTAAAACACTAATGTCCCAGAGAAAGGGAAAGGGTGAGGGCCCACACACGGCATAATAGCATTGCTATGCCAAGAACAAAGCATCCCCAAATGGGGGTGGTCGGCAGTACAAGTGGCTATCAGAAAGTCAGTGCAAAATTCAAGAGGCTGAGCACTTCCAATTACGATTCAAATCTGCCATTTAGTTCATCATGTTTATTTAGGCATTAAAAGCAATTTTCCAAGCACATGTCTGTCACATTTAGACACAATGGGCTAGCCTGTAATTAGGAAGTATATGACCTCACTGCCTTTAATTGGGAGAAGCTTGCATCCAATCCGTTTACCAGATGATAGAAGGCAACTGGCATTAGAAGGGTAGTTCGGTGTCAGCTGGTAGAATGCGCACAATACCTGCTATAATGGCCCCCAATTCATCATCACCCCCTGTACCATCAGGACTTTGTCAATGGTTTGCTCATCAATTTGCTTGTGTACCAACACAAGAGATCAGGAGACAGATACTGCATCACCGAGAATGATCACAGACCGGGGACGGGGGGGAAGGAGAAAAAAAAAAAAAAAAAAAAAAAGAAAAAAACCCAGGAGTGGCAATTTCTGCTTTGGCAAGGGAGCAGGGCAGGCACAGGGCCAAAGTCAGGTTTAGCCTAAGCGGCTGTAACCTGCTAACTTTGCACCTGCTTATTTTAGGCCAGAATTTAGCCCATACTACCCACCAGGGTACGCTGCAGCTTAAGGCACAGGAACACAAAAAAAAACTTTAAGACTGAAACACCCCAGCAAAAGGCAATAAGGGAAAGTCCATTTGCTGTATGAAAATACAGCAAAGAACTCCAAATCCTGCTGCATGTATCCTACTGCGCAGAAAGTGCAATTTTGGCCTGGTTAAGAGCCGACAGACACAGCTCTACCTCCGCTGCACTGCTCCCGACTGCTGGACAGGTCACATAACTGTGACCCATCCCAGGCACTGATTCTCAGAGACAAATTCAATTGCTGTCAGTAGTTCCAAACACAGACCATCACCCTCCACACGGATCTATGCTCAGGCCCAAGCAGTCCTGCCAACTGATTTTTTCAAAACAGGGAGGAGAGGGGGGAAAAGCTATTGTGTATAAACTACACATAAAATTGTTATTGCTTTTTTTTTTTTAAATACTGTGATAGCAATAGAACCTGCACCTCTGCTACATTAAGCCTCGAACAAGTTCAAGAGACAGGGGCAAAGAATGTGCAAAACAAGCATTAGTAAAAAAGAGTCCAGCCCCTATCTCCGCTGAACATCCTCTAAGGGGCTAGGGCATTTTAAACCGTACGCCAACCAAAACGTTCTCACTTGTAAAACCAGCCAAAGGTCAAATATGTCCTGCTTCCTTTTACACAGCTTTCTGGTACGGCCTCAGTAATTCCACCTCTAACTTGGAGATCAGAAAGAGTGAGTAAGTTCCCTCTCACCATCATCCTGGAGGAGGGGAACCAGCCTCCCATCCCCCTGCAAGCGGCAAGGAAACCTTCAGGTGCCCAGAAAAGCCTGCCCTGTGGTGCTGGAAGTCAAGGGGAGAGGTGAGCTCAGGATGGGAACGCACTCCAGAGCAGGAGACACTGTCAGCTCCTGCTGAACACTACTGTTTCACAGGAAAGCTGAGTGAGCAGCTGGTCCCGAGGGACTCAGCAGCCCCGTAATTTGGCTACGCCTGCCGCAGCTCCTGGGCACTGGGAACGTAATCCAAAGGCCATTCAAAACCAGGGTGGCTGGGAACGGGGTGCATCTGTGTACAAGCTTTGCCTTTCACTCTTCTCTCGGGTTCAGACCCTCTGTCCTGACCAGACCTTCATTTTGAAGAAATTGTCATAATGCCACTGACCATACCTGCACAGGATTTACTTCGGAGAACGAATACTTCCGAGATGCTGATCAGGCGTTATCAGGCCAGGGGAAAAGTTAGATGCCTACTGTAGTTATTCTGGCACTCCAATCTCTTGCTGTGCACAGTTTGGGTAGCCCTTCAGCACAGCGGCAAGACCCAGCCTTCAGCAGAGATTTTGCAAGGGAGGGCAGAATATTTACAAAGATATTTTTGCTTCTGCTCATTTGGGCATAAAAAAAAAAAAAAAAAAAAGGCTGACCTATATGAACCGTTAGCACTGTTTCTTAGAAAAAAAAAAAGGAATTGCCATCAGTGATACGCATCTGCTGCTGATCCCTAAGCGACCCACTAGAAGCTGCTCATGGTCAGCTCGAGCACAATGATGGAATATGTTCATAGAGATACGGGATAACCGTGCTTTGTCTTTATTTGGGAGTACAGTGTGCAAATGGGTGAGCTGGTAGGAAGAAATCACTAGCTTCTAATAGGAAGATCCAGTAAAAGAACAACTGCATTCCCAGCAGATTTGCCCCTTTTTTTTTTTTATCTCTGTCAAACCTGCTAACTGCTTGGTCTTTCGTGGACAACCTATTTTACTGGGGCAACAGAGAATGTAAGCAAATCGAGACACGTATTCAGGCACAAGGAAATGCACCTGGTAGGTAGAAAGAAAGCACAAAGCGAGCCGGCTCTCCCACCTTACTAGTCCAACTTCCGTCCTTAGCACAATTCATGAGCTCTAACACCAAGAAATTGGCCTCCTAAGAGACAGCCAAAGTATGCGCTAGCTGTAGCCGGCCTCTTGCTTCCTTCCATTCGCAGTTCCCTCCTTCACGCCTACGCTAAAATAGCCTACTTCTCCACGTGGATTCTGTCTGCTCTTGGCCTGCTTCAGTTTTCCTCTGGCATCCCAGCTCAGCGGGTTCATCCCACGCTCCCGTCCCAGCCACCCACGGGGTCCGCCTGAAAGACCTGACAAAGAGGGAGAGCCGAACTGGTTACTGCCGTGTGCCTGATTTGTATTCAGAGCACAACGGGGGGACAGACCCCAGCCTCCAGCCACAGCTTTAGGATATAAAGCTGGGCCAATGAGGGAGAGAGAAGCTGCCTGCTTACTGTTTCCAGCAGACATAAAACATGATTCCCAATGTGCGCTCCCAATAAAGAGGGGCTGGGGGGTGGAATGAATAGCCATTGAGCCTATCGTGTACTAGATTGATGGGTTAAATAAGTAACCCAAAAAAAAAAAATAAAGCATGCAGAGCAAACATACATGGGGAGGCTTATTACATTACTTGCATAAGAGAAAGGGAGCAGGCGATGGGCCTTGAGGGCCTCCAGAGCAATTAAGCCCCCTCGCTGTTTTCGGATAGGCAGGGCTGGCCGCGGCTGTGACTCGCATGCAAGCCCGCAGACATGGCAAGCTCCTCTCCGGAAGCTGCTTGCCGCTGCCGCCGCCGCTGCTCTGACTCGGAGGCATCGCACGCGAAAGCTGTCAGCTCGAGAGCCAGTTGTCCGAAAGCAGAGGCTGGTGCCGGCGGAGGGGGTGGGGATGGCAGCGGATGGGCCGTGTGGCGCACAAATGCGTGCCCACGGGCCGGGGGAGCCCCCAGGAGCGCAGGGAGGGGGCGTCCGTTGCGGGAAACGCGGCGCCTGGCATTGCACATGGCTAAAGAGTGGAAGAGAACATCATTTCTTTAAACTCATCTTGCATTCAGCCAGCTGCATATAAATTTCCCTCTATCTCATCAAGCTCTCACTGTTTGGCCTCCTCTGACTGATATTGGCTCATCATACTTAATCTAGGGTGAAATTTCCTCGTCTGAGCTAAATTACTCGCAGCCATCAAGGGAAACGATATTTATTTTTCGTGGGGCTAATGACCTGTCCCCCGGACCCACCCACTGATGGTTATTTACTAGGGCCCAGATGCTTGGGCTCAAAATGAGTGCTAATGTCAGCGGGGGCCATTTCTCATTCAGGTCTCTGATTGAATTGGAGCGATCCCATTGACATTGACTCTGTGACTTTTAAGGCCATTACCCTCAGCAAGAGATGAACCTCTCATCATTGCTCCAACACTGACAGCTGATTAGCGACAAATTACAAGCGGGAAGAACCTAAGACTTCGTCGGGTGAGGGAGGGGCGGAGGGAGGAAGAGGAGGAGGGATTCGGAGGAGGTAGGGGGAAAGCGCAGAGTCGGGGAAGGTGGAGAGAGTAGCAAAGGAGGAGGAAGGAGCGGGAGGGAAGAGCAACACCCAGAAGCTGATGCAGCCTGTTGGCATTGGTACTGCTCTACAGACTTTCGCCGAACCCAGAACAGGGCCCAAAGCCAAAGGTTGGAGGGAGCGGTGAAGGCGCACACTGATGGCGGAGAACTTCAATCGGAGCAAGGCCGGGAGGAAGAACCTCCACTTTGAGTCAGCGGGTGCAAAAGGGACAGCAGGGCGGTCAAAGTGCCATGCGGGGCAGACGGCTTGGTGGCGGTGCGCCGGCTCTCTCGGGAATCGCAGGTCCCGTGAAGACAGAAAAAGCTCCAGGAAAGCAAAAAGCTGCTGCTGGGAACCGGCAGCCCCAGGGGCTGCGTACGGCTCTGCCGCCAGCTCTCGCTGCGCACCCTCTGTCAGTCCCCTCACCTCGCTGCCTCCGTTTCCCTACTAGGAGGCTGGACCATCAGGAGTGACCCCGATCCAGACAGCACCTTCCCAGGGCTATCAGCCACTGACGTCTGACACAAAACACTCGCTAAGCTGCGGCGAAAGCTGCCCAACAACCCTGATAGGGGTTTCAGTCAGGGCCCTTCCATTTTCCGTGTTCTTAGCTAACAGACAGTAAGTAACAGAAACATCACCAAACGCACTGTCATCATGACATATTTCACCCAGCGCAGCGGTACCCGAGCTTCTCTTTTCACCGCTACTGTATTACTTAAGGATAAAGCTTTGGATGACTCTGGGCCACACTCACAGTTTTGTTTCTAACCACAGAAACGCAGCCACTTCTGCTGTCAAACACGGGAGCCAGCCAGTAACACGCACCAGCTCTCTGTAGGAGCTCCTGCAAGAGAGCAAAGAGTGGGTGTTATTTTAAAGCTGCCAGAGAAAAATTCCATACCTGAAAAAGAATGCTACCCGCTGTAGATACAGTTCTTATCTGGATGATTTGTGAGGCAGACTATGCTCCCCTAAGTAAAAGGGAGTATTTTTAGTGACACAATTAATATAAATGGAGCCATCCTGAAAGGCATTACAAGGAGGCTTGTTGCTCTGCAGTCCTGCATAAGCAGGCTTGCAGACGCTTTACAGCTCACAAAACACCAGGCCCATTTAAAAGAAGAAGTGGCATGAAATACAAACGGAGAAAATGCTTGCAAGGCTGAACTGCCACGGTCGCAACTGCCCTCTCTGAAATAAAAACTGGCTTTGGATACTTGGGCAAACAAATGCAGTATGCCTAAGCACAGTCCCGGCATGCCATGTAAGCACCTGAGCTGTGATTTCTGTTAGTCGAGATCTAAAAATCCAAATGGACCTTCAACAGCAGTCACGGATGTTTGAATCTCAAACCCCATGTGAAGAAAAGTTGTTCTGAGGGAACCCGAGCCTGCGGCCAAACCTCCCCTTGCCGCTTTTTTACAGCCGCATTTGGCAAGTGCCTGCCCACCGTTTCTGAGGAAAACCAGCAAAAGCAGTTGCACTGCTGTCCCCTCTCCTGCCCTTCCACTCTCCTCTGCACACCATTTCTTTTACCCGTCTCGGGAGTTCACTAGGAAAGATATCACATACTCAGACGCCCTAAAAACCTCTCAGGGACTTGGCAACGAACAATGTATGGGACTAGCTGTACAACTCATTGCGTTTTATGGCCTGCTTAGAAAAACTGAGATCTCATTTATGCTGATGTAAGTCTAGAGCTAATCCATTCAAGTAGATTTAGATACCCCACTGCAGAGCTGACGGGTCTGCCATCACGTTTGGCTGTAGTTGACCAACTGACACGTACAGCAACTGAGTGACAACCCTGAACAGGGCTCTTCGCATGTTACAAGCCTCGTCCCACCTTCTGCCCTACGTGTTTAACATTCGACGGCTTCCACAGAATATCCTACGAGTGAACGCAGGCCGTCTTTTTTTATATGAGCCTAAGCCACTGCAGGCGTATCAGCATGAAAGGCGTGCTAAGGGATCAATGTCCATCCTCTTGCCAGCCTAGGTCTGATCCTTATAGGAAGTTCCCTGGAGTACTGCCCAGGTTTTAAAAGATCCCGGTAGCAAAATTTCCACCCAAGAGACCACCCCATGAGTTCATTGCCCTCACTGAGGTTCTCCTCATGCAGGGAACTCCTCCAGCAGTTAGCAATTCCTCTAACCCAATTCCTATCTACTCATACCAGCCCATCAGCATGCAGGAAAGCAACCTGCCCTTTCAGCACTGGTCAAACCTGCTTTGAGAGAAAGCATTGCCAAACCACCACCTCCCAGCACTGCAGAGCTGCGTAAGGCTCTTCCCTCTCCCGAAGCAGGACAACAGGTACCTGGAACACTCAGCAGAAATAAAAACTTTCTACGGAAAACAGACTGGGTTTGATGAGCTCTTTTTGAAGTGAAAGCAAAAAAAAGGGTAACTGGCATCTAATAAAGTCAGAACACTCGACTGATTTGGTGTACAGGAACGCTTACGTCTTCCAGCTTAAGACAGTCTTTCCCCGAGAACAGGACAGAAAGAGAGGATCTTTTCCCCTCAGAATTAACCTCCCCAACAAATGCAGGGTTGTGGGGGTTTTGTCATCTTTTAGAATGGAAAAGAAATCCAAGTAATTGAAGCAAATCTAGCTGTCACTTGGCCAAATGAAACACAACCTATTGACTAACTGCAGCATCACAACACTTAATAATCAAACTACATCTCGGAGCATACAAACATTGCAAAGGATCTTGCATCACCCCTTAAAAAACTCAACATAAATAAAAAGGAAAAGAAGAGATTTCTTGCGACACGTTCTGACAAAGCAAAACAAAGCTTGCTAGGCTCCGGAGGTTTGAGCTAAGCTAAGCTGACAGGTAAGCGCAGCTCCGATTTGCGGCTGCGGAGCAGCAGCGGGAAAGAAAAGCTGATGGAGTGCCCGATGCCTGCGCGAGCTGCACAGTTGCTGGGGTGGGCCCGTAAGCCCACGCATCCAAACAGGCTAATGTTCTCCTTACCAGCCTGATTGGTCAATTTGGATGACATATTTTGGGCATCTCTGCTTACTCGGTGACTGCGACTTGTACACCGTCCACAAATCCCCATCTGCATCTACAGATGGTCCACTTTTTTTTCCTTCCTTTCTCCACTGTATGTAACAGCTCTTCGAGGTTGCAGAAGAGAGAGGCAGAGATGCGGGTTTACTGTATTCTGCTACAGAAGCCAGGTAGACACTTGATTCAACAGAAGTAAGGAAACCCCAAATTCTGAACCTGCAATACTGTCCACTCTGCGCTGTCACACCCCTCTTTCGCAGGTTCAAGCTCGCACACAAAGCACAACCTACACAGCAGCATTTAAGCACTGGCCAACACTTGTTGTAGGACAAACCAGAAATAAAATCCTGCAGAGTTTTTAACTGTATGATCTTAATTTTTACTTCACTGTTTAATATACTTTATTCCAGACTTTGTAAAATATTCTCTTTTTCTGCACCTCTTCTCTGCACATTATGAGGAATGATAAGATTTACCTAAATCGGGGAATACCTTACAAAGCCTGGGAGAGCTGGTAAAATGCCAGGAGGAAATCGAGCTCCAGATTTATTTGTGCTGCACAATATCTACCTGTCTTTTCACATTTCCCCATTCCTAACTCTCTATTTGCTTCTTCACTATTAAATAGTGACACACAGAAGAGGGAAAAGACCTGTTTCACCACTCATCCAGTTTCATTTTGCTTAAGCTCTAGTGAAACTGGACCAAAACCAGGGGAAACAAGTTAAAAAGGGAAAATTGAAGAAACCTTTTCTGCATACACATATGCTCACACATACACTGGTTCTTTCAAACTGCTTCTTCTGAAAGGAGAAGTTAATTTACCTGTATGTTAGTATTTAATACTGGGCTGTTAGTGCTGTGAACCAAACTTTTTTCAAGATCCAGGGCTTTTGCCTAGGAATTTGTTGTTATTTTTCGTTCTTACTACTATTGTTCACTTCAAAGAAAACAGATAAGGATTCAGAGCCTAACCACGCTCCAGTTCTGCAAAGAACTAGACGTGCGTTTGCATTTGAGCAGAAGCAAAGGAAAATCTTGCCCTCCCTCGACTCGGAGCTGGGCTCCTGTATGAAATTTAAACTCCCCCCGTGTGAGAAGCCAAGCCCGCGAGCGGACACGCAGAGGATCACAACTTCTGGACTTTTTCAGATTTTTCTGCAATGCCTAGGACTGCAGTACCTGACTGCTTCGCAGTACCTAAACGCTTCAGCGTCAGGGAAGCAGCACCAGGCATGGCATAGGTGATTCTTCTTTCTTTACAAACTAATTCCACGTCCCGTGTCCGTGCTCAGAGGCACAAAGCGCTGCGGAGAGTCACGCTTCGGGCGAGAAGCACCCCTGCAGCCCTGACCCCACCTACCCATGGGGGCCCGCAACAGCTTTTGTGAGACCTTCCGAGTTACCCAGACTACCCCACCAGTTCCCACCTTAGCAGCTAAGGCCATGCCACGTATGTTGTTTCCCAGCAGTTTGATTTCGACAACTCATTTTCCAGGGCCGGCCCTGCCTTGCTACGTGCTTGCTCCTCTTTCGCTCTGGAGCAGGGTGCATGTGCAATGGTCTCTGCGCATACTTCTTACTGCAGGTCGTTACTGAGCTACATTTTTCAAGTGGCTCTCACGTATTGCGTTCCTTTATACTACAAATATATCTTCTCCTTTTTTTTTTTCTTTTTTTTTTTGAGTGTGTATACTGGGAAGTCCCGCACTTGCAGAGGCCCAGCTTCGGCACCCTTCGTGAGATTTCATTTACATTAGTCCAACTCTGAAAACACATTTCGTATGATATTTTGCCAGCTGGGCCCAAAACTATTAATCCATTTTTAAAATGCAGACCACTTTGTTTTTAATCACACACTTCTATTTTGAGTTGGGTGCACCGTAATCCATGGAGTTCTGTAATTTTCCACTTCATTTATTTTGGATGTAATGAGCTGGTAATAATGTATATTTCCAGCTGAAATGACTGCCTGAAATGTGGAGCACAAAGTCACAAAAGTAAAGAACTTGGGGAGGGAACATTGCTGCCTGAAGTTTTACGGAAATAAAATTGAGCAGCTTTAAGACATGGAAGATTCAAGAGAAATCTGCCAGATATCACAGAGCGAAAGCTACGGTTAAGTGCCGATTTTTCTATTTTAATACTTTTTTATTTTTATTTTTAGTACTAATTGCTCTGCTAGGCTGGACCCTTGAAGAAGTCTTCATGCACCTCAGTACAGCCTCAATTACAGCCACGATTTCTAGTAGCAGAGGGGAAATCCCCTCTTCGTCGAGGCGTTCGGCCCAGCTCCCACTGCAATCAGCCCGGGAAGACTCAGATGATGAGTCTCCCAAGTTAGGCTCCTATCTTTCACTTGGGCAGCTAGGCAGGGGGTTGATTTTTCAAGGCTCTGAGCAACCGGCAGCTCTGAAAGACGCTTGAAAATTCGGCCACCTAATTAGATGTAAAAATATAGGGCACTATTTTATACCTTGAAGTGTACTCTGAAGTACATGTCATTTCTTTCATGCCTTGAAGATACAAACGGCTTTTCCTCTGCTCCAGGAAAGCAGCAATTTGATCGTAAGCGATAGCAACCAGAAGCTTCACATGCGAAATGCATGTTTCTGTCTAGCGTGTGTTCTTCTGCTCCCTCTGGGCACGTACAATTGACACTACCATGTCATTATACCATGGAAATCCTTTTTGGTTTGCCAAAGATTGCAAGGATTAGATATCTACAAAGTAGGTTTGCCTCATGCGAACATACATGGGGTTTTCATCTCGTTAAATTTTAAAATAATCAAAAAAAGTTGCATCTTCTCGAGTAGCGCCTTTTTCAATACAATAATAGGTACAAAATCAATTCGGCGCTCTATTCTTTGTTAGTCCCAGCGACTGCCAGAAAAGAGGGAGTATTTACAGCAGCTATGTTAGACAACTGTGTTCTCTGCTAGCACAGGCAAGCCAAATTTTGTGTTTCGGCTTGGCTACTCCAGGAAGGATCTGGCCTGGTAGGTTCTGTGTCATCTAGATCTCACGAGGAAACTTGGCAAAAAAACTAGTCTGTCTCTTTAAGAGTGAAACTGCTTTTAAAGATGTTAAAAATATTAGTTTAAATGCTACATTCACAGTCCTGCTCTGCAAAGTGTAAACAAAAGCTGATTAGCCAAAGACATTTTCCCCTGTAATTAGATTCACTCCTCAGTTAAAAAAAAAAAACCACAAAACCCCACAAAAAACCCACCTCATAAGGAAAAAATGTCATGTGGTTGATTTTCACTACTCTACACAGAGCGCTATGAATAATGTGGCTCTGCTAATTGGTACCCATTAGGGCACTGAATCAGAATCCCCCTGCCCCAAACAGGCTGCCTTCTCCTGATAATTACAATGTTAGGATGCGACCCCCCAACAATTTCGGGGCTAATCACCGAGAATCCTGTATACAGTGTAACGTTGCGTTATTCAAAAAGGTAATGAAATTCCAGGAAACATCAGATGCAGCAGGTACATGAAGATAATTTTGTTTTTATAACCAATTTCAGTCAGATAAATACTAGAATCCTTTCCAATTTTCCCCCCATGAAACTAAAGTGTCACTGAGATTTACAGCCCCCTCAAGTTCTCTTTTCAGAGGAACATTCATTTACATAAACAGATAATCCCAGATAAAAATTTCCATTAGACAAAGGTGAAATGGATCAATTTTCTCTGCCAAGACAAATCTTAAATCTTGAACAGATAGGGTCATTATTACACCAGGCCCATTTCAGAAATAATGTATTAAAAAAAAAAAATCAGCCGATAGCAGCCATTTCCAGCTTTCCAATTATCTTTAAGAAAAGCTTATTCTGTGGACAATAAAGCACATTACTGCACAATATGATACAGTCCATAAAGATCACAATGTTTTATGAAAGGTTAAAGAAAGCTCAGCACATTTAGGGGAATGTCATAACCCACAAAGTCTTTCAAGACTTAACTGAACCCACGCGCCGGCTGTGCAAATATTGTGCTAGGGTTTGCGGCGCTCCCCTCCCGGTATCAAAACAGCGCGCTAGGAAGCATATGCCACCCCAGTTCCACCCTGGAAGTCGGGTATCGGCGTGTCGTAAAACGGAAGGTGAAGGAGATGCTTGCGCAGCTCTTCTTCCTCCGGGGAGGAGGTGAATTCACCCATCCCTACTTTATGTGCGGGAGAGGAAGAGACGGTCGCTTACCAATACTCACCAAGCCACGGGGTCCCTCTGCCCTTGTCTTCAAGATCAAACGGCTCCCCCGGACCCACAGGGATGTTTGACCACTAAGCAACACGGGGGGAGGTCAGCGTCCACCTCGCCCGGCACGCTGCCCCTTCCCTCTCCACCCCCAAGCTGGTTTGGACACGAGCGCAGCAGAAGCGAAAGCGCGGCCTCTCCTCCCCACGGCTGCCCGCCCGCTCCCCACCACAGCACCCCGCGCTCCCCGCCAGCCGCCGTAGCCCTCGGTGCCATGCCAGAGCAGAGCCACCAGCTCTTCCGCTCTTCCCCCGGCCCAAAGCTCCAGAGGGGGACGCAGCGAGGCGAGGCAGCCAGGGCAGGAATACCCTCCTGCGGCAGGGCGGCCACGCCGCTCCCCCGTGCCACACCAGGCTGTCAGGCCCCTGGGAACCGAGTTTATGAGGGGTGACAGCAGCAAGGGGAAAGTGCTAGAAATCACTACCTAAGAGACGCAGCCATCAAAGCAAAAACAAGCAGCACCTTACCTGACTTTTTTTTTCCACCTAAAAGGAGTCAGATTTATTTGCCATTTAACTAACTGCTCCTTACAGACACCACGTGAGGAACGGGGAGAGCAACGATATGGGACTGAGCAAAACCTGGCTAGCGCCAAGAAATAAAATCCCATCGTAAGAGATAACCTGCAGGAAGGCTTTATACCCGTCAGTGCCAAAGCCAGCGCTACAGCGAGCTAAGCCTCCTCACCATTTAAGGGGATAAGGCTCCATGAAACCCTGGGAGAGCTTTAGAGACCACAGTGCTTTGGGTCTGTGGATGTGCTGCCACTAGCTCTGAAATACGAGAAACAGGAATTGCCTGAAAAAGAAATGGAAACCAACAGGCACATCTGGACATGCTTTTCCAAAGTCTTCCCCTGCACCACCGTGTAAGGCAAAGTTAGGTTCGCTCCTTTGTTAAGGGCAGCACAAGACCTTCAGGTGAACTGAACAGTCTTCTCCTGAGCAGGGACCCGATTCAGGGACTTGGTCTCTCACGTCTTTTAATGCTCTTGCTGTGATGGCTCTTCTGGACTGAAAGACCAGCGGAGGAGAGGCTGCTGGTTGCCATGTGCCCTTACAGCAGCTCGCACGCAGGATCCCTGGTTTCCTCTTCTGTCTGGTCATCACCACAATCTAAAATGCCCAAACTGTGGAGTAACAGCAACTCACGCACCTCTGGAAGGGAGGCCGCCATTCATCGGAGTGCAAGAAAGATGTGCATCTGCACAAGAAATGTTCAAACTTCTCTTCAAGGCTCTTGTGGTTCAGTTTCTTTCAGAATTTGTTCAGACATTGGCCTAAAGGTCAGTTTCTTCACATGAGCAGGATCGTACCACGGAACTGCTAAAACACAGACTGGTCACGGTGTTCCCTCTAGGACCCCGTTCCCCAAAGCTGTTATTCAGTGCTTGTATATTTGAACCCCTCAGACAGAAAGTGGTGCGCCGTCAGAAGTTGCCCCTTTTGTAGGGGTAAAGATAGAGCAGTACGAATCTTCATGATGGCTAACTTGTTCTGCAAGAACAGATACTCGCAGAGCAAACATTTGTACTTGTGAAAATAAGATCTCTTTATTCAGTCTAGCCACAAAAAATAGAGACATACCAAATTTGAAAATAGAAAAAAAAAAAAAAAATCTATCTGGAATACCTAATTACTGGTAAAACCAATCACCACCTGACCAGTAATGAAAAGTTTCTTCCTGCATTGCTAGAAACGCAAGTACCTTTTACTGACACCAGAAAACCCTGACATCATGCATCTAAACAATTACACTGTTCAATATAGCTATATATCCAGTTCATTAGCTGACAGCACCGATGTTGAATGAAACTCTGCACGCTGTGCAAGATTAACACTGCTCTGAAATTAAACCTGGTCAGATTTTTCAAGTGATGCTTCTGCTTCTCTTTCTGTCCTACAGAAACAGGACGGAAAGCCTGTTGCTGACTTGTACAACTTGAAACTAATTGTCAACTATTAAAAGAATCACTCTGTGCAGAATTTCTGAATGACTACTCGAATTGTAACAGAATGCCTTCTGTTTGAAAAAAGCTGATTTTCTGTAAAGTAAATAAATGCCCCAGCGGTGAACTTAAATAATTACCTAAAAATAATCACAGAAAATACATCTGTTCTATCCCACCACAAATAGCAAAAAGCTCAGCAGCAACAACGCTTCTTTACAACTTTTTAAACTCTCTTAGCCCGTGTGTAAAGCACTGTTACAGTTCAAAGAGGATGCGAGGAATCCAAGGTAAATCAGAACCTCACCTCTACCAACTCTGTCTTTCAGACTTACAGACGCTACGATTTCACTCCCTGTGGTTTAGCGACACGCAAGACATAAGACGCCTGCCATTTTTGAGAGGAACAGAGCGTTTAACTTGGTAGTAGTTTTAGGCTGAGGAGAACAGATCTCTAAAAGGCTACATGACTTATTGACCATTGCACAGGAGCCACTGTAGAAGAGGGACTTGCATTGCCCAAAGAGGGGTCACTGGATCATCCATCAAGTCTCGATTTGGTCCCACGTGCTTCTAAATAAAAGAAGGTAACTGTTGGAACCCAGAAAAAAATAAACCAAGAGGGCTTTTCCTATGAACCAATACAAGTATGGTAGATCGAGCTGGGGTCCCATCTGCCTCACTGCGCAACATCTCAGCTGAACTTCGATTGGCTAAAGATGTAGAAATCACATGAAAAGAAAAATGATTCTGATTTTCAAAAGTGTCAGGCAACGTGATTAAAGCTGTCAGGTGCAGAAATCAGCATGGCTTGAATGAACAGCTACTTGCAGTTCACTAGAAGACAGTACATGCCTGTCTTCATAATGTTAGGAAATTGCTTTAATTTTGAGCTGAGAAAGTCTTCCAAGTAGAGCCGTACTTCCTTTAACTGTTATCGGAAACTATTTTAATGCGTGGAAGTACTTACTATTGCAATCTCTGGCGTTATCAGTCATAACATCTAATGATGTGGAGATTGTTGCCTTATAAAATTCACAGCTGGGTAGCTACATGGCTGAAGGCTAAAACCTATTTTAAAATCCAGTGTTTTAGGAGGGAGACTGTTTATTAAAACATTTTGCCCATTAAAAATATATGACATATCATCGGTCATTCCATGTGATGCAGTGCCAGCCTTTTTTTAGGCAGTCCACTTGGGATGACTGCTGAAAACCTGGCAAGCCTGTTTGACAAGTCCACATCCTAATAATTTACTAGTCCAACAACAACAACAAAAAAAAACCAAGAAAAAAACCCCTTCCAGCAGCCTGAAAGAGACTCACCAGTGCCCCTCACGTAGCATGCCCAGAAATTGCTCTCCCATACAGCCACAGTTGGTCTCTTCACGCTGACAGTCAGAGATTGACATTCAAAAAGGAGGTAATTGCTTGATCTCCTCATGTCAGAAGTTACATTGAAATAATAATGAGGCTGTAGGTCTCCTCCTTTTTTGTTTTCTCTTTTTTTTTTAAAACGTGGTGGAGAGAGAAATGCTGATAAATATTCTTTCAGCAATTACATGGGTATTTGGCACCTGCTTCCAGGAGCTGATGCATGTCTTAACTTAGAGAACACAAAGATGAATACTGTGAGGCTAAACAAAAACAAGCAAAATCACTGTCTCTTCTACCATTCACCCATCTGCACTGTGTAAGGACGGCCTTTGGCACCCCACAGGAAGGATCCCAGTTTTCACAGGTGAAACTCTCTCTCTCCAACAAGTACTCCCACTGCAGTCAGTGGTACTACCAAGGGAATCTGAACACTAATGCGAGTGACTGAGTTCATCAGCTGATCCCACCTTACAAACAGCTAGTGTGCCTGCAATCATTATTGAGAATTATCTGGAAAAACTCTTGACATAAAGTTGGGACGACTTGGATACAGAGAGATGGATGTACAGTCAAAGTCACCTATTCTCCCAGGTTATTTGCTGCTCGTCCTGCAACTCCCTCTCATGCCGGCTGGAAGCGGCGGATCTCTCCGTGAGCTAAGAAACACCACAGGCGTTGACAGCTGCAGGCAGGCAACGCTTCAGTCGGGCTTTTCCCTACTTGCAGCAGCACGGCCGACGAGGCCAGGCAGGAACTACGATGCCTCGCTCCCTGAACTGCCGAGACGGCTTCTGGATACCAAAGGGCAGCTCGGGGGAGTGAGAATGAGTGCACACTGGACTGCCTGAATGCAAGGAGGATGGCGGGTCCCCAGATCAGAGGTGGCAACCGTGTTCTGTTTGGTCTTTGCCATGTCACGCCCAGCCAGATTTCTCACCATCGGTAGAGTTATCCGCTCTTCCTACTCGACACGCAGAAGAGAGCGCCAAGCCCAGAATAGACAAAACTTGCTCAACAGCTGTTAAAATGGCTTTCCTGTCGGAGCAGAGGTTTCCTTAGGCAAGTCCAAGTGGGGATGCACACAAATATGTCCATGGGACCCAAGAAAACATGACCCATCCGGTAGGTCTTTGGTTTTAAAAGGCCCCAGCTGAGCCTTTGCTTTGGACTAACTCTTCAGCAAAAAGAATGCCATGTTTTATACTTGAAACAAAAACGTCACCATTGCTAACAACCAGGAAAATAACCCTGACCTCATTGCGCGTCCCCTTGTGTGACAAAGCATGGATACTGTTATTCATACTTACTGTACAAATGTTCCCAAAATGTCAGCCTTTCCTAACGATACTAAAGTGATTGAAAATTAAAGTGCAGTTCTGGGCAGGGAACCGACTCTATTAAAAAGAGAGAGACAGAGAGAGACCGTGGCCATTGCCCATAGCTGTTCCTAGCTGTCTTCCAAGTTCTATATATTAACTAAGCTTATGTACAAAAGCCATTTTTTTAACTACTGTCAGCACTGCAGAGTCAATACAGCAGCAACAGAGCAAGCTGTTCTGCCTCATGCCTCATCAACATTTCTCACACTCTGTATCAAAGCACCGATATTAGCAAATTCAGCTGCCCTTCAAACTTCCAGCTCCAGTCAGGAGAAAGCATCTGTGGCTGTTCAACTCCTTGCAAGGCTGCCGAAAAAAATCCCAGCTTGCCAGAAATACCCGTAATAGCCAAGCCTGATTATTCTCCATGACACATGGCCGTAGGACAAGCAGGAGAGCTGTTGAGCTCCGCTCACTTCCTGTCGCTCCACAATATCCACGCTGTACTCCAATTGCCACTCAAAATCCCTCCCTAGCAGCGCAGATCAGGGGGTTAGCTGTAAGCTTTCCTAACTCACTCATATCATTCAGCATGTCTACAAGAATCAAAAGATCTTAGAAGGAGAAGAGGCACGCTTCAAATGTCTGTAAGGTCACTGCCTAGTGACACCGCAGAAGCTGACAAAATAGTAGCTCTAGTGATACGTCTGTTGCAGAGTAAAAAGCTTTCAATCCACCAGTCATTGCGAGGGCAGGAATACCGTCAGAAGGCATCCATCAGTTTTGCAAACTGTCGGAAAACATGAAACAGAATAAAGATAGGCTTTGGGCAAGAGTAACAGAACTCTAACTCCCTATGTCTTAAAGCGTACAGCACAAATAGGGAGTTAAATCACTGCCTCATTTTACCCGAGTATGGCATCACGAGAAGAGAGTTTATTATCTTTATTCCAAGGTTACAGAAAAAGGAGCAGAAGCGTAACAGAATTCTCAAGGTTGGTCAAATTCCAGTGCTCTGCAGCCGCTTTTGGGATATGCTGATGAGTCTTGTGTGACCGACAAGATACGGTACAAAGCATGGTTTGTGAGCCAAAGGAAACGGCAAAGAAGATGCAAGAGGAGAACCACTGAGAAAAATTCTAACAAACATTTCTAAGATTATGCAAACAATCTTGTAGGGACCTTGCTTAATGTTTGATAACTGAAAAAAAAAAATCAACACATTAGCTTAAATATGTGGGATTAACTGATGAAACAGTCAAATAATTTGATGAAAAAAGGGGCAAATGAGGCAGAAAAGCAGGCTACTGACCCCCTTCCTTCTCTCCTCCGCAGAGAAGTCCAAGTAATTGCTGAAAAGAACCATTCTAGGGCTCCCAGCCACACATTGAGATGGGACTGCGGCATCTACTAGCATAAAAAGTAGACAAACAAGACATGACAAAATAATACCTTAAAAACAATTGCAGGGTTTCGCTAGTTATACTGTACTTGGTTCCTCACTGACTTCCCAGCACTTCCTAATACATTGTCTCCTCCTTACATCTTTGCACTTAAAAGTCTCAATGACGTAAAGAAGCTAGACAGACAACCAGTATGAGAGAGGGAAGATGAACTGTACATCTTTGTAAGATCATGGGATTCCAGTTTTAGTAATCAAGACAACTGAGGAAAACCAAAAATCTCGTAAGACCATCTAACTAGCAAGGGGAAAAACCCAGTCCCAGCACATAAGCAACAATATCCACAGCGCAGACAAGCAAAACGAGACAATCATTTCTCCCCTATTTCCCAGATCTTTCCATTCCAAAGCATGTTTGGAGGCAAGGCAAACCTTTATTTTGACATCTCCAATTCTCAAACTATACCAGTGCTACTTAGTGGAGATTTTGGCATTTAGCAACACAGTCAGGAGAAAAAAAAAAAAATCATGATTTGCACACGCTCATCTTGGCAGATGAAGAAAAAACAAGACAAAAGTAAGTGCAGTGAGATGATCCCGAACAGCAAGTACGCAGGCCCTGTTTGGGATTAAAGCAGCACTGCACAGATCAAATTAAAGAGCACATTAAAAGTTTGGAAGAGATTTAGGCATACAAATTCTTATCACAACCAAATGAGAACGCGTGTCTCCTGTCACATTTACAACGACGTTCAAATACCTACAGAGGTCAGTCAGCAACAGCATGGATTTACAACAAAAGTGTTGAAAAGGGCACCTGATCCCCCTGACACCCAGAAATCATCCTGAGCGTCCGCACAGCTCAAAAGATGTTTAAACATCGCTGAAAATCCAGCCCCTCTTCTCTCTCACGCTCTATTGAGAAGCTACTCAAGAAATTACAATCCTGTAAACCACTGCTCTAGGACTGCTTTACCGAAAGGCTATTTTGACTTTTAATGGTGTTTTAGAAACACAATCCCCGTTTGGGAAATCTGCTGTCAGACTTTGACCAGGCGAGGGGAGACTCAGACTTTCACAGGAATGGTCTGGTTCTTACTTTACCAAAGTCAGAAACCCACAGAGCTGTCGAAGAGTGAAATTACCGTATCGACCAAAGCTGTCCACAATTCCTGGAGTTTCACCCTCATTATAAATAAATCAACTAAACTCACCACAACTAGAAAAACAAAACCTCTGTGGGCAAAAGAGTTTGTCTCGAAATGCCTTCTGTCATGGCATGAATTCCAGCTGTGATAAAATTTTATAGGCAAGCTGGATTTAGAGAGACCTTTAAATAGGAAAAAAAAAACCCAAAACAAAACCAAAAACACCACCAAAACCCTATGCTCCTAAAATTCAGGACTCCACAGAAAAGTGTTCATTTTTTTCCCTACCAATTTCAGTGGAAGCAGGCTGTTGTGCTAGGAAACACCAACCCACATGATTAAGCAGCTTTCCAAACAGCTTCTTTCTTTCCCTGAAAATCCCCTGATTTGTCAAAAAAATTCCTTTATTGTCCCCTCACCACTTTCACCTTCAGAACCTATCCAGAAAAAAGCCATTTGTCAATTAATTCCAGTTCTTTAGGTTCAGGACTCTATTATGCTGCACAATTGTTCATGTGTGTCTGCTTAATACGGAGGGAAAAGATGCTGCTACATTGGAAAGAAAAAACAGTAGGCTGGGCACAAGAGGTGCCTTCTTCCATTGTGCGCACAGTGCATTTTTGCTGACTGTAAGCTCTCGCATGGCAGGAAAAAGCCCAAATGCCATCCTTGCTCTTGCTATTGGCAGCTGCTCTCTTATCACCAAAGAGAATTTATCGCACCACTGACAGATGCTGAGATTCAGAAGCCGGAGCTGAAAGCCAAAGGGACTGAATCAGAAAACAAAAACGCAAAAAAACCCAAAAAAAATTAAAAAAAAGAAAGAAGAGCCCTACCAAAACAAGTCACTCCACTGCACACATCACACACCCTCTCTCCACGGGGAGAGGAAAGAGAGCCTGAACCCCCCACAGCAGATGTCAGGCGTTCTGTTTCGGGCACTCCTGGAAGTCGCTTGGGCTCTATACCGAGGAGCGTGCTGGAGAAAACCACGGAGAACTTCACCACAAAAATCCTAGCGGGGACAGCGCGAGGAAGAAAGTTTTATCTCCAGGGAAAAGGGCCTTGAAATCAGGCTTTCTTAGTGTTAAGGTCCCTCTAGTTATCAAACACAAGGTACTGGTGTTCCTAATGCTCTCTCATAACGGGATTTTGTGGATCGGGGGTGTCCCGGGATTTCTATTCTTCCCCCTGTCCCCCACAAGACTCTTTGACTACCACAAAGCCATGAACCTTATTTTCTTCTACGCAAGTCCACCGCATATCAACATCCAGTAGTTAATTTCACAGATGCTTTGGCTACTTCCAAGAAAGGATGAGCCAGAATCTATCTGTTTTACATGACAAGGGGCTTTAAATACCTCTATGTCCCGACGTAACTGCCAGTAAACACGTATTCTATACGTGGCCGTTTGCAAGCTTTCTTTGCACGTTGATACAGAACTGCAAGTGCTTTATGCGCATGAATAAATACATGGCCTCTGCGGTCATAAACCAGTGCCTGTATTTTATTCACAGGCTTTGCATTGAAACATGCTCCTGAACACGGTATTCTGAAATACACCTTCTTCTTCCCATCCCCATGGAAAACACAACTGTTTTCCCAGACACGCAAAGAAAAACAGAGCTGTACGCTGACACGGCTGTAAGCACAATGCAAAGGCAAATATGCGATACCTTCGACCAACATCCCCAAATATATTTTCTCAACTAAGGTCAGACTGATGACAGATTGCATTCCTGGGCACTAAAGTGCTGTTTCTGGAAAACTTGGAGCAAGCCGAATTCTCCCACAGCAGCAGATTCCAACAGTGGGAAAAGGAGTCCCCAGGCACCTCCCATTTCCTTGCTTGCAACAAACATATGAAAAGCCAGAACCCGACGAGCAAAAATCAGGAGGAGATGTTTTGCTGGGCACTCCAGAAGAAGGGGATCAAGCAGCGAGCCACAGCTCCTTCAGGAACACTTCAGTGCACCTGATGCGCACTGCTACAACTCCGCAAGAAAGGGCACTGCCGGGAGGAGAACCCGAGTGGCGGCATGGGTTCTTTGTTAATTAGGAGGCGGGTGAAGAGGCATCTTCTGGGGCCGGAGAGGACAGGCAGCTCCTCGGCAGCCGGACGGCGGGCGGATAGCACAGTGCCAGACTGACACCTGGAGGGAGAGCCAAGCATGGGCTCGGGGATGGGGTGCTGCCACCGGAGAGGCACCTCCCTGCCTTCGGGCACCTTGCAGACCCCCCCCACCCGCCTCGGGTCCTCTTATCACCCACCGGCTGTCGTGAGCCTCCTCTTCACCAGCTGGAGCAGCTCTGGGAGTTTTCTGCAGCAAACAGCGAAACTAAGGGGGTAAAAAAAAAAGAAAAAGTTTCAATGCCTCAAAAATCAAGAATATTTTCACCCTTTCAGTTTCAAAATCGAACAACTTCTTTTTTTGTTCCCATTTTGTCACAAGCATTCCAGATATTTCGTTTGCATAATTCTTTTTCCAAGTCATTCGCCCCCTGTTGCTCCCTGAAAAAACACAGCAGAACGGAGCAAAGCGCATAAAAAGATCCTGTCGGTACCACAGAGCCGATACCGCACAGTACAAATCAACTTGCTGTTCTTTCCTACGTCTCCCTCACATAGCAAGCTAAACAGTGGTTACAGGGTTATACTTCACGAGTCTAAATAGGACATTGCACGGGTACACCGCTGACAAGAGAGAAGGGAACTCAGCAGGGCGCAGTTAGGGTTAACAAGAAACAGTTTAGCTCATTTCTGATCTCCTCAGCCATCTCGTGGAAAGCCTTCCCTACCTTTGTCTGCAAAGGTGATTTTAGATTCAACAGAAAAATACAGAAGCTCTCAGGCACATTCATCTTTACTCCCAATTAAGCTTATCTGCCAGTAAAATTAGGGATACAGCATAGGAATTAGAGCAAGCTACTTACTTACCCAAGAAGGTCAATTTAGGTCAAAGCCATCTTCCACAGATGGCTAATTTCAATCACTTACGCATACAACACAATTGTTCAATAAGCTCAAAATAAATAGTGTAAGTAATTAATTTAAAGCTGCCCTAATTGTTTCTCAATTTTCGCTATTAATTTAACCTATAACACTTCTCCTATCAAAGCCTCAAAGCTTTAACTTAACAGCCAATTAAAGCTTCTTTTATTAAAAAAAAAAAGTGCTGTCAGCTCTGATTCCTTCTGACTGAACTCTTTGAAGCACTTGGGATTTCATTTAAATTGCACGGGGCTTAGAAACAAAGTGTTTTTTCCAGGTATAATGTTCTCGGTGAGCTAATGATTCAATGGACAATTAAGACTAATTAAGGTTTTAACTTGGTAGCAACTTTCTAAGCAGCATTTCGCTTGATGAAAGTGAGTCACCACTCGAGCGGACAATGAATCTCCTCATTTATCAGCGGGAGCTGGCAGCGAGGTGACATCCCAAGCTCAGTTTCACCGCGGCAGCGAGAGGCTCCTTGGGACGGTCAGGGTTCGCTCACCTGAGTTAACCTGGCAGCTGTATTCTTATTCCTTTAAACGCCTGTGTCTGCAGAAACATCTATTATCGGCCTCATTCTCCAAGTGAGCACTGCAAAGAGAGAAGCCAGTGGGACACTTGTCAGGAAAAAAGATCGCCCCCACATAGATACCATTCCTGCTAGCTTGGTCCCACTACTCTAACTCAGAGATTTTAGCTTCCAAGTGCACTAGGTTGACCAAAAGAGAACAGTTTCCTATTTTTAGCAGAGCTGATACAGGTCAGCTGGAAATTGAATGGTTCTTCCACCACAGAACAGAACAGAAACATCGACAGCCTATGAATTATTTCCCTTTTCAGCAAGCTACCAGATAACACCTTTGTGGCCTCCTAAGATTTTGTTTCCTGAAAACTGTGGTATCTCAATTCTCAGTCCTCCTGTGACCCTGTTACGTGTGAGACTCGCCGAGCTCTCTCCCAAGTATGGGCCACCTCAGCTCTTCACAGCACTACCCTGCCCCGCAACGTGTTTTATTATGCTGCGCTTCCCTGTGGACCTCATGCGATGCTGCTGTCTGCAGAAAGGGCACCCTGTGCTCCATCCTAACTATAGCCAGCAGTACCATCCCCATCTCTCACCTCCTGTCAAAAAAAACCCCTATGTCTATGGATCTTCTTTCACAATGTGTTTTCTCTGGGTATCTTCCCTAAGTTATTATTTTAAATTTAATTACTAGCAAGCTTGTATGACAGGAAAAAACAAAGAACCATATGGAAAGGAAGACAGAAACTAAGTAAAATAGTGTGCTGGTGTTGTCTGGGATAGAGTTCATCTTCTTGCCAGTAGCTAGTGCGGGGCCACATTTTGGATTTTTGCTGGAAACAGCATTGATACCACAGGGATGTTTTCATTACTGCTGAGCAGCGCTCACACAGAGCCAAGGGCTTTGCTGCTGCTCACCCCAGCCCAGCAGCGAGCAGGCTGGGGGGGGACAAGAAGTTGGGAGAGGACACGGCCGGGACAGCTGACCCCAAGGGATATCCCACACCATATGGAGTCATGCACGGCATATAGAGCTGGGGGAAGAAAAAGGAAGGGGGGGACATTTGGAGTGACGGCGTTTGTCTTCCCAAGTCACCGTTACACGTGATGGAGCCCTGCTTTCCTGGGGATGGCGGAGCACCTGCCTGCAGATGGGAAGCAGGGAATGAATTCCTGGTTTTGCTTGCATGCATGGCTTCTGCTTTACCTATTCAACTGCCTTTGTCTCAACCCACCAGTTTTCTCACTTTTCCCCTTCTGATTCTCTCCCCGATCCCACCGGGGGAGAGCGAGCGAGCGGCTGCGCGGGGCTGAGTTGCTGGCTGGGGTTAAACCACGACGAATGGGAATGAAGCACTCGGAGACATGCTTCAGATACCTCCTGGAAAAGTGGGAACACGAGGAAGTTTTTTAAAGTTAAGTCTGCTGAATTATTACTATGAACACAATTCCTCTGGGTAACTCCCCAAAGTCCTGTGGTACATGCAGGAGGAAAAATGTACCCAGCACACAGAACAGCTGAGAAGGAGGGAGAAGGCACGAGGAACTGTCAGCACGTCTGCAGAGGCAGGAGGAATACAGTTTTCAGAGCACTGACATAAAGAAATCTCACCGAATGATTAATGATAGGAATATTCAAGAGCTGCTGTTGACCAAAATCAACTTGATTTCAGTAACCAAATGGTGTAACATGGGAATTTGGGGGTGATGTAGCACAGCTGGTTATATTACAACGCCTAGGATTTGAACACCTGGTCTTCCCTCTCATTCTTGATTTCAAATGCCCATCACCCCGCATCTTTTACTTCACAATACAAATCTCTCTGCCAGGAATAAATCTTTCACACTTGTCACACCACCTTGGAGAAATGCTCTCACATTTTGTTTAAGGACACAAAAGGCCTGCAAAGAATTCTGCACATCACATTACTGGAGGGGAGTGGCAGGTGAATGAGGATTACCATTCAGCACGCTTGTTTTCAACTCTGAAAACAAGAGCCAGATAATACCTAGTGAATGACTTCTTCCTCCCCCTTTTTTTTTTAAGTTGGGAAAAAAAAAAATGTAAAAGCAATGGGCAAACAACCCACAACTTTTCTTATTTAGGCAAACTAAATCCTTTGGAAGGGTCTTCTTCACTACTAAGACTACTTTTTTATGGTACTTGATAGAGTACACAGGAAAAAAAAGGAAAATGCTAAGACTCATCACATCAGTGAAGCAGAGATTGCTCTTGCAAGGTGCAAGAACAATTCCCACAAGATATTACAATCCTCAGCACTTTTTAACTTCACCCATCTGTTTCTGGCCACCATTTTAGAAAAGCTCATATTGTTCAGGTCTACCTGAAAGAAACATGATTTTCCCAAAGAAATCTCTCTCTCCACAAGTTTCTCAGAGATATGCACCATTTCCTTTTAGGCCAAATTCACCGCCATGACAGCAATGCAACATTCTACCGTATGTCTTACATCACGGGAGCTGTAACTGCAGAATTAGCGATGCCCACGCCAACGGCTGCCGAGCAGCACGGCATTCCGCACCCCTTCCCCCCGGCGTGGGGCCCTTACGGACATCACGCCCCCCCCACGCAGCAGCCTGGCACCCCAAGCTGAAACCTCTGCTTTTTTCAGACCGCCTTCCTTTGAGAAGCTTCCAGAAACAACCCACCGGCACCTCATGCACCCCTGCCAGCCCAGCCCAGCCCAGCCCAGCCCCTCGACCTGGACGCATGCAGCCGAGCTGCCTGCTGGGGGTGGAGAGCCGGGAAGGGGAAAGGAAAGGGGAAAGGGCAGGCAAAAGGAAAAGGGGCACGGAAAAGGAAAGGGGGCACGGAAAAGGAGGAAGGGAAAGGAAAAGGAGGAAGGGAAAGGAAAAGGAGGAAGGGAAAGGAAAAGGAGGAAGGGAAAGGAAAAGGAGGAAGGGAAGGGGGCACGGAAAAGGAAAGGGGGCACAGAAAAAGGGCAGGGAAAAGGAAAAGGAGGAGGGGAAGGGAAAAGGGACAAGGGAAGGGAAGGGAAAAGGGACAAGGGAAGGGAAAAGGGACAAGGGAAGGGAAAAGGGACAAGGGAAGGGAAGGGAAGGGAAAAGGGACAAGTGAAGGGGGAATCATAGAATCACAGAACGCTTTGGGTGGGCAGGGCCCTTCAGAGCCCACCCAGCCCAGCCCCTGCAGTGCCAGGGACAGCTTTAACCAGCCCAGGGTGCTCAGAGCCCCGTCCAGCCTGGCCTGGGATGTTCCCAGGGATGGGGCCTCCACCGCCTCTCCGGGAAGGGGAAAGGGAAAAGGGAAGAGGAAAGAACAGGGAAGGGAAAAGGAAAGGCCGAGGCCGAGGCTTCGTCACGGCCGCCGCGGCTGAGGGGCTAACGGCCGCCCCACGTGCTGCCGCTCGCGCCGCGCGCAGCCGGCCCCGCGCAGGCGCCGCAGGAGGAACCGCCGCCCGCGCGCGCCGTCGCCCCGCTGTGACGCCATCGTTTCGCGACGCGCCCGCTCCTCCTCTCGCAGCGCCCTGACGGCCGGGGCCGGGCCGGGGCCGGGGCCGGGGCCGGGCGGGCGATGCGGGCGGGCGGCGGGGGGCCGGTCCGATGCGGCGGCGGGGCGGCGGCGGGGCGCTGAGGCGGGGCGGCGGGCAGGATGCACCAGAAGCTGCTGCGGAGCGCGCACTATATCGAGCTGGGGAGCTACCAGTACTGGCCCGTGCTGGTGCCCCGCGGCATCCGCCTCTACACCTACGAGCAGATCCCCGTCTTCCTGAAGGACAACCCCTATATCACCGACGGCTACCGGGCCTACCTGCCCTCCCGCCTCTGCCTCAAGAGGTGAGGGCAGCCCCCCGCCCCGGGCCCGCCGCGTCCAGCCCCGGCTCCTCACCCCAGCCCCCCCCCCCCCCCCCCCCCGCCCCCTTGTGTCTCCTCGCAGCCTCTTCATCCTCTCCAACGAGACCGTCAACATCTGGAGCCACCTGCTCGGCTTCCTCCTCTTCTTCACGCTGGGCATCTACGACCTGACGGCCGTCCTGCCGGCCGCCGGCGCCTCCCGGGAGGACTTTGTCATCTGCTCCGTCTGCCTCTTCTGCTTCCAGGTAGGGCCGGGTACCCCCGAGGCCCGGCTGCCCGGGCTGGGGACCCCACTCGGGGGAGCCCACTCGGGGGAGCGCGCTCAGGGGAGCCCCTTCTCTGAGAAGGAGAGCGTTGAGGCCCGCTGACAGTGCTTGCATGCGTGTTGTGCAGGGAGGACTGCCAAGCAAGGCACGTTCAGGTCAGTCCTGGCAAAGCGTGCTGTCAGCTGCGTTCCTTTGAAAGGGGGCTGAGCATCTTGGTGGCTGAGTTGATGTTGACCTATTGAGTATATGGAATAAACCAGGGAGGGCTGAGCCTCGCCGGCCTAGGAGCGAGTCTGTGAAAAACAACTAAATGGCCCAAGGCCGTATTTCACAGCTTCAGCAGGGCGTTGGGGTTCAGTAGTGTCTGATGTGGCTCCCAGACAGCATCAACTGCTGCTGGAAGGGGTCACCCACCAGAACAGGAAAATCGGCCGTGGCCTGATGCTGGGCTGCAATGGCAGCAGGGCTCGCTTCTGGCTTGTTACCTTCTGTGTCAGATGAAATCTGTTCTCAGCAGCAGACTTCAAGCGTGTCATCATTCGACCACCAAAGTCCTGCCAAGTATGTTGTCCCTAAAGAAGCATGAAGAGCCCTGTATGTATTCCCTGAAGAGTACAGGATGCCTTTGCATAGCTAGAGGCTGGAAAAA
Source organism: Pelecanus crispus (assembly GCF_030463565.1). Lineage (NCBI taxonomy): Eukaryota > Metazoa > Chordata > Aves > Pelecaniformes > Pelecanidae > Pelecanus > Pelecanus crispus. The sequence continues at coordinate 853,486 of NC_134646.1, forward strand.
CTCCCTTGCTGGCATGGAAAGCACTGCTGTTGTGCTCTTCCCTACTCCTGTTGAGGGTTGTAGAGAAACACAAAAAACGTTTCTCAGGGAAAAAATATGATACCAGCCTCAAAGCAAATAAGCAGCGTGTGCGTAGCAGTTCGATTTCTTGTGCGTTCCGTCACCGAAGTAACTTGGGTGCCGGGCGGTCAGGGTGGATTTGGGCTTTGGTTTCCACTTGTCATAGTTTGGCCAAGCAGAATTCATCGTCCCGCTGCGCTCATGCAGACTTGGCCTTCTTCCCTTGTCTGCTGGCTTTTTGCTTGGCCTCATGGTCTAGGCCTCAGTAGCCCAGTTTTCTTAGCTGTGCACTTCGGGCTTATCAAGTCCTGCAGAGTTTTTTGTTCTTTCTTCAATCTGGCAGAGAAACTTACGTTATTTTCTGTTGATTAGTGGCAGGAATCATAATTGCCTACACTCAGTTGCACTGCAAAACATGTAAATTTAACAGGTCAATCGCGTGCTCTAAGCTTCAGAGTTTAAGCTTGCTATACTCGCTGTTAATTTTTAAGAGATTAACGTGTCCTTGTTTGAACATTTGTGTAGGTTTGTATGCTTTGCTCAGTAGGATATCATCTTTTCTGTTGTCACCGCTCAGAGAAGACCAGCCGACGATGGATGGCATTAGATTACGCGGGAATTTCCATTGGTATCCTGGGCTGCTATGTGTCAGGCGTGTTTTATGCATTTTATTGTAATAACGTAAGTTTGAAGCACTTGTTCACGTAACATTTAGTTCCTGCAGTCTCACTGCTGTAGTTTCTCTGCCGTAGGAAGGGGGGGCATTGCCGGGTGTCCAAATAGAATATTAGCCAGGAGACAGAGATGGAAACTGAAACAAGTTCATTCTGACACGAGCAGAACTGTGCTCGCTGAAGCGATAGGCAAACTGAGGTTTTCCTTTCAAGCTGTCAATCACACAAGCCTCAAGAAAATATTTAAATTTATGCAAAGGCAGGGTAAACTTTACAGGTCCTACCTTTGTCAGATGCATGAGGCTGGTTGTGGGGTATGTCCCCATCACAAGCCATTCAAACATCATTTCCCTCTAGGAAGCTTACGTGAGGCAGAAACAAGCTTATTTTGCCCTCTACCTAATAGAGGACAAGTAAAATTAGTTCCCTTCAGAGGCCTCGATTACGCCCATGTCTGCAATGGATGCAGTGATCGGGTAGCTGAACAAGTCTGCGTAGGCAGAGGTATATTTAAAATGCTTTTGGTGAAAGCACTGCTTGGAATAAATGATGTTCTGCCAGGTGTGCCTGAGCAATAGGGTCCCTTCCCCTCACTGTCAGTTGGTAAAGGGCCTTGTGCCCATTCGTCCAGACCCCATCATTTGTGCTCACAGCAGTGACAGGAGAATTGATGTATCGTTATGTTTAGTATTGTAAACTTTCTACCCAGAGTTTACTTTCACACGTGATGACAACACCCACAAACTTGCTTTTGTTTCTTTTTTTCTCAGTACTGGCGTCAGGTATACTTAATCACTGTGCTGGCAATGATCTTGGCAGTATTCTTTGCTCAGATTCATCCCAGTTACCTCACACAACAGTGGCACAGACTGCGCTCCATCATCTTTTGCTCAGTGTCTGGATACGGAATTATCCCCACTATCCACTGGGTTTGGCTCAACGGTGGCATTGGTGCATCTATTGTACAGGTAAAAGAAAAAACAGAAGGAAATAAGATTCCCTCTTGCTTTTCACTCGCCTTCTCCCTTCAGTCCTCTTATACTTTGGGAAATGAGGGGGAAGCAGCTGCAATGAAAAATTCTTGAAGGACAGAATTCTTTCAGATGATACGATCGAAAAGCAAACACTTAGAAGTTTATTGAGAAGCAGTAAACCGGATGAGTAGATAGAATCTGCTTTACTGATTTAAAACTGCAGCTTGAGAATGAAAACTGGATACCGCTGTGACTGAGGGTGTCTGCCCGAGGGACAGAGCAGCCTGCGTAGGCGACCGCACCCTCGCTCACCCCAGGGCGAGGGACAGGAGCGAAGAGCTGAGACGGCTGCGGAGTGGGAAGCAGCCCGTCAGGCTGCACGAGTGCAGCTCCAGAGGAGAGAGGGGAACCACAAGACACTGTTGGGATGGTTATTTGCTTCCTCTTCTCTTCCCTGGGTTGGCAGCAAAAGTCAGTATTTGCCTACTCAGCTGTCTGTCTCTTAGGCAATCCTCATTTAACATCACTGTGAAGTTACCGAACTATTTTCCTGTTCTTGTTTTACCACCTAGAATTACTGAAAAACAAGCAGCACAGTACAGCTAAAGACAGTAAAGTAGGCCCCAATAGGAAAAGCCCAGAAAGCATTGCAATTAGCCAGGGACCTAATTGTGCTGAAGAACATTTCCCTTCCATAGTAAGCAGTAACTGTGCGTGTTCTTAGACTGGCCCTGCAGGAGGACTGTCCCCTGCGGTGATGGTTTAGCCCAGTCCAGAGCTGCTGTTGAATGTGGAAGAGCATCATTTATGAGTATGTGTAGTCTTTAGACAGGGGACTTAACATTAGCCTTCTAAAAATCAGACAAGCAGTAGTTGTCCCCCCACGCCCCCCGCCTTTAGTTTCTCCTGGTACAGCAGAAAGGTAGGTACGGTTCGCATTTTGTTTCTGTACTTCAGAAAAATACTCTGCTTCTGGTAACAAAACTTGCCGTTAAGGAAAAGAAAAAGCAACTCATGAATGGGTCGCTTGACTATTTACCGTCCAGTATGTAGTACTCCTGTGGCCTTGGGTTCTAGCGACTGCAATCCCAACCGGTAAATGAGATTTTGCATTGAAGTCATCCTTCTCACTCGTCCTGGCCGTTCTGCACAAGATCAGTGTGTTGGAAGATGTCCTTTTACTGACAGATTTCATGTGTGCCGCAGGCTGCACAGAAACACCGAGTAGCTTGTGTATTAGAACAGAGAGGCCGTGGTAAAACAAGTTTCTTCCCATTCAGATTTTCCCAAACTTTGACCTTTGCTTCCCTGTTGGATTTTGTCCACAGATAACGTAGGCAGTGAATTAAGGTTCAGTTTTGTCATGCCTTTTTCTTTTTTTATCTTTAGGGACTTTTTTTTTTTTTTTTCCTGTTTTTACCTCCTAACAGAATAGGAGAGCTTCCTTTTCTTTTGCAGGAGTTTGCTCCACGTGTAATTGTCATGTACTTCATCGCTGCTGTAGCTTTTCTCTTCTATATTTCCAAAGTTCCAGAAAGATACTTCCCAGGTAGGAAATTCTCTTCTGGGTGTTTTTTTCTGCAGTTAAGCTTCCTGCAGTGTCACAGTCCTTGCTGCGAGTCCTGAACTTCCGTGTGAGAGAACAGGTTGAGCACGTTCGACGTGAAGTCTTCTCACATAGAGTAAAACGTTGGCGTGTATTTGCATCAAAAGAAGGCAGACAACTTCTAATCAAGTTCGTTAAAGAACTTTCACTGCCTCCCAGCAAGTGGAGGGTATAGTTGAGTTTTGAAGAAACTGATCGGCAGTTGCATTGCGTGCGTTCTTGCGGGATTTAACAACTTGACCGCTTGCCCTTTTTCTTCCCCGCAGGACAGTTGAACTACCTCGGCTCGAGCCACCAAGTATGGCATATCCTCGCAGTGGTGATGCTGTATTGGTGGCACCAATCCACAGTGTACATCATGCAATATCGACACAGCAAGCCCTGTCCTGAGTACAGCGCAGACTTGTGAGTGAAGGTAGAGCAGTTTTCATCCTCGTGGGACTAGGATATTCTAACAACTAGAGGGTTAAATACTCCCGGTTTTAACTTGTCACAAGTTTCAGTCAGCCTCCCTCATACGCTTCCCCAACGAAAATGCTGATGGGTGTAATACTTGCTTGTAAATAAACCAGTAGTGCTCTGGGTGCCAGGCCGCTCTGCTGGGCTGTGCTGCTGGATCGCACGGGCTCCACAGGACCGCAGTGCCCTGGAGCGGAGTTTCACAACAGGCTGGACGGAGGGCTGCCAGATCCCTCTCAGCTCTGTTTCACAATTTTAATAGCCTCAAGCAGTCACTAGTATTTGTTCCTAAGTAGCCTTTTCCTCAGGCTTTTGTCAGGTTTTCAACCTACTAAGCATTGATCTGGACTTTTTGGAAATCAGGTTGGTAATTTCGTATGCATACAAAGTGACTAAACTTGTTTCCCTGCTGTGTTTCAGAGGCACTGCGATGAAATGTCTGACTTTGAGCATCTGGACCTTGCCTCATGAGCTGAGCTATGAAGTTAAGGATGGAGGCAGTTCCTTTTCTAACTTCTGGACTGTTACCCGCTTGCTGGGACATTATATCATTAGGAGGGTTTGAAAAAAACTAGCAACATGGCTCAGGATCTGACATTCACGTCCTGTTCTGCAGTCAAGTACAAAACAGGTCTTCCTGGAGGGGGACAATGGAAAGGCGGGCTCTAAAACTCAGCATTTCGGATCACAGCAGTATTTTTTTTTTTTTTTTGCTTGGTAAACACAAACAACAGAACTAATTACCCTTGCCGAGCTAACAGGCCCATACACCAGGTTTTCAGGTTTTGTTCAAGTGCGTAATTGAGAAACTGCTCCTGACAGCACGCATGTAAAACCGTGCTAAGTGCGGGACCTGGTCTTGGATCTAAATCATTGCGGCACAGCGCATTGCAGCCTTCAGTCTTTGTCTGAACAATGTGCGTATGCTTCAGCATCAGTACGGTAACGTATAAAATTGAATTCAGTGGACTTTGTACTTTTCTGGACCAGCTCTTTTCCTTTTTCTGGAAGATAAGATCACATGTCAGCCACCATCGCTGTTATCTTCATTTCAGATCTTAAAAATTGCCTCCCCCAATATGGGTAGTGCCATTACTTCAAGAAGGTTCTCTAGATCCCTTCAGTAATTTACAATTAGTATTCTAAAATATTTCAGGAGTAGCACTAACCCTGTGTGTTCATGTTTGTTACCATCTTGCAATCAATAGACTTGCTAAGAATTTTATTAAGTTCCATTTGTTTAACAGGATGAAATAACACACCCTGAGCAGCGACCCCCCTGTGGATTCAAATCACTGCGCTTTGGCCTTTTAACGTGTGATGTGTTATACTGTACCTGCAGACTGTTACTGAAAAAGACTTAGCGCCATGAGCTTTCCACAGTAAAAAGGTTGCCTTGGGTTTTAGAATCTGCCGTGAAGCCATCTCTTACAAACTCAAGACTGGGGAGACATGAAATGTGCAGGTTATTAGGTAGCCGTAGGTCAGCATCATTAAGCTCAATGGGTGCCAGTTTTTCAAACAGGATTGAATTATTTGGATTTTGGGGTTAGACTCAACATTTTTAAGTGGCTTCTGTAGAGCAGCTGTGCTTGTGTTTACTGTTCAGTTGAGCAGTGGTAGCAAATGCTGCTGCTTTGCACGGTCGAGTATTAGTCAGCATTAGCCATTTAGCGATGACCCTGCTTGCCTCAAGATGCGGTTACGACTTAATCCCAAGCGGTTAAAGTTTGGGACCAGAGCTGTTGAAGGACACAATTGCATCGGCATGGCTACCACTGGAAAGCCGGGAATACCTTAACTCTTTCTGATTTGACTACAGGCAGAAACTTTCGGTTCTGGGATTGTAAACTGTCCTCGCTACGCCCCCCCCATGTTACCTGCAGCGTGGCCTTCGATAGCGTCCCAGCATCTCCTCTCCCATTTTGTGATCCGCGGACGGCAGCCAGCTTAGTACCCACCGATAGGGGCCTTGGAAGATTTCAATCCAGTTGTCTTACACCTGAGGCCAGGGAAGCGGCGGCACGGCCTAGCCGGGGAAAGCCTTAGGCAACCCTGCCAAAAGCTGCGTAACGCATGAGAAGTCCTTAAGGAACGGTTGGCCTTATCAGTGCTATGCTCTTGCCTCTTCCGTCTCGGGGAGGGATTTCCTCGATGCAACTTAGCTTACGGGGCGGCGGGGAGAGGCTGGCTTGTGGCAGTGCCCGCCTTGGGGCGGGCAGGCTGCCCTCAGCTCCCCCCAAAGCTGCCTCCTCCCCGGCTGAACAAGCCCGGCTCCCTCAGCCTCTCTCGTCAGCATTGTGCCAAGGAGATGCGGAATGGCGATGGAAACGTACGGTCAGGCACCTGAACATGCATCGGGATGGAGAAGGCAGGATACGAACTGCTCTGCTGGTACGCTTCACAGTAATGCTAACTGCCTGTTAAGTGCAGTAGGTGGGTTTGGGTTTGTTTTTCCCCCCAACTCCAGAAACAAGGAGTGGCAAGAATTGACTTTACATTTAAGATTCAACTTCCAGACCTTTGAGCCTTTCTGTGTAAACACTGGTGGTTTGGTTTTTTGGTTGGTTTTGGTTTGGTGTGTTTTGGTTTTTTTTTTTTTAAAACTTGATAGCCAAGCAAGTTTCAAAGTGCACTAATTACTACTACTGAAGCCTGACAAGGAACCTGCAAGTATAAAAGCTTGTTTCCAGTGTTATGTGAACAATAATATTTGAACAATGTGTGTTTGTGTATTGAAAGCATACTGACTTTACAGTTTACTAATGTATTTTTTTTATGTAAACTCTAACTGCTGTAGCAGTTTTCACTGGATATGGAAACTGACTGCAAAGCTGTACGTTTTTATTACCCTGACAAAATTTATCAAGCTGCATGATGGTCTTTTATGTACATACTGAACTTGTAAATACATTTCAGTTCATTGGATGTTTACGTGCAGTAACACCCTTCTTGCCTCTCACCTAGGGAAACGACAGATGTGAATTGCTCGACTATGCACCTTCTGTCACTTCCCTGGGGTCCTGAACGGACAGGGAGACCGTCTCGCGGGTTACCGAGGCACAGCACGCACAGGCAGGGCAGGCGTTCCAACTGCACTACTCCAGTATTCTGTGTAGTATATTCTCCTAGCGGTACTTGGTGTGCTTGATGCGTTTTATGGACAAGCATCTCTAGCTGAATCTGCCGCTGAACTCGGCTTTGCAACCTACCGCCTTTAGGTCTAGATAGTGTCCAAGCAGAGCCTTGGTCGTGTGCTAGGAGCGCCGGCCATTGCTGTTGCTGTGCCCTAAGCAAAAGAAGGAAAGGTTCCTCCTGACTGTGTCTGGAACAGCAGTACTCTTTCCCACCTCCACTTTGTAAATGTGCTTTTGCCCTAACAGATGTAGTTCAACCGCACGCAAAAAACAGTGATGAGAAGTCGAGTGCTAGCAATTACACTGCAAAAACAAAACAAAAAACATAGCCAGAACGTTTTTTTTAAGCGCTTTTGTAACTGCAGGGGCTGAAAACACACAAACGCTCGCTCAGAGATGACCCAGGCAGAAAAGCTCTGCCCGTGCACGGGTCCTGCCTGTGCATACAGCCTGCAGCGGGAGGTGCAGCAGCCCGCAGGGATGACTCCGCGCCCTCCGTTCCAGCACCCCTTCTCACCCTGTCCTGCAGCACGTGGCTAGCGCTTGCGGTGCACCGACTACCACTAATCCTCAGGGTTGCCCCACTCCTCTGCCTCTTGCCCTCTGCCAAGCCTTTAAACCACGGGCAGCGTGCAGGGTGGACAGACCTCGTCATCCATAGAAAACCGTTTAAAGCAAGACTTTAACAGCCACAATTGTCCATTTCCGTTTAGGCTGAAGCCTCCAGTTAAACTGTGTTTCCCTGAGGATTTGCTTGTAACAAAATTAGACTGAAACGGGCCACGGGCAGAAGACGGACCAGCCAGGACGTGAGCTACTGTGCAGTAACGGAGTCCCGCTGCCGCTCCATCTTTTCTTGACTGTTTCCATTCTTACTTCCACTCTCCTAAGAGTAAAAACAGTACAAGCAGCATCCAAAAAAAGTGCTCTGGTAAACAACTGGTAGAAGGGCATCAAATCACATTAAAATTATGTCTAGAACATCAGGTGCATAACTAAGTCCATGGAGATCACATTGGGAACTGTACTTAACATTTTGGCTATGGAAAAGGGACCAAGTTTCGTTACCACCTAGGAATCGGAATGCATCCTTTCAGAACTGTTCTGCAGGAAGGCTTTAAAGGGTAATGCTGAACCTAAGAAACTAAAAATAGTCCATCATCAACAGGCCTTTAACAAGTTAGAGAAAGACAGACGACTGGGCCAATACAAGTATTTTAAAACATTTCTACAAGTGTGACAGGAGCCTACAGCCACAAAAAGCAATCAGCATAAGCAGCATTGCTTTTAGTGAATAAATTAAAGCCTAAACGTGAATACTTAATAATGCAATGTTTAAGGAGATCTGCAAAGTCACTGTTATCACGTTTGTTTATTTAACAACTGCAAGTATTTTATGACGTACATCAGTTTCACAAAAAAAGTTAAAAGTTCTCTGTTTAGTGGTACACAAAAAAAGCTTTAGAAACTGGAAGTCTAACAAGAAATGGAAGAGTAGTTCAGGAAAGTGCACTTCAAAGCTGTATGCCAGCAATTTTAAAAGAGTTTTTATGCTCTTTAATATTAGGTGAAGCCTTAGTCACAAATTTAGCTATACACACAATTTCCTTGATTCTCCATTCGAAATAAGCACTATAGAGAAGTAATGCAGCAGCCACCCTTGGCACTTTTTTTTTTCCTTTTACGGCTTTGACTCATATTCGCTCCCTCAAATCACACAGAAGTGATTGTGGCTGCTGTGTTACTAAAAACCACAGCAACTCCAAGAGATACATGATGTGTGCGAGCTTGTGTATATTTTATATATACTTTTCATATATAAAAATACACCATATAGTATAAAAAACTCCAGATAAACTCTTATTCTCACAGTAGAAAATACATCAACTTATTTTCACAGTACTTGGTTTTACTAACTGGGACACCCAGAATGATTAAAAGTTCTTTCCTCCAAAGCTGGTATTCACGGGTCCCCCATTACGCAGGTCAGCCAAAGCAGCTGCGCGCACCTCACGGCCGCTCGAGAGTCTGCGGAGAAACACAACTATCTTTATTTTCCTTGCAATGACCGCAACCATTAGGGGCTTCTTAGTACCTTTTGACAGAATCTGTCTCTCAAGCAGCTGTGTCTGAAAGGCCTGCGGCTCAGTCATTCGACATGCTGGAAGGAAAGCTGTAAAAAAAACCCAATGGCTCCATGTTTTCTGCGGGAAGGTGAGCGTCAGTTCCTCACCTTGCCATTACCGCCTTCGCAGACAGCGTGGCCATGCCTAGCGCAGCAAGGTCTTTCCTGTATTTCAGGTGGGGTCGCGATACGCTCCGTGGCAAGCACGCACATGAGCACGCGCACGCACCAAATAAAGGCAAGAGGGTACCACGCTCCCCGGCAGTACCGCATTTCGTCTGCCGAACAGCGGATCTTAGCTGCAATTAAACCCACCGCGCAAAGGCAACTTAGCGAGGCATGCTAAACTCTTTTCGGCCACAAGAAAGGATAAAATCATTTTAACTCTAGAAACAAAAAAGTTGCATTTATGCAAAAACCTGTTTCATACCTAGAATACAAAGAACAAGGTTTATTAAGGCCATTAGAAAGCAAATATCATCGGCCCTAGCTCACACGCAGCCAGAGGAATTACGCCAGTTTTAGAGTAACTTGGGTTTACACTTGGCTTTTATCCCGTCTCTCCATTCCTGTGTACAACCTCACTTCAGCTCTCCTGGACTGTAACACGAGCGCTTGCGGACCCTCTGCCAAAGCACAAACCAACGCGCCACGCAAGGAAAACCTCTAGCGCTCCTCAGCCTGAAGTCTCGGGCTAAACGGACAAAACCCAAAGACGCTTCCTTCGATTCGTAATTTCCCTGAATATTTCGGCCCACACTAAGCCTGCCCATGCACAGCCTCCTCCCTCTGTGTCCGCAGTCCCACGCGCGCTGTTCACCCTCTCCTCTGGCACCAACCGGTGCGAGCCCTGAAGTTGCTTTTCCCCCGAGGGAAGCAGCGGCTGCGTGGCTTCGGCGAGGACCAGCCGCGTTTAAGACCACGGGTCAGTTGCCTGTCCATTTATTCTCCTTTTGTTCCCACCCACCTGCCCCATCTGTCACAGCGTTCTGTTCCAACAGCTCTTTAGGCAGGTAAGTAACAGCGCAGAAGGAAACCGTCGGGAGGCAGCTCATAAGCGCGCGCAGAGGAAAAGGAAGGGGGGAAGAAAAAAAAATACCAAACCCAAGACTGTTAACCTGAGTATCAGAAAATGCTACAAAACCTGGCGTGCGCTCCTTGCAGCCTTTGGTACAAAAAACCCAGGTGAGAACAGTAGTAATAAAGCCTAAGAAACTCCTGTGCAAATAGAGTTGAAACATTTCTACTCATAACTTCCTAAGAGCTTAATTTCTAAGCCTGACGAAGGCATACTTAACCAAGCACAGCTGTAATAATTCACTTTCAGCCTGTGAGAAAAATGAAAACGAGGAAGATAAAGGTAATGAAGGTGTACAGATACCTATGAGCTACCTCAAAATTCCAGGACTAGGGGAAGCGCTCTCGCATACGTCTGAGGAAGCGTTTTACCAAACCAACCCCCAAAGGAGTCAAGTGACTTGGTTTTAATGTGCCGTTTTCAGCAAATACCGTAAGGGATCCACCCTCACAGATCCCAGGACAACTATATAATTAGCACGAGACTTGGAAAAAAAAAAAATGCACAACCCTAAGTATTTCACTTGACCTCCTGTGAAAGGGGGGGACACAGGGACACACAACCACGAACGCTTATGTCCTCCATATATAAACATCCAATTATCTACTCATCGGCATTCAGTAGAGCAGAATATAAAGTTGGGACAAGCAAGGGTACTACCTCCTCCCTCTTTAGGACTGCCACGGACAAAAGGCAGACGCACTCGCTCTGCAGACGGCGTACGTGGCTCGGCACAAGCTGCGAGGCAGCGGAGAAGCCGTCCCGCCTACACGCAGCACGTGCTTCCTACAACACGGCAACGAAATCTTGTCCTCGACGAGTCTGTTGAGATCACCTTCCCATCCCCTACCGGCACCGCACGCTCCCCAGCTTTTCGCCACGTCCCGTGCACCCGATGTCTCAGAGGTACTGTGCGGCAGGACAGGGCTCCTGCCTGTAAGGCTTCGTGGTGTGAAATGCAGTTTACTGATACGGTAGCGATGAGCTTCTGCGAGCTACCTGCTGCTTACTGCTTGTGTTCCAAAACAAATGCAGGTTCAGAGAAGTTTCTTCAAAGCTCAGTGCATTTAGCAAAACTTTCTTATAAAATACACTTAAGTACAATAAAAGATTCATGATGACTTAAAAGAACATTGCATTGGGTTACAGTCATTTCATAAAATTATTATTGTCTAAAAAAAAAAAAACCAACAGCTTTGAAAGAATACACATTTTCTTTGCAATAAAAATCCAAGAGGAAAAGAAAAGGTGTTTTCAGACACAAGTCCCAATTTGTAACCAAATACATCTGATGGTTGCATCTCACAGTCAACTGTACAAGTCATCTGAAATACTCCTTATGCACCAAATGATTTCCTCGTGTAAACCAGCCTCTCTTCCCAGCGTACTGAGTAGTCTTCAAAGTGCTGCAAACACTGCCTGCATCCCTGTTGGTTTACTCCCCTACATTCAGGCTTTTCATCTCACAAACTGTTATATTCTCTGTATCTTTAGTTTTAAGTCTAAACTTCCAGTTTGCTATTTTACATTAATGGCACTTACTGTAAAAAAAAAAAAAAAAGAAATAGAACGTTTAGGCACACAAAAAAAATAATTTGCTTTTCATCTCTGCAGCTGCATAGATGTCGACCAGGTCCCAAGCCATAGCCGTGCTCTGGAATTCTGGGCCACAGCACCTTGAGGACTTGGCTTCTTTATTTTTATGATTAATCAAGGTAGTTTTCACCTAGGAAGCAAAGACTCGACTATGTCCAGCAGATCGATCTGGATATTAGTACATTTTGGTTCTTAGGTCTACTGTGACTGAGACACGAAGAACCATCACAGTTCCATTAGCCTACCTGTACGCATGGACAACATTTTTCACGTGATCTCTGCCCGTCCCCCTCCCTCCATCTCGGCACATCACAGAGGACCGAAAAGGCAACGCAAAAGTGCAGAACGACAATATGTTCCAGGGCCCAAAGTCAGTGACAGACAACGACTCATATCCGATTTCTCTTTTCATTCTGGGAGCCATCTGTCATAACAAAACGATGCTCCTGGTTTGTCTTTTCTACTTTTCTCCAAGAAGCACCCAGTAAAAATTTGCCATTATTTCTCAATTTCATCGTGCAAGTTGGCCATGCCTTCTTCAACTTGAACAAACTGTACAACCCACGTCCCTGACAATTCAACCAGATAAAGTTGCTCCACTAATTAAAAGCTCAAGTAACTCGGAGAGGCGGAGGGGGGGGAACCCGTTGGAAGCATTCACTGTTTGGAAGGAAAGGGAGCCGCTCCAAAGGGATCTAACTCCAGCGCCTGCTGCTGCTGGCTCTGCGTGCTCTGCACAACCAGTTCCGTGAAGGGCACTGCGCCAAAGTCATCTGTTTTCAGCCCGTCTCCGCCGTGAAGGGCTCCATGCAAGGAGCTCTGCCTAGGTCTACCAGGCACTACCACTGTGCCTTGATCCCCGCGGTTGTCACCAAACCCCTGATGCTGGGGATGCCGCATCAAGTCCGGTGGGTGGAAGGGTTTAGCTCCGAAAGGATCCAGCAGACTCTCGTCTGTCTGCAGGGGGTTGGTTCGATCTTTGCTGTCAGTCAATGCAACGCTTATGTTCTCTTTGGAGTCTGAGATAGTCAGGAACTCGTTGCTGCTCTGCGAGTCCCTGCGGCCTGCTTTCTTGTGCCTGCGGGCTCTCTCAGGGGTGCGGTAGCTCGGTTTCAATGCCTTCTTCGTGGTGGTTGGGGTGCCATGGTGGCGCTTGCCGTTGTTCTTCGAGACCTCCTGTTTCATGCGCCTTTGCCGAGAAGAAAGTTTCTGCAGGTTACGCTGCTGCTTCACCTTCTGCTGCTGCTGACTCCCTGTGATCTCTTCAAAAGGAACCAGCCCAAACAGGTCCTCTTTACTCCCACCGGTCTTGGGGAGAAGGGAAGGCTGAAATGGGGTGCAGCCAAAAATATCAACACCCCGTGGAGAGGTGGGGGAAAGCAGAGGCTCAGTTCCCGCCACCCGGCCATCTTGCTGAGACACCTTTTTGCTGAAGGGGGCTTTTGTGAAAACATCAAAGTCATCCTGCTCTTGGTTCACGCTGGGAAAAGCCACCTGGGAAGAGATATCTTTGTCCATCTTCTCTCTTGCCTGAGGCTGCAGAGTAAAAAAGGGCACTGCCCCAAACACATCAAATTCTTGGCCAGGGTCCACCTTCATTACAGTACTTCGCACCTCAGTCAAGGACGTAGGTGTTGAACTGGGTTCTTTGATTTCACTGCTGCCCACACCATCTCTGAACCTACTGCTCAGAAGCCCTTCCACAGATTTTTGCTTGGTACGATCAGAATCCGAGTCAGAACTTTGCTTCTCTTCCTCCTCTTCCTCCACCTCTTCCTCAGAGTCCATGAGGAGAGGTCGGTGGCCTAAATTCTCTGGTTCTGTATCATTGTCATCATTGAAGTCTCCATTCTCTCCTTGCAAGACTTCTTCATCCTCCTGTTCTTCTTCTTCCTCGCTGCTCTTGGGAGAAGGAGGATCAGATTCAAAATCACTCTCTGACTCATCACCACCTTTCGTCACTTGTCCCTCTGCAGTTTTCCTCCCTGGCCGGGGATCTCTAAAAGCATGGCTCAGTTTTCCAGCCTTGGTTGGGGTCCCTAAGTTATTTCCTTGATCGCTGGCTGAGTTATCCGCTTGTTTTCCAGGGGAACCTGCAGGTCCGAAGAAAAAGGCAAAACAAAACTTGAAATACACTCTTAAAGTCAACACTTATTCCACACCCGCCAAAGCCACACATACCAAGAGTTGATGCCAACATACATTCTATACTTATTGAAGGAAATGAGGGAAAATCAGATCTAATACTTCAAACAACACTCATGAAATTGTTCAATAGTCAGACCTTCTAGCTTTACTCCTCAAGCACAAGATGTCTAGAAATACAATACTAGTATTTTGGGGGCATGGAGGAGGGACCAACGGACACAGGTGATCTCTAGAGCCAGCTCTGTACACATGCTCATCACACAGCCCCGCTCCTCTCCAGGGAAACAGGAGCCAGCGTGCTTGAAGATTTTAAGTCGGGTTTGTTTTTTTTTTTTTTTTTTAAAAGCAGACTACCTACTTCTTGAAGTGATTCTGCTTTGATAGTCTGCTCTGACAAACTTATTGCTCTAATCGTGAAAACAGGCAGCACAGGCAAAAGAAAAGCATTTAGCAATTTCAGATAATTCACTTCAGACCTTGGGGACCATTTTACAGCAACAACAGACCTCAGAGGGCTCTGCTCTGCTGGCCCACCAACCAGCCTGCTCTGCAGTTTCTGTACACCAGAAAGCAAACGCACCGCGTTGACAAACACACCCCTTAAGGCTGCCTTTTGAAGAGGTGCTCTGAGACTGACCCATCGTACCGAGGTTTTCACCACGCAGTCAGATACGTGTGGCAATAGCGACACACTCAACGTAGTTTCAAAAGCGAAATGAGTGCATGACACCCTGTTAGTTCCTAGTCTTTCCACTCCCAAGTTTTCATAGAATGAGACGATCCTACGCAACATCTCCAAGATAATTAGGTTCCTCTAAGCCTATGAAAATTAGGGACTGGGCAAGAGAGTTTGTTCATGTCCCAAGCTGTAGGAAATATTACATGAGGTCACGATCTCTCTGTCCTACCCTCGAGGGCAGCAACTCCGTACATCAGGTGAACAAGTGGGATTTGGAGCCTACAGCTGCAACAGAGGTACAGGGTTTGGGGGGTTTTGCCTCACTTTTGTGTTTTGAAGCATACAAAGGGAAATGGAGAAGACAACAATCCCTGTGGGGAGATCACAAGGTGATCGGCTAACGTAACAATATGGAAATGGAGATGCAGGGACAAGGATGTTTTCTAATATGTGTCTTGGTTTGAAATACTCCCTCCCTCCCTCCAGTCAGGACCAAAACTGTAATTTGGACTCATAAATCCCACGGAGAATTAAGCTCGATGGTCACTGCCGTTTGGCTATTTGAAATGGTCTCCCCAAGTGCTCCCCCTTGGTTTCAGCAGAAACAGCCTCTCTCCATCAGGGCCTTCCCCACAAATAATGCCAACAAAGCACACACCGTGACAGCAACACGGGAGAGCTTTTCTTTTTTTTTTTTTTCTTTTTTTTTAAAGCAGTACTTGCCTTGGTGTGTCCAATCTATGCTTAGAGGATGTCTTTTTCTCTAGTGATACTGAAGCTCCACATTCAGCCCCTTCTGAGATCTAAAGTACCAATTCAGGCAAAAAAAGCTATTGCTGTAACTTAAGTTTGAAAGAAGGGTTGTCTTGTTTGTTTCTAAATAGGATCTGTCAGCTCAGTTTTAGGAAATTCATCTATTCATTTTACTCCGACACCTTCATCCCTGCTGTTTACTATCTGACAACAGAGCTAAGAGAACGATTCACTGTAGACTCTTTTGTGGGGTGGTTGGCTTAGAAATACTGGGAGCAGAAAGAACTTTGCGTCAGTGAACAAAGCAGATGGCGAGAGCGCGCAGACCAGGTAAGCCTGCACGGTGCCGCCGGTACGGCACTCATCAGACTTCGGCAAAACAAGTTTCTCCCTACGTCAGAGCCCCGCTGCTGCACAGAGATGTCTTCGGAGCGTGACTGACTGTCGGATTTCCATTTGAAGAGAATAAGTAGGAGGCAAAGCGAAACACTTGGTCTCAGCTGGGGAAAGCATATTTGCTCTTGAGATGTCCTTTTCTCGAGGACACAGATCACAGCAGCCACGCTGCTTTACGAATGTATAATTGAACATGTAACACTAATAACAGCGACGATAATTCACCTCTTTGCACGCACAGAGCAAGTACTGAAAATTTGTGTGCAATACTTAGAAGTGAGGCTGCATTACAGTCACTCCAGGCTGAATGTTACGCGGCTACCAGCCTTCAGATAGGGACCAGAACAACAGCAAAACCAACTGTGCCCGACTGCCAGGTACGGATTTCTTCTCTCTCTACTACCTGACACGAACCTGGGGACAGGGGTTCATCCTCATAAAGCAGTTATTAACGAGCTCTATTGACAGCACTGTGCCAGGCTGCCGACCCTCTCACCTTAGCAAAATTAACACCTTCCATTTACGGCTTGGTTAAACAATGGCTGAAATTTAATCAATTCCACGTGTTCACAGGACTGAAAAAGCTGGGGATGGATGCGTGCACCAGTTATTGCTCTGAAAAAAACCTTCAGCCAGAATCCAGCTCATGACTCTCTTGTTCTTGTAATAAACAAAATAACTTCTCAGGTAATTTCTTTCACAAGGAAATTAGGATACAACTTCCAGGCCAAATCAGATTTTTTCTTTCTATGCTCCAGTTTACAGCAGAATATTAAGTTCCACAAGAACAGTTTCTTCCTTTTGTTGTAAGAAATTAAAAGCCAATTTCTTCATCCAGTGGCCGTTTTGCTCTTTTGCAATTACACTTAAAATAACAATAAAAATTCTGCAGCAATGTATTTTATGTATGGATTTAAAACCAAGATGACCAGAACGACTAAAAACATCAGGTGATTAGGGCTTTGAGCTGTTTCTTCTTTGCTCCTGGTGTCAGATTACTTCTTATCTACTGTAATTTTAAATACTACATATCTGCTTTACCCACTAAATTAGAATCGGGATTATTTGACTTCTTTCTTTAGATTTCCCAAAGGTACAGTCTTCACGTTGCACTATATAACCCCCTATCTTCCAAATCCTGCTGTTTCCAGTATTTAGTGAAACACTAACATTAACATAAACTCAATTAGATTTAAAAAAAGAAAAAGAAAATATTTCTAGGGTAGATGTTAACACCACTTACACAACAAAAGACAGAAACCTTTTATGTATGTCAATATCCACGAGTTTACACTCCCAAGAAGTGATTATACCTTGGTACATAATTTCCATATGCAGAAAGCATAATAATACAGTTTTTTTCAAGACAAGAGCTGAGCCACAGTACAGCTAATATACCTGACTTCCCAAAAGGTTTAACCATTATTTGTTAATTGCTGCCACAGTCACGCTCACTGGAAAACAAATGGCAAAGACACCGACAAGACAAAAACACCCAAGCTCTACCAACAGCTGCTGGCTCCCTGAACAAGTCATTTACGCCACGCGATGTTTAGCTCTCGGTAGCAGACCTCTCTGGACAGAACATGCATCAGGCAGGACCCGACCATACACGGCACAACACTTCAAGCACTTCCCCAAACCATACTCACTGTATTAACACTGGCACACGAGCCCTTCCAACATCTCTTAACAGACCCAGCTATAACTGTTATTCTTGCTGACAATACACAGCAAATGATTTGGGGAAGCGGTCATCCAGACAACCTACTTCTTAATCAATCTAGATTAGCGTCTGAAATTTCCATTCTCAAGTCTAACTACCATCTCTAGAGAAACGGGGAGGGAGGCAGGAACAATCCACTGACCAGTCCCACTTGCTGGAGATTTGTGCCCTATAGTAAATGCAGAGACCACGCGCTCGCTATATATGAAGCTACGTGTTTCGTTCACGTATTTGGAGCTCTGAACCACTCTTCCAGGAAATGCTGAGCACATCACTCATTGACAGAGGCAAAGTCATGGAGGGTGCTTGAGTAGCTAGCAAGAGCATTGAAAATCCGCACTACTTGTTCATTTTTACAATACTTTCCACACAGCCATCTGTCCTGGCACTAGTCAAGTTTTGTGACCTCTCATCCTACTGAGGGCAACGGGGCTAAGCCATCGCACTCCGAACATAGCATGCAGCACCCTTTTCGGTGGCAAGAATGCAGCAGCGCACAGCAAAATGAAGCCTGAGCCTGTATATTTGTGAAAGTCTGTCTCTGCATATGAGAAAATGTTTTCTGAAATATCTCCATTTGGAGGCCGCTCCTAGGTATTGCAAGCATATTTACTTTTCCAGCCTCAACATCATCACAGCACCAGGCAATTAACTGCCTATTAGCTCATCAGCATCAAACCCCTCATTTCACTCCGAAGGATTTCTGAACAGGGTTTCACAATTTCTAGCTCTTCCGCCCTGGCATTCCTCCTTACCCACCATGTCCTTGCCAGGGTAATGAATATTACTTCCTCATCACAGCAGGAAATTTGTTACTGAATTGTGTACAGACTCAGAATTATCAAAAAGACCATGAATTTTGCCCTGATTAGAAACTCACAAACTACAGTGACAGCTCAGTATTACTAACGTTTCAGCATGCACGATCGTACGTGCTCAACCTCAACAGCAAAGCAAGCGGCACGTGACAGATGACGCTGGGAGCGGTAACTGCTCCTGATACCTAGTTTTGAAGAATGCACTTTTATTTCCGAAGTATTTCAAGAGCAGTGACCTCACTGCTCCCACATTTGTATCGTTCAGGAAAGAGCAAGTATCTTGCTTTATTCTTCAGTTTGCGTTGAGGTGTTGTAAACAGAGCCATCTGCTCCAAGCAGACATTAGTCTAAGATATTAGTCTTAAACACTTCATAGTCTAACATAGCCAAAACTCGCGGAAGAAACAGTCTCTGCCCGCACTTCATCTGCGGAGTCTTCGGTTTAGTCCCAACAACAGGGAGAAAACTGCAGCAGACTGGTGTCAAAACCAACCAAAAAAAATCCTCCATAGAGCTATCGCTTTTAACCCATGACGGGAATATTTTGTTTTTCTACACTACAATTCCCCCCTCTTTCACTCCTAAAGAAGTTGGCAAACTAAATAAATCCCAAGAGCACTACAACTAGAAACAAAGCCCCAGAAGGGAAGATTCTCTGGTTAATGACAATTTAATGCTCTGACCCAACAGATATCCAAAATGAAGTGTCTGTCATGTTGATTTCATGCAATCTTCTCAACCTAAACCGCTGCAGAGACTCTTCAGAAATATATTTAAAAAAAAAATGCTGCAAAATGTTGACTAACATCTGTTTGTAATGTGCTGTTGAGATTACTACACTTCTAATCAGGTTTGCATCTCATAGGAGACAATTGTTCTTCTCTCAAATGCAAGCCAGGTGGAACATCTTTAATCATATAAGAAGATCCCAATCTTGAAGGAAATTTTCTGTTCTGATGTTCTTTTTCGAGACATCCGATTATAAGAGGATGAATTCCCCCTAACAACTGCAGTAATTACATGCCTTCTGCTGGTTCATCATTTTAGGGTATTGCGGGGGTGGCGAAAGAGTGGGGCATAAGGGCTTTAAGCTTTCTTTCAATTGGTAACATACTGCCACCATCATTTCAGAACAATTTGCCACATGTCAGGCCCATGGATTACCGGCACGCGGCAACTAAATCTGCACTATTGCTTTGACAACAGCCAGAGCAGCAGCTGCTGAACATTGTAATGGATTTACACTGCTTACCACCTTTATTTTTAACAACAAAAATGGGAGAACAGAACCCTTCTGCCTGGCATCTATTGCTTAGATATTCTTTGAAATAATTAATCTACAAGTTCAAGCGTGTTATTTAAAAAAAAGTGAAAGGTGATCATGATTGCTCTAAGATTTGGAAAAAACAATTTAAAAAAAAAAAATCACTGCATCATCTTGGAGAGAATAAGCACACCATTGTGACAGCCCACATGTGTCATTTATTCTTGTGATGTGTGAATAAATTGAAGTTCCTTTGGAATTGTTTTCTAGAAAAGTCTAAATATTATCTTGATACAGGGAAAGATCCTGAGCCTGCATTCAGCAAGTAGTAAGAATACCTGAAACCACAGCCAAGGAGAGGTTATGAAGCAGGTAACGTAAGCAGTATTTTCAGAGAGTACAAATATCGGTATGAACTTAATTAATTGTCAAGTTAACTAAGTGTAGAACAGTGTATGTAACAGCCAGATGAAGTTGCAGGTCTGGGCATCTTTTAACAAACAATTTGAGAGTATCAGTTGCTGAAGAAACATGAACTGACCACGAGCTGTTTTAGTGTTATACAGGAAGTTTCTCGTGTTCCCCTTTCCCAAGTCGTCTTGTTACTCCTCATGTTTGTAATTGCTAGTTAAATTTTAGCGAGTTGCATTTCGTTTAAAGCTCCAGACTGCACAGTAGTCCAAGGGCTCCAGAGCCACAATATAGGAACTTGCAGTATACCAAGGAGTAACCAAATGGATAGTCGTCACCCGCACTTCTTCATGCCCGAAGAATGCGCTTTTCTGCTGTAACCCAGTGAACGCTAATAATCGGCTATTGCAGCAGAGTCCTTTCAGGGATGTATTGCGGCCAGGCCTCCAGACGATTTCTGTTGCACTGCTATCTGGCACGCAGCTGGCTGGTTTTCTGCCACATCCACGCAGCTGTGACTAGAGAGGTACATACCACACCACAAAATTGCTCTTATTCCAAGACAGACACCTATAATGATCGTTTAAAGCCACTACCAAGTCTTCAAGTGCAGGAAGTGGTTAAGTCAGAAGGAAGCTGCTACTGAACAAAACTTGATTTTGTCACCAGTCTCTGCATACCGAACATGCTATGCAGCGACTGTGAAGCAATTACCTGTGTCTGTTAGAAGTAACAGCAGTGACTTGATGAAGAAGCACCATGTCTACAGTGCAGGTGATGAGCTTTACACACATTTAGTAGAACAGTTAAAATACGTGACCTGAACTAGAGCCTTTTCCCAATAAGACAAGCCAGAAGACAGCTCACTGAGATTGTCCGCAGGAACAAAATGCCTAGCAGACAGCTTCAGGTCAGCACTTGCAAAAAAAAAAAAAAATTCCAGTCAAAGTTTCCCAACATCTCCACTTCTCACACAGTCCATCTGTATCCTTCTGAGAGTTACCTCAAATATTTTATTACTTCTGCAAATTGCAGTATTAAGCTGAGGGAAGCAAAAGGCAATCTAGCCCAGTTTAATCCCAGAAAGAATTAGTGTAAACAAACATAAGATGGCAAAAGGCCAGTGAGTACAACTCAACAGCAAACTGTACTGTATTCATGACATTTCCTTCTTATTATTTGAAAATAGCAGAAAATGTGTGTCTCTTCTGAGTTTCTGAAACACTCAACTTGATGTTAACAAAGTATGTTGCAACACAAGCTGGTTAACACACACTTGAATCAAAAGCTTCCGTTCCAAAATGCTGACTGCAGGAGCCAATTTTTCCACTGTCACCATCCAGTCTTTCAGGCTTTCGAGAACCAGAATCCATTTTCCACACGTTACGTGCCTGTCCTAAATGCCTCATTACGGGCTGTTCAACTGTGCTTTCTACTGTCTTTTTCATAAAAGAATTTTCAAAGTCTTTTTCTCAAGCCTATTTTCTTTTCCGGCCATCTCAAGTTCTAAGCCATTACTACTTTCCACAAGCACTTAGGCATAAAATAGTGTGTATAGCAAGTTTACATAGAGTACTTGTGAAAACACTTTTAATACGTTATACACCAACTGTGAGTAACACTAAGTGCTTCTGCACTGTTTTCCTGTCAACTCTAAGAGGAACCCAACAATAGGTTAGTTCATTTCACACAGCTATTTGCCCTCTGCATAGCATGTCAAGCGACATACATGTTGCTGCTGGCTCTCCATTCCCACCTGAGAAGAATAAGCTCTGTTGGATAAGCAGCCCAAGTCCAGCCAGTTCCAGGCTCTCCTTCCCGGTGATCCTTGCAGCAGCAGCAGCAGCAGCCTGAAATGCACGCAGCTCCATGGGGAAAATCCCAAGGGCTCCAACTCTCAGCAACCCACGGTCCGTTCCAGCGATGATAACAGGTTTCCAGTTTCAACTTCTGAATCTCCCTTGCGTCACCTTCCCGGACACATGTAACTGTGCCTGCCAGCACTTGTTTTGCTGGACTACCAGCACCTTCTGTTAAGTTGTTAAGTCAAAAGATGATCCATGATCTTCAGCTTCTTGCTGCTGTCTCACATCAGATGACAGAAATTAGTTAAGTATTTAGTCAAGTGCTGCTTTCAGCAGAGAACCCTTAAGCCTCTGAAACAAAAGAAATCCTCTAGGCAACTCTACTCAGCTACAGTCCATATTCAACATTTACGAATCTCAGACCTAAGTCACCCCGCAAGAAAACCCGAAGTAGAAAACGGTTGCTAATACAGTAGAAAATATCTTCAGTAGGAACTGTCCCTTCATAGGAAAGTAACATTTTCTTTTTTTATTTAAATCGTCTGTATTGATAACATCAACATTTCATTTCATCATTATTCAAAAAGTCAAAATTCAGTAGTCAGCAACCTGGGTGAACGGTGGTAACACGCTCCATATTTGCACTGTAGACATGTTATAACGAGGAAGTGAAATTTCTGCTCTAACTCGATAAGGACAGTCCCTTGCCCAAACGCTGGAATCGTGCTCAAGAAATTAAGACTGTGTTCCACTTCCTATACAGTCATCTTCCCTCTGATGCCCTGAGTAAGTACCCATGTGGTATATTTCTCGGTTAAATCTTTTACAATGACACGGAACAAACCAGAAAGAACATATTATACAGAAATGTTAAGTGCAAGAGGAAATCAAAATATTAGGGATATTTGTCAAGTTTGTCCTAGAAAGCCCTCAAGCAGAAATAAAATACATGTAAGTCAACACCATTCTCCTTTTTTTAGTTGTCTTGCAACCCCTCGTTTCAAGACACTTCCAAACACAATTCCTTGGGAAAAACAAACCAGCTTTCAAAAGACGTATCTTCAGATTTAAAGATTTATCATATCAGATTTGTTTGCTGTGTGTAATTCACTGTTAACACAAAATTAAAAATACCTTCCTTGAAATCAGGCCAGTATGTACACATGTTTGAATTCCAGTTCTGAGTCAGCAGAGAAAAGGCTATTTAATAACGTACTTCTTTTTTTCTCTAATGAAACAGGTAACATTTCATAACCAACTCAACATTTCTCAAGCAGTCTGGTTTTCCAGCCACGACTGAACTTGATTGTTTTGGGTTTTTTGTGGGGTTTTTTGGGTTGTTTTTGATTTTTTCGGGTTTGGGTTTGTTTTTTTTTTTTTAGGTAAGGCATCTGCCCTTGTTTTTTAGTATGTCAGGAATTAAAGTTTGAATTCAATGTAACAAAAGTAAAACATATGACATAACACAGTGAGGCCAATCATTACCATCTAAGCTATTTTATAATAATGTGAAAAACAGCAAGGAGCAAATACATTTTACTACCTAAGGTGAAGAAAGAAAAAAAAAAATCCCTAGACACATGGGGATGAATAGTTAAGACAGGAGGCTAAGCACCCAATAGGCACCACCTCAGATTAAGTGTAACTATTACTGTTCATTTTGCATGTGCAAAATGGTTTTTTTTTTTATAGGCTCACCTATAAAACAAAGCAACCTCTTCAATGAAGACTCTAAGGTAAACCCTTCCAAACAGCCACCTATAGACTGCATCTATACTGCAAACATTTCTTCACTTAAGAATCGCTTTCACATTGTATTGAACTACTGAATATTAACAGGATGACGGAAGGCAAACTTTTCCTTTCTGAACGAGAACAAAAAAAGAAACTAGGAACACAGTAACAGACTACGCAGAATGAATTCGAGTCTTTCTAACAACAGGAGAGGATACAGATACAGAGGTATGTTTACAAACTGTCTTGCAGAACACAGCAGTGTTATCCTGTTCACTCTTCACCATGGACAGTACAAGAGCACTTGCGAGCACCGCGCAGCCCTAACACACCTTCATCTTCATCTTCAGGAACGCAAGATGAAAGCCAAAGAAAACACGGATGCTAACTTAGGTTGACCCCAAGTGATTTATTTTAAGGCATGTTATCTGAGCTTTTGAACTTCATTAAGAATAGTTTTTAGAAGTGATATTAAGGCACCTTTATAACACCGGCACTCTCAACAAAACTTAGGTAGGCACCTAAGTCGCTCCGTAAGTAACTGAAGCACTTTTGACCATTTAACTGTCATGTAGGCTTTGGTTTGCCACAGGTACCAAAAAAGTGATTAAAGTGCTGATCAAGCAAATGTTAGAACTGGTGATTAAGTTGCAGGATGATGTAGTTCCACATTCACAGTCAATGTCCACATCCAATGTTATTTTTACTTCCATCCGAGGTAAAAATAGCCAAAACTGAACAGAACCACAATAATCAATTCCCCCATCCCCTCCAAATGTACAGATAATGTAAGGGTTTTTTTTTTTTATTTTCACTTCATTTGCACCAAAACTACGCATTAAATGCAGTGGAACCTTACAGTCTTAACTCAACTGGAGAACTGAACTGAAGAAACCGCTGTAGTCTGCTTCCAACTCCTGCTAAGTAGCAAAATTTGGTCTTAGCAAGTAATTTCCCTTTAGCAAAAGCAGTTCCAGTTCTATGCAAATGATGCACACTGCACTGGTCCAATGTAATCGCACTGCGAAGACTACATAGTCTGTACGTTGTACTAATGCCAGGAATAGGATGCAGAAATATTTTTTTAATTGGAGGTAATCAACGTATTAAAAAAATCTCTTCAACCCATCTGCCATGAGGCAGCTGACACCTTTATCATTCTTTGGTCATTTAACCAGATGTACATACTTCAACAGATACATACGTATATATATATGTACATATGCGTACATATATATATATATGAGGTAGCGACGTTACAGATGTAACTTGCCTGGGTGAGAAATGAAAGGAACAGAACCAAAGGGATCTTCAGGAGGACTTTTCTGTGGAGCAGAATGTGACTCCACATTCTTATCTGAAGATGCTCTCCTGTCCACCAGCCTGTCTGTAAAAAACAAAATGAAACAGAACAAAAAATAAAATAAAATAAAAATGGCAGGTCTTGTGCCTACACAAAGATATCTACTGCACAGGGTGAGGGAGGAATATACTCTCGGTTAGGGTTTTTTTGATGTTTTCAAGATATTCTACATCTTGAATTCATACTACTTGATCATTCGGGGAAATTCATGTGCAAAACCTTACTGTTAATCCCCCTGTCCCACCAAGAGCAGCATGTATTTGGTGATGGAATGCTTTAAATGAGGGTGTCTCATGTTATATGCAGCCTATGTGCTCTGTAATAGTAACCACTAGTCCTGTGTGCTCTTGAGATTTTCAAGGCAGAACCACTACGCCTATCTAACACACAAAATCATTCATTTTATCCAAGTTTTGGCCAGCCTTTGCCACAAGAAGAGACAAGTTGACAAGCACAGCAGAAAAGCTGGGAGTACTTTTTATTAAACATGTAACATCTGTTAGTTATTAAAAACAATTTGAATCTCATATAATATAGAGAAATGCAGTGTCTGTTTTGTACAATCTTCAACCCTTAGGAGACTGATTTTTTTTTCTTTCTTTCTTTTTAAAGGAGAGAAACAAAAGGCAGACTGAGTGAGGAATGCTTTTGTTCTGTTATCTCCAGTGTCTGGCCTCCAGAGGAAAACCAGTTGACTGCTGCACAGTTTGCAGGCAACCAAATTCTAGAGTAACTTTTAAGGATGCAGCAACTTGGACTACCCTTTGGAGAGTCCCTGCAAATGCTGGCATGCAAGACTATGCAAGTTCAAGCCCCCAGATGATGATCAGACCTCCCAACTTCGGCAGCAGGGCAAGGGGCAGCGGAAAACAACATGGACTGAAATGCTAATCATGCAAGAAACATTAGGTCAACTGAGTAAATACAAGGTTTCAACTCCTCCATGGCACCTAGGCATATACGTACTGGCATACATTTCCCTGGAAAATGACATTTAAAATTTGTCAATTCATCAAATCTAAGGCTATTGGAAAAGGACGATCCATTTTTCCAGTCTTCTGAGGCACAAGTGTCATTTGTCCACCTCGTAACAAGATCCACTCCTCTTTATCAGAGAGCGTTTGAGAGAAAAGAGACAGTGATGGTTTCTCCAGGTTCACACAAGCAGAAGTAGATTCAGTGGGACCGTCCGTATTAGACTTTATCGCGCCTCAGATGCGGCTTCCTTAAAATAAAGATCCAAGTTTTTTCCCGCCCTCAGTGAATAAGCTGCGCCAGGGGAGGTTTAGGTTGGAAATTAGGAAAAATTTCTTTACAGAAAGGGTGGTCAAGCATTGGAACAGGCTGCCCAGAGAGGTGGTGGAGTCCCCATCCCTGGAAGCCTTCAAAAAACGGGTAGATGTGGCACTTGGGGACATGGTTCAGTCTAGTCTACCCTTGATTGGTTTAGTGTGGACTTGGTAGTGTAGGTTAATGGTTGGGCTGGATGATCTTAAAGGTCTTTTCCAACCTAAACGAGTCTATGATTTTATGATTCTATGAATAATCATACAAATGCTGCCAGCGACACGATCACGTGCCACAGCCAACCCTTTCATGAGAAGTGCAGTTATTTAAAACCACAAATAAGGAATCCGGCTGTCTCCATGCAAGTGACAGACCCATTATTACTCAGGAGACAGCTCTCTCGGGACCCTCTGAAGTACGAGAAGCCCCTGTGTACAAGGAAAGCCTGGTAAGAACCACAGCTCTTTCCTGCACGGATGGCCCAGGTAGTCCCTTCATACTGCACATACTGCAAAGGAGATGGCCGCAGAGCTTGGCAGGCTTTGCACCCACAGGTGTCTCTGTTGAAGCACCCAGATGATTCTGGGCCTAACAAGAATCTTTGTGCAAATCAGTGTGAAGGCTACGCTGGTATTTTTTCCCGGTGAGAAAGATGACTCATTTTCTCAGCTCCCAATTCTGCACAGATTAAGTGGTTACAGGAGCTCTTTCTAAGAAATCCTTTTTTTCACAGCGTTGTCAGAATCTCAGCATCGTGTGTTTCTTCCGGACCATCATTAATACCAATGGTACCAACAAGATTAGAGAAACACCTGTGTACACAAGAACCAGGAACTCCACCCTGTAACTCCGTATCGAAATTCTCCACAAAGGCGCTCAGTTCGGAAATCTTCATTCAACTGCCCGTTACCTTTTACTGCAACTGTCATCTTTTTACTACGAAAATTGCCACAAAGTTTAAGCAAGGTATTCCGTTCTCTGACTTAGCTCCCTTTTTTAAGGGGAAGTAATTAATCATATACAGCAATACCCATCACTACACACACGACAACATTAAGCGGCTAAATGCATCAAATCGAACGGTAATGTTAGCCTGACAAATTATGATGACATCTTGATCCTCTAACAATGACTCTGTATATTCAATTAGTCATGTATTACTGTCATGAACACAACAGCTTTAAAAATACTTGACAGATTTAAAAATATTTTTAATTTATGTACAAAGCATCATGTCAACAATACAAACCAGGCTTTTGGAAGTAGAAAGATAGCATTAACGTTTCAAATGCTTCTCAGCACCACATAACGTCGCAAAAAGACAAACTTACATCACACTGCACATGAGTTATAAAGTACAGGACAGCAACCAGGTTTAGCAACAGAGAAGATAACCATTTATCAAACCTGTACCTTCAATTCTCCTTCTTCTAGATGGCAGAATGATTCACAGTAAAGTCAAAATTTGAGCAAAAAAGATTACTTTGTAGTAAACAGCAGTTTTCTCTCGTAAGAGATAGCCTACATCTAAAGACAATTAAGCCTTGATCTTTAAGATATATCTGAGGAAATTCCAGGAAGTATTATACAGTTAATGACAATTTGATAGGTATAACCCTTAATTGTACAATTAATCTCTTAGTTTCTCATTAATCCACTTAAGTTTGAGAAAGTACCAGTAGACAAAATTAGGTATAAGTATTACTGCTTTGACTGCAGCAAAGGCATTAACGCTGCAAGCTAAGTTCATACTATCTTTGGCACAACATCCTTAATATCAAAGAACAAATTTAACAAGTCTTTGAAGTCTTTGATGTACCTATCTGTGTGTACACACAAACACACATACACTGAGATTACAACCCGCAATGCTCCCCCTCCACTGGACCTCTAAGAGAAATGGAGCCAAAAGGCCACAGAGAAGCTGTAACTGCATCTCGCACTATGTATAAACAAGCCTGCCATCTAGTGTACTACTGGTCAAGCGAATAATTTCTTTTAATTTTTATTTTTACATTTTTTGTATTCAAGTGACTAAAGAACCCTAATGCTGGTTATTACTAAGCAAAACTATGCGGTTATGCTTACTTTTCTGATACGGCATATGAAGTTTATCATCACATCCAGCTCTTTACGCACTGAATTACCTTTACTAAGAGCTTACTCTAACCAGCCTATTGAGCTACTCCAGGGAAACCTATTTCTTTTATAGCTTTTTCCAGCTTTTTTGTAAAGCCACTTGAAATACATCCTTGGTTAATTATCTTCTTCTGTACTTACATTTGTTCAAAACATGTGGCTTCACCAAATCAATCTCATAAAACTTAGCGTACCTACAGTCGGCAGTCCAAAGGTCAGTTAAAGATTCTGGAAATGGGTAACGTTGTGCTGATAAACTAGAGTTTCACCAAAAAAAGAAAAACCCCAAACCGGTCACTTTCCTTAAAGATTAACAGGTCATGCACACACCTTATTCAGCTACATTTCAGGACACAGATATCCAAGAAGAAAAAGACTCAACTGAAGGCATAGCTTTTTTTTCCAATCACTTGAAGTTCAACTTTACTGCATTTTTAATTGCAAGGAACTTGCCGATAGTCAGCCAAGTATATACAATCTGTTGTTTTTTGACATTGTCACATCTTACAAACCTCTCTAATAAACCTGATCTTAACAAAACCAGTTTTAGAAAGAGCGTGTAATCAGCATGCATTAAGCAATTAAGAGAATGAAGTAATTCCAAGTAAAAACCATTGAGATGACTGACTTCAAGAGGAAAAAGTTTATTCAACTATTGCCATATCAGAACAATAAAGCAGCCCTTACATGTAGCCACTCATCAAAAAGGACATTACAAAACATTAACATAATGTAATAGATCAATTTTCTTTCAGGCATTTTCAAAGGACATATCAGACCCACAAATCTTTTGCTCTGGTGTGCAAGAAAAAAGCTGGAAAGGAATAAAGCAAGCAGCCAAACTTTTCTTCCTATCTGACAACATCTCTCTGCTGTTCAGAGCTTCTTGACAATCAAGGTGACACGAGCAGTATTTAAGAGCTAAGATATTACCATTTCTGCAGTATTTGAGCCAGTAACTACCCATTTTAGACAGGGAGTTCCTATTGCACACATTTTCAAAAAGGGAAAGCAAAGAAAGAAGAAGACAGGCCCAACTCTGCCCTCAAATGCTTAGAAAGAATTTTTTGTACGCAGACTGCGTGGCCCTTCCACATGACAGGTGTTGGAACTGCTGCGCAACTACAGAGCCCTCATTTACTGCGAAGCAAAATAAGCCTTCAAGCGTCCCTTACTTGATCTTAGCAGGTCAAATTCTCTGTCCAGCAGCTCCTCCTCTGTCAACTTGGAAAAATTGTCCTCTCCAAACGGGTTCCAGCCTGACATATCGGGTGGGTTATTGATGCTCTGCTTGGGGTAACCGGCAATTGCTTCAGCATCAGGAATACCTGACCTGCAAAGTCAGTTCATGGAAGCAAATAAAGGAAAACATTATGGGATTGTTTATCAGGATGAAAATCTATGACATGCCTCATTATGCCAAAATACTATATATAAGTAACACACATGCATTAACAGCTTATCCCAAAAGCATCTGAACTAATTTAAGGGAAAACAGAATGCTCGAAAGACGTGGTTTGATCACATCATTTTTGTATGCGATCCTTGGACTTCTATTTTCCAATTTATTAACTGTAGCCAAAGCACAGAATCCTTCATCAAGGTGACATGCAAGGGCAAGAACTGTGTTTCCCCTGTGGTCATTACTATACGGGCATAGGAGACTGCCTTGCTTTCATAAAAAAAAAAGCCTACTAAATATGTATGAAGTTTTCGTCATTGCTCTTTATTTTCCAATTATTTTTGTCTTGGCAGGCACATTAAGTGTCTTTGCATCCTACATCCATCCAACTGATACAATTAACTTAACCAGTTGACACGAGAGCTTCTGCTTCTACTAGTCTTATCTAATACAGATAGAGAAAACTTTGACAGAATGTGTTTTTCGTCTCATTCACAAATTACACCTACCGCTTTCTCTGTTTGTCCGAAGCGGACTAGAAAAGCAGCAATCAGCAAGATACTGCATGCTAACTGGTTCTCTGTGCCTCGGCAGGGTCCGCAGGCCACACCTGCAGCCCAGCTCCACGTGAAACCATCTCTTCAAGACAAGACAAAAGGGGAAGGGGCTCTTTCCTGTCAGCTTGGGTGCTGCCCTCCCACAAGACTACTGGCTCTTTCTACTGAGAGAAGGACACCATGCGATACAATGCAATGCACTTAGTATGTCAGGGGAAAAGAAACTCATCACCCCTTCCTTTAGTACAAGAAGTCGTATTTTTTATTTACAAGATCAATCTTGTGCATTGCAAACCATCGCTAACTCACTATCATTGACTTGAAGCTAGAACAGCAGGATCAAAACCTTCAGCCAAACACAAAGAAGAGAAACTGGAAATATACATATTTACTTCCGGACTGGAATGATTCCTTTCAGAAATTATGTGTGTCAAAACTACTCTGACAATAGACCTGACCGAAGTAGAGCTGGTGAGTCTCAAATATGGGCACAGAAGTACAGGACAAGACTCTTATCCCTAGCAGAGACTACCTAATTGGCAAGATGAAACCAAACTGGTCACAGTTATACATGATATTCTATCAATCCAGCCTACAGCAGGAAAATATTTTGCCTTTTACTCTTTCAACACACTGTAACCTAGAAGAGACAAAGAAAGACAGCAGCACCTGAAACATGTGAGCCACATTATTAACTGAAAGCCTGTATCAAGACTGACTGCACCGAAGACTGGAGGATTCCCAGAATTGCAAAGAACTTCTCTTTCAATACAATATAGTAGGAACCCATGTCAGTTTGTAACCTAGTCCATAACATTAGTGTAACTGGACAAATCTCAAATCTGTGAATCTTTTTTTATTTTTAAATCAGAAAAGGAAGGGTTTTTTATTCCACATGCTCTTTTTCATAAGAATTCATGTGAAAGTCATTATATATTATACTTTATTAAGCAAGGGTAAGTCCACAGGCCCCTACAAAGGCACCACATCGCTCATGAGTTGTACACCATCAAATAACATACTTAAGTCAGACCTCTGATCAATAGACACATGAGTTAGAAGCCCTAGCAAATAAATGCCAACTATAAAGCCCCTCTTAAAAGTGTCGTCATGGTTTAGCCCCAGCCAGCAACTAAGCACCACGCAGCCGCTCGCTCACTGCCCCTGCCCCGGTGGGATGGGGGAGAGAATCGAAGGAGTAAGAGTGAGAAACACTCCTGGGCTGAGATAAGAACAGTTTAATCATTGAAATAAAATAAAGTAAAATAATAACAATATAATAATAATAGTAATAATAATATACAAAGCAAGTGATGCACAATGCAATTGCTCACCACCCACCAGCCGATACCCAGACAGTTCCCCAGCAGCGATCGCTGCTCCCCAGCCAACCCCCCCCAGTTTCCATACTGCCCATGACGCCGTATGGTATGGAACAGCCCTTGGGGCAGTTGGGATCAACTATTCTGGCTGTGCCCCCTCCCAGTTTCTTGTGCACCTGGCAGAGCATGGGAAGCTGAAAAGTCCCTGACTAGCATAAGCAGTACTGAGCAACAACTAAAAACATCAGTGTGTGATCAACATTCTTCTCCTACTAAATCCAAAACACGGCACTATGCCTGCTACTAGGAAGAAAATTAACTCTATCCCAGCCGAAACCAGGACAAATGCGTTTGAGAGGACTTTCACATGCCCACAGCCTCATTCAACATAGGCTACCGACCATCCTAAGCAAAGCGGTTAGCAGTCAGTTCCTGGAGTAAGTCCACGAACAAGAAAAAGTGCCAGACAGGTTCTTTAAGAAGGTGTACCAGGCTCATCTGTTAACAGGTTAAGTGTTCCACTTTCCTCACAAAATACCCTTTACCACTAGACAGCAATTATCCAACTACTTTAAGTAATAGCTTACTATTGAAGCAAGTAATTTGTGATGAAACAATTCAGCAGTGCTCATCACAATGAGGAATGTAAGCAATAAGTAACCTTTGGGTACATCTATGTCAGAATACTTGCCTGCTTGCAGGGTAGGGAGAATCTGCCACTGTACCAGCATGCACTGGAAGTGACCCAGGGTAGGATATTAAGGCTGGTGAGAAGTCTTGTGGAGAAGTGATATATTCAGGAGACTGCGCCTGTTGCGACCGCTGTTGCTGCTGAGCAAGCATCTGCTGCTGTAGGAGAGCCTGCTGATATTGCTGCACCTAAGTAAGATAATGACCATGTTACGAAAATTCACATGGGCCAGTGCAAATCTCTTCTGCTAAGTAACAATGCCAGCCTTGCAGCCAAATGCACTAACCACCACCACGCTCCAAACAAGCTTGGTAGCTTCAGTAGAACCAAGAAGCCAGACTGGGCCATTATACAGGTGAAAAGAAACTGCCCTAACAGGTCCGTGATACCGTTTTTCTCTTCCAACACATTACCGCCTAACTTTTTGTAATTATCACA
This sequence comes from Pelecanus crispus, assembly GCF_030463565.1. Taxonomy (NCBI): domain Eukaryota; kingdom Metazoa; phylum Chordata; class Aves; order Pelecaniformes; family Pelecanidae; genus Pelecanus; species Pelecanus crispus. Next base: position 886,128 of record NC_134646.1, read on the forward strand.
ACCTAAGCATATGCTACTGCAGCACTAAGAACTTAGTTTTCATCATACCCTATTCTCAAGTATTAATAATCAGTATTCCAGGACAAATTCTCCTGACTTGTGAGAAATAGATCACACCAGTTAACTCTCTTGCTTTTAAAGTAGGAATTTGATGCCACCATGTCTTCTGTCACTTTGTAGGATAACATACATTTATTGCTGTGCTCACTCCTGGAAACCTTTAAGCACCAAGTATGATTCAAATTAGGAGATACCTACTTAATCAAGTTTAGGATATATCCCATCCCATTAATACAGAAGTGCAACTCCAGATAAGCTTTTGCACATGAGTTTGGATTAACTTTTTTCCCCCTAACTGAGTATTGTTTTAGATGCTGAACTTCACACTATTTACCACATCCACAGCTCATTACAACTACTCTCAAACTTCTCCTTACTACATCTTCACAATAGCTTACAAACACAGCACATATTTTAAGATTGTATCATCTACATTTCATCCTCGACATACCATAGCAGGATACTGAGATTGGGAAGGTTGCTGCTGGTACACAGACTGCATCAACAGCTGCTGTTGGACCATCTGCTGGTGCATTGCTTGTTGATACTATAGTTGAAAAGAAGAAAATAGTTTTAAGAAGTCATGAAGCACCCCCCGCCCCCTTCTGCAACTTTCACCAGTGCTGAGCCCCTTTTGAAAATAAATCAGCTGTGCTTTGAAGAATAACACGTCTCAACAGGGCGAGAGGTGGGGAGCAGGAAGAGGAATAGCAATAGGTGTCTTGGACAGGATCTGACAGTTCTTGCCTGACCTAGCCACTCTTCTGTTATGTTTACAGTTATTTATGGTACGCAACTTGAGCAATTATACTTGACAGTATGCAAGCTGGACAGCCTTAGAATGTGTGTTATCTGTGAAAAATCTGGGCAGACAGAACAACAAGAAGGAAGCTCTTCACTGACCAAGAGAAATTTGAGAAAGCAAGAACTGCAAAATGGTGTATGTACAACCTTCTACCGCAAGCGTAGCATTGTCACCTAGATAATTCCTAACATTTATCCCAAGCACGTTTACACATACACAACACTGTTATATGGGCCACATCGTGACCATTCAAAGCAAGCTGGGATTCAGGCTCAAACTGCAAAAACAAGACAGCACAAAAAAAAAAGCAACTTTCTAGGACAAGCATTCCAGTGCCTACGAAAAGATAAATCAAAGGTAAAAAGAAGGGGCAGGAGCCATGACCCCTTTCTTTCTCACCTAGGAGGAAAAAAACCAGGCAGCAACAGCAGAAACATTTAACTAGCACATAATTCCAAGTGTTATTAGCAAGTATAATGTGTGTGTCAAACTTGTCTAACAGATTTGAGCCGTACCTGCTGAACATAAGCATCCTGAACAGTAGGTTGCTGCTGCTGGTGACGTAAATGGTGTAGCTGCTGTAGTCTCCAGTCGCCCTGCTGCAGCTGCTGGAGAACTCTGTTCTGCTGCGGGGGGTGCTGGTTGGTCCCTTGGGACTGTAAGACTTCTTGCCCGTTCCCTGGGCGCATGGTTCCTGTAATATTCAGACAACGCTACTGACATACTGATCTCTGAACTTTAGCTAGAGAGCTCCCTGGCAGTTAACATCTTCATTTAACTCTTCAAGGTGAAACAGTTTATAAACTTCCCTTCCCAGCCTGACAACTAGTACGGCTGGTAGATACTAAGTTCACTTCTTTGAAAATACTTTCAGGCCTGTCAATGGACAGTTTGTACTAAGATGCAGGAAGCTTTTCCCTTGATCTCACGACAGAGCAAGCTGGGTTCAAGACTTCTGCTTTACGAACACTTAAGTTGGACCTTCTAGTACCTCAATCCCTAACCCTCAAAGCATACAATAACACGTGCATACGACGCATGGAATTTTTTTTTTCTTTAAGGAAACTATTGGCTCACTTGTCAATTCCCTTAAACAGAACACCTGACTAATTTCACCATTCAACTGTTTTTGCAGCCTTTTAACTAATCAGTTACTAATATAAATTGATCTCTCTTGCATGCTGTATTTATATTCTGAAGTGCCCAGGAATGATCTGTTCCTTGTCATAACAAGAAAAGCTTTCCAAGTTGGATGTTATTGGGATCCTGTCTAGTAAAAGTTATTTACACCCAGGACACAAACACTCTCAGTGGCCTTCTGACTGGGGGCTTTCCCAAGACCGTCCCTGAAGCTACTCTTCCTGTACTGCAATAGACACCTAACACCACAAAGTGCAGCTAGGAAAGTATTCAACATGTAAATGAAAACTATTTAAGCGAATATTTATCAGATCCATAACTCTTTTTGAATGAGATAAAGAAAAATTCACAAGTGATTTATTGAAAACCTATTTCACTCAACTGAGTCTCCCTCAACTCCTCCCCTGTTGCCCCTCTATTGTACCCACAGTGCGATGTGAAATGCATCCGTCTATTATTAGAGAAGTCTCTACACCATTCCAGCCTACAAATAATACCAACATATTGTTGATATCTCATGGCTTATTGAGGCACAGGGAAAACATTTTTCCTACTACAATGCAAGCAGTTTGTTACAGAAGAGGTCACTACTTTTAGTGAATTATTTCTAAGTCAAAACCAAGCATGAACTTCTCTCACAGTCTGCAGCAGGAAAGTTAGTTCAAAGTCAGTGTTAAGCACAATGAAAAAAATACCTTCATTTGTGAACAATTTGCATTTAGTTTTTGTGGCACCTGGTCAAACTTAGTATTTGCACGTTTAGAGTCTTTCAGAAAGGATGAAAATTTGGGTTTCAGCATGTAAAAAAAGCAGATCAATTTGAGCTTTAAATGTTATCCCTACTGGAGTAAGAAGGAAAAGAAATACAGAATTCATTCTTCATTCTTTTTGGTCCATCCTTAAGCTTTGTCAAGTTACCTTTTTGCCCACGATTACCTAATTCACCAGGAACTTGCACTTTGACTGGAGTTGCTGAGCTCTGGATCGTCAGCACGCTAGAAGTGGCAGTGCTTGAATTGGCCTTTGGTCTTTGTCGTGGTGCAATTGAGGTTTCTGTTGGTCCAACAGTATCTGTTATTCTGAAACGGCAAATTTCCCATACAGGACACTTGATTAAAAAAAAGGACTGTTTCTTCTTCAAATTAGACACACGGTATCTCTTAATATCTCAATTATATCTTAACCATGTGCTGCTCTACTTCTAAATTGGATTTTAATACACTAAAATTTGTTTCCCAAAATTCTACTCGCCACCCATTGCAGCCATAGGATATATGACGGCCACAGAACACCATTAAGAAGGAGCTATGCAACGGCCTTTTCCCCAAGGAGATGATGGCACTAGACGAAATTTCTCTGTATAAGCTTTCCTCAGTTCACAGTAGCGAGTGAAACTTATGTGCAGCGCTTGAGTCAGCAATCCTACGACTAGAGATATGATTACTGTTCATGCAAACAGGAAATAAGATTACGAAGTCTCTTATCTGTTAAGTCAACTCGTTTTTACTTTCTGTTATAGATTTAGCCTCTAGCAGTTACAACACCCATAAACTGCTCAAAATATTTGCATCTTCCCTGCAATACTTCAGAGCTGTATAATAGTCTGCCAGGATAATAAAGACGTTCACAACCAAAGTACATTTGAGCTTTTATCCTGTTATCAGGGTATAGTATGGGCATTTTTAAAACTGTCCAACTGCTTAAAAACACTGATTCACCATCTGAGCTCCAGCACCTAAACACCTCGCATTAGTTCCTACCATACCATATCAAGACACCATCTGCCTTAACCTGCTGTAACTTAAGGCCATCAGGAAAACATTATTTCAGAAGAACTATGAATCCTCCTACTATTGTCTAGCAGATTTAGCTGGAGTTTGAAACATTATTCCGTAAATACTCTACGCCTGCCCTCCACTGCACGTTACCAACTGATAGCAGAGCCAGCAAAACCAACCACATCCAGACCGTGACACTACCTCAAAATGGCACAGACGTATCTACATAGCTCAAACGTGGCTCAGACGAGTCCATTCATTTGCTTTTCAATCACAATAGGCTAATGAAGTCGGAGTTCAAACAGAGCTGATAATTATAGCTGAATATAAAAGTACCAAAGTCACACATGTTGGTAGATTCAATACCCAAACAACTTCCAGGAATAAAAGTGTAAAGATTCTTCCAGCATTAGAATTAAGCATACATCATACACCACAGCAGAAGTAAAAAGCATGAATGGGAATTCCTGAGGTTTTGGTTTTATTTTTATTAACAAGCACCAAAAAAGGGAATATTTTGGTATAAAAATGGGATTTTTTGAAAGAACAAAATCCACTTAGCTTCAATCAATCAGATTTGATTTGCACATTTAAAAAAAAACCTCCTAAGAACAGTTCACCTGTACCTTATTATCCTCACCTGCCACTAAAATCTTTTATTTCCAAATTCACTCATCACACTAGGAGAAAATATAGCAGATCAGAAACAGACTGCTAGCACTTATTATTCCACCACAAAACAGGATCTCCGTTTCTCTCTGTGGATTCTCAATACATGGAAAACAAGCAGTAGAGTGGAATCCAGAGAGACTTGAAGCTCTCAGAATTGCAGTTTATCTATTCTAATGACCTCTGCTGCTAAAATTATTTTTCCATTTATTGACAAGCATATGAAAACACGTTTCAGACAAACATGTTGCTTAACAATATTAGCAAAAAAAAAAAAGCCACATCCGCTGCTCACCTTGCTTTTATTTGGCTTTTTCTAGCAGCTGCCTCACTAGCTGTCATGGGTTCAGGAAGAGTTGAAGGGACAGGAGAATTCTTGGGAAAAATAAATTTGAATAAATTAAAAAAACGAAATCCTGAAAGAAAAAAATCATTACTTATTGAAGAGGAATATTTGGGTTCAAGTTTTTCATGTTACAAGGCTTCATGCAGAACTCACTCACATGGCTGTAGATTAAAAGTGTTTTAATTTAACAGTATCTCTATGTTCTCTCATCTGTTGCAAAAGCAAAACAAAAACATTACTGGTCTGACCGTTTTGTCAACTACTTCACTTCATTTACACACTACCAACAAAACAGGAAAACATTTTCTCCAAATGTTTTCTTGTAACTGCACAGAAGAGAGACTTAGTTTAGCCTCAAGTTCAAGAGCTAAAACAACGCCTAACCTTTGAATGAAACAAGAATAGTTTTTTAGTCCACTCAGCTCTTCCACCCCAACACAAGTTCCACAAAACCACGCAGCATCTAACCTTCTACGGTCCTTTAACTTACCCCTATCTCAGGCAGATTTCCGAATTAATTACTTTTCACCTAAACCACATTTAACCAAGGAAAATGGCAATTTTGGGGGAGGGAGGGGGAAGATGATCTCTACTCATGCACTACCTCCTTACGTACAGTCAAGAACGCAAATCTAAATCTGGTCCCAAACAGTCGAGACAGAGTTACCAATTATCAAATACTGCTTCTGAAGACTACCATCAGTACTGGAATTGGCCAAGAGTCTAGGAAAGACAGAGGCATACTTCCAACTTTCCCTTGAAAAAACAAGCTGCTGTCAAAGACAGTATACTGCACTCAGCCAGCCTCTCTTCTAGCCTGCAACAGTCCAATATCTAAATATCCAATTAGATTGGATATTTGGAAAAAATTCTTCACGGAAAGGGTGGTCAAGCATTGGAACAGGCTGCCCAGAGAGGTGGGGGAGTCCCCATCCCTGGAGGTGTTCAAAAAAACGGGCAGAGGTGGCACTTGGGGACATGGTTCGGTCTAGTCTACCCTTGACTGGTTTAGAGTGGACTTGGTAGTGTAGGTTAATGGTTGGGCTGGATGATCTTAAAGGTCTTTTCCAACCTAAACAATTCTATGATTCTAGGCATTCTTACATCCTCACAAAACTTCGAGGGGGAGGGTCAGGGGTGTCCACGTGCACATTTTTGTGCCGCTTCTCTTTTAAGGCAGATGTGCGTGCCAGAGGGGCAAGCACCGCCAGAGAAAATGAACAGCAACAGGGCACAGACTGCTGCTCTTACTGCTGTTTTAACACTCCAGGGGACAAAACACACACACAAACCAGCTTCACTTTGTAAGAATACTCCAGGCATCGTTACTTTTCTATGTCTGTCACGGGGCAAAGGGCCAAGTAAGCAGGCATTTCCTATCTGCAGGGGAAAAATTAAAAAATCCAAACCCAGACATATTCGAGTCACCCGAGCGAGGCGATACTACTCCTCCAATGAGTAACATAGTAAATTCCCAAATTATGTTATGTCAAGCTAAAGTTATATACTTGCTCATATAGAAAGAAAAAGCATTCGATGGGAAGCAGTTATTGCACCTCCTAATCACAGGCTACAACTGCATAATGCAAAACCATTCAAGCCACTTGAAGTTTAGCCTTTACCTACAAACAGTAAGCCCTACAACGTTTTCTGATTTTTTTTAATTTTTTTTTTTACCTAAGTTTCCAAAAAGCACCACTCACATTTACTGACTGCCTTCTGCTGTAAGGACCAAGGATAAAGGAATTCCAAGGTATCTCAGTAAGTTCACTCATCTGCCTCTGAAGGCAGAGTTCACTATACTTGATATTTATTCCAAAATCAATTTTGAGATGGATTTTTCCTGACACCTATCTTGAGAATCACTTTATAATACTGAACATTACTGATGTGCCCTCAAATTCCATTGCACAGTAACTAGATCTGTGAACAAGATGATCTTTATTATGAGCTAATATTGCATGTATGCAATAGCAATTTGAAGTGTACTCTGCTCTGTGTTTTAAATTTAGGCACAAGGTTCATGAAGAAACTGAAATAATCTCTCTCAGCAGATTTGACAGACTTTTCTCAATGCTACCTACAAAATACAGTAAAAACAAGGAAAAAATTAAAGACTACTTACATTAATATTAGACACTGGACAATCTTTTTTGGCAAGTTTAAAGGCAAAGTAAGATACTTGAAAGATATCAGGTCTTCGTTCTTGATCAGGTTCAAGCATATATCCTGCAAAAATTGATAAGACCAAGTTATCACTGTTGGATATCAAAAAGCCTGTTGAGACAGCATGCTACCAGCCAGAAATTCAGCAGCTCTGCAAAATGATCTTACCCCAGAAACAGTCATTTTTATTGTTATGTTGTTGTTTGGGTTTGGGTTTTTTTTAATACTTTTTGTCAAGTCAAATAGTTTCTAGGGTCAACTATAACCGGAGAAGATGTATGCTGTTTGATACTCTGACACTCGGTCGTAGAAAGGGTAGCTAAAGTGATTGAGTAATTAGTAACTTCAGAGAGAAACAACATAAAACCAACTCATAGTACTAGAATTTTCTAGGCTTAATACAAAATTCGGTGTAGCTAACAGAAGATTCAGATATAACATCTAACTGCATCAGGCTATGGTTCTACATCATTTTTTCTCTTGCAGCTTTAGTTGGCTAGGCACACTTTAGTATATTAAAAATATAGAGAGAGAGAGAGTTCCATGGACAAAAAGGACTTTTTCCTTACAAGACACAGAATTTCTGATGTCCCTCTAGACAGATCTTACAGTTCTACTCAAAGCCATTATTTCATGGCCAATACAGTTCACATCAAGTTTTACTTTTTAATGGGTTTTACAAAATAAGGCAGATTTAAATTAACAGTGACAGCACCATTAAGTGGAAACAGAACACTTACAAAGTGACTCCTACCACTTGATTCTGAAATATCAGATTTATCAGGTGGAGAATGTTCAGCTTGTCGTTTCCTACCCCACACACCTCATAAAAGAGCTGAGATGAAGCCAAAAGTCCCTGAAGTACCTTTTATGACCAACTGCAGCTTTTTTTGGCTTCCATTCCAAATGGAAAGAAGGGACATTTGCATTATGACATTCTTCCCCACCCACATATATTCCATGCCAGTAATGCTCATCTTGGCACAGCAGTTCATCAAGTCTTAATAAATCAGCATTCATACTTTTAAGGAGACAGGATTAAAACCTGTACTCTTCTAAAAGTAGCACTGTGACACAGAGAACAGTATTTAATCACTTGAAAATCAATCTCATTTTGTCAGTTACTAAGTACTTGCACAAGGTAAACGCTTACCGTGGTAACTGCTATTTCTCAATTATGAATGTGTGCTCAAACAAGTGGTTTGGATTTTGTATTTCGTATTACATAGAAGCATAAACTATGTGATCAACACATTCATAACTTCAAAATAAATTTTAAGAGCTCCTACTTAAACTTTCTGAATTTTTCAGATTCTGTCAGTTGCAGTCTTTTGAGTTAACCTGCTTGAAAACAAATCCAAGAGAAAATACTCATTATTACTACAAATATTAGAACCTGTATCTCTGTATTTGGATAATAGACTAATCGCTAGCCTCAGAGCTTGCTGCCCAAAAGGTTCCTCCATACTCTTTGTGCTTTCAGAGTTCATGTCTGACAATTTGGGTTGCACAAACTTTATCAGATTTTTTGTTCTGTTATAAACCACGAAACTACTATAAAATTCCCCACAGTGCAATTCATCTCAGTACTTTTATGGTTCTAAACTTGCACTTGAAATTCATCTAAGCACAACTGTCCAACTTGGATAAAAAAAATTACTGTTATCGGTCTGACATTCCACAGAAAATACACACTTAAGAGCAAAAATAAACTATGAATCAATTAAGAGCTATTCTTTCCATTCCCCTTATCCCTTTGTGGTTTATGGCCACCTAAGGAAAAAAGAAAAATCATCCACGCCTCCCAAAGAAACCAAAAAGTTCCTTTAACTCCAACAAAGCTCTTCCGAGCCGAGAGGTACAATCTCATCTGGCAGGTCTTCGCACTGTTTCATTCTGTTTCAATTCTGAAGTTATCATCAACTCATCCATTACATGCCCAGAATACAGTAGCTCATTTTAACTTGTCAGCCATCCAGGAGGACGACTTGTTTGTTTTTCATTCACCTGGCTCGCCTGCAGCACCATTTCAAAGAAGATACCTCTGTGTTTCTAAAATTCCCCTCCAGGCCAGCACCTCAGCTCTGCAGCCTGCGGCACAGTCCTCCGTTGAGCAAAGGGATAAGCAAAGGGATAGGGCAAGTGCAGGAGTTCCAAGACAGGTGGTAGCCAAGAGCAACTCCCACGGTTCACTCAAAAACCCAGCCAGTCTGCACCACCCATCCAAGTCACCCGCCTACATTAGCGGGATCTTCTGTGTTTTATTTGATTTACAAGGCAAAAGAACTGGTGTGCTGCCCAGATACTTACTTATCAAACAGTGTATACTATGAGAGTATCGGGAATTGTCCGGAATGGTAAAGCTTCCATCGCAAATAGCAACTTGACTTTCTCCAAAGGGAAGTGAAAAGAAACAAAGTTTATACAGCAAGCAGCCAAGTGCCTGTAAAAAACAAATACAGGCACTGTAAAGGGATGAGAGCAAGCCTCTTACACAATAAAGCAGCACCAACAAGAAACAAATTGCATCCCAGCTACAGCCGATGCTTAGACTGTCATGTAGAAGCTGCATTACGACTGTTGATGTGACAAGCCGATAGATAAAGCAGCTCTAAAAACGCCTTCTTTCCCACCGACTCCCATGTTCGACAACGAACTACCAAAATCAGAGCATACCCCGAGAGCTGCATTCACATTGTCACATCACCCAGAGATACCACTAGCGTTTCCGCTAAATTTATTTACTTCATTGCACATCACCTATTACAACCACCTATCCTTATCATGCTACCAACAGGTTTCCACGAGAAGTCACTGGTGACTATCAAGCAGCCACCTGAGCTGACAAAAAGGAAAAAAATTACACATCATGTCCCTCAACACAAAATGATCATCACACAAAGCATGCATTTTATTTACAGAAGACATAACTACCAAAGATACCTCTACTACCCTCTGCATTGTTATAGCTGCATGATACAGTTCACTTTCAAAGAATCAGTTTCTCAGTCAGTGCTGCTTTTAACTCCCCCCCCGACACATCTTAATTAGTTCCATATTTCGTAGTACCTGATTTTTTGCTTACCCAGATATCTGCCTTGGTAGTAATTGGTTTTCCTCCATAAAGATTGATCATTTCGGGAGCTCGGTACGATAGCGTTGTATACCTAGCAGTATATAATTAAAAGAGGACATAGATGAAAAGCAGGCCTCAGAACTTGAAGCATCTTTTCCTGCATCTGCCATGCACACGCCATTCACACCCAAGTTTCAGATACGCGCCTGGAATTGTCTTAATGCAAGTCATTTACTGCATTTGCTGCAACACAGAGAATATTTGGAGTAGCAACATAAAATTATCATACACAAGACTAAGCATTAAGTCAGCTGAAATTTGCTTTTAATGTTATTTCTGCAGCACATGTACTTTTGCAAGAGTCACTCAGCTTAAATACCGCAATAACCCACCATTTCAAGGATGTAACGTACGAGTCCTACAAGAGTATTCCCTATGGCATACTGAAACATACAGAATGGGGACTTCAAAAAAGTAACATCTCAAAAAAATTACTAAACTGGTAACAAAAGTATTTTTCTGAGCTGGGGAAAAAAAAAAAACCAGAAAAAACCAACAAGCCCTGTATCACTTGGTAATTTGAGAACAAGTAGCCTGTATTTATTCCTCTGCAGTGGTTAGCCTGAAGGGGCAAAACCAAACCAATACATGTTTTCAAGAGCATGCCTGTAGTAAAAGTTAAAATACTTTTCTGATCAGTCTTAGGAGAATGAATATGGGCCCTACTCTATAAACAGGGCTGTACATAAAACCATTCCAGTGTTTATTTACATCAGTTCTTTTGCTCTCCTAATGTTAGCTGTATTAAAATAGCACAAATTCAAAATATCGAACTCCTGAAATGGCCAGTAGCCAGACATATATTTTTGAACCATTCAATTTCAAAACAGCATGCTTTTTTCCAACAGTTTTATTCTTAAGGGTCTCAGTTTTGCAAAAACAATCTGCGAATAAATGGAAGAAATCTATGTTACCAAGTAGTTCCACTGTTTTCCTATATTTATGTCAACGTTTGTTCCAATTCAACCGTTAAGTCCGACTCGTATTAATAAGATACATGCACACTGCACAACTGAGTTGCCCAGCAACACAATCATTACTTACAACAGGCCACTTAAGTGAACTTACTTTTTAATTTCTTCTTCAACCACGTTAACACCATCTTTTTGAGGATTAAGGTATTTGTTAGTGGCACTGCCGAAATCACAGAGAACATAGTTCCCGCTATCGTTTAACAATATATTCTCCACCTTCAAAGGAAATCAACACACAGAAACATTAGATGAAAATAACAGCATTAATTTCCAAGCTAACAGCTACCACGCGTTCTCACACACAAACAGGAAAGTTCTCAGAAAAACCACTTAATAAACTTGGCATTAGCAGTAACTGATGTCTTACTGTCTAGTCTCTCTGTTTAGAGCTCCAACAACAGCAAGTGCTGCCCTAACTAGAACTCAGTCGTAGTGAAATGCCTCCTATATTCTCAATCCTTTTTAAGTAGATCATTGATTTTAACCTAGGTGTTCCTTTTTATTAAGTTCATACCTTTAGATCCCGGTGAACTATAGGTGTTTTGCACTGATGCAACCGGGCAACAGCTTCACAGGTATCACAAAATATTCTCATTACTTCTGACTCAGTAAAGCCTGTCTGCAGACGCCGATTCATCTGATTCACAACTTGCCCAGCTAAAGAAACAACGAGGTTTTTTGGGTTTTTTTTTTTTTAGTAATTACTATCATGTACAGAAGTAAAGACTTATTTATATGCAAATAGTCCACAAATAAGACGCAAGAAAGATTTCCACAGTCACTGTATTTATATAAAACAAACCCAGTTTTCCAAACGCATGCTCTTGTATCATCCTAGACAGAAAAATCACTGTCTCAAATGAAAGATAAATCCCTGTGACTGAAACAAGTTTGGGACGAATTGTCATCAACAAAGAAGCATCCATCACAAAAAGATGTTCTCTCAAAAGCATCTCTTGCGTTTAGATCCATAGCCAAAACCCTGCCAGCCAAGCCAGTTCAATATAATTCACATTCTAGACACCCTCTCTCTTCGTCTTTCTGGGAGATAAAGAAGGAAAAAAAAAAACCCAAGAAAAAGAAAATAAAAAAAGAAAAAAATAGAGCCCTAAACACACCCTTTGAGAAAGGCCTCACTTAACGTCTTCATAGGTTTCTTTCTAAGATCGGGAATCATTATTTCCCTGTTTCTTTAAGTAATTTTAGCAGATAATACTAGGCTCTTCCTACCACAATGTTCACTTAACACTAAAAAATGAAGCAAGACTCAACCTCTGTAGGGTATTGGTGAGCATTCCATTGAAACAAGGATGCTTTGAATGAGAGAAGCGTAACACTGTCAAGTCCTCTGACAGCTGACATTGACCTGGCAGTTACCGTTATAATTAAGGAAAGAGTGCTCCCAAGAGGGAGTCAGGAGCCGGCTCCCACAAGAGTACAGAAATTCACCCATACGATCAGGATAGAGGGCCCAAAGTTGTCTCCTTATTTCCCTCCCCACAACAAACATCAAGACTGCCTTTGGCTCCTTATGGTACAGATTGCACAAGCTGTAACATTTGCTGCTTCTACTGCCAAGTAAAACCAATGTAAACCTCAACTGAAAGTATTCTTCGAGCATTACAGATAATAGGGAGGGTTTTCTTTCTAGTCTAGAAAGATTCACTTTGTACTTGTAGCACTTGTTCTAATATCATCACCTATTTGGGTTAACCACCACCTCGTATTACGGGGTCAATGCCTAGTTACCCTAAATTTTAGATTAACTTCAGAAGTTAAACTCAATGGCAAGTTTATTCCAATGCATGTGTGAGGTGGGGAAAAAAATAATATAGAAACTAACTGGTTTTACATATTGTTTGAAACAAAGTTACATTATAAAGCAGGACCACAGGATTTTTTTTTTTGGCCAACATTATCAACTAAGTGTGCTATGCTCTTTTATAACAAGTTTTCTGTCAGGTAACAATACTGAAGATGCTTTATTGTTATCTAAAACAAAAATAGCAGAGGGAGAACAGCAGTAAAAAGCTTGCCAGTCTTTCCGGTCAGATTATGTTCTAGCTACACATGATTAGCACAAACAGCAGAATAGAACATTTTCACGTTATGCTTATACAAACAATTTCCCCATTTCTCATCATACTTAATTACTAAGCCGTGTGACACTGACTTTTACGTTTTCTTAGCGTTCAACAGCTCAGTGCCTCAACAGCAACAACGCCAACAGACTAGCAAAAAGAACTAATTGGACCCCAGCTGTGAGATATATATGTTAACCTCTTACATTAAGGGAACAAGTCTAAGTAAAAATCCCAGGTGATCAATGCAAATATTTTCCCTGCATTTACTCTGAAAACCAAGGAGCCGACTCTCACCTCGACAGTACTCCATGAGAATGAGCACCTCCCAGACATTGTCACTTATAGAGTTAACAGCGCAGTCCAAATAGCTCACGATATTCTTGTGCCCAGATAACTCTTTCTGAAAAACAAAATGCACGTTACACTTCAGCACAGAAAAATTTAAACAAATAAAAGATACTACACGTTTTCAGACAACCATTTATGATTTCAAGTTAAGTCAGCCCCTGTCCTACATTCACTACTCTTGAGGAAGTACCACAAACACACAACGTAAGCTCATTGCTGCCAGCAACGTCAGAGTGACTGCAACATATCAAACACAACGCAATTACTACTCAGGACAGGACATTGAGGTGCTACTTGTTGGCCAGTGCAAACACATCCAGACTGTTGCAATCCAAAACAACGATGTGAAGTAGTAATAGCTAGAGCCGTGATATGTAGGAGATAGGGAAGAGCCAAGCTACTCGTGCCCATCGTACGCGAAACTGAAAAACAGTCTCTCACAGTTATTAAAAAGGTAACTAGAAAAAAGCCACAACTGTTGCAGTCTGAACTATTACAAAGTCATACAAAGTTATTACAGACACACAACTGAAGGTGTCCCTGAGGAAAAAGAAAAAAACCCAACAACTTTTAAGAGCTATTTTACATGCAGAATTAAGCAATGATTTTTTCACATCTGACTACACAAACATTGTCATCTTACAACAGAGTTGCTGCCTATAAGAGACCTTAAGGTTAACGTAAAAGTACCTTCTTCTGTCAGATAATTAAATAGGTGCTGCTATGATTAGAACACGTGTCAGCTAGAAGCGTATGGAGATGGAGATAAATAGTCTTCATCGTATCTGCTGCAAGGCCATGTAATAGATTCTCTTGTGCAGCCAGCGACTAGGTTTTTTTCCTTACATTTTTTAACCTGTCCAGTAACGATAAACCCAATCTTGCCTGACTACACCTTCTAGTTTCTCCTTATTTGCTAGTCATCTGCTGAAAACCAACAGAAATTGATGACGTAGGGGGAGTTCAGCCCCACTTGCACCAGTTACCTCAACACCGGACTGCAGCTTCAAGCACGTGCTTGTGCCTGCTCAGGATGACAAGACCTGTGGAAGCCACCAGCAGCATCGTTCAGTTAAGAGAGCTGTGGCACACAGAGGCCTCGAGAAGTTAAGTTACTGCTGCAGAATCGGAAGAAATTACTTTTGGTTGGGAAGCAGATGTACTGACCAAATTGACTATGGTATCAAATACAACTTTTAGAATTGCTTTACAAGTTTATTACACACCAACCCTAAACTGAGCATTAGTTTATGAAACTAACAGTGCAAAATCAGGACCGGCAGGTCTAAAAAAAAAGGTGGTCTAGAAGCGATTGCCATTGTAGAGACATTTGGTGTACGTATATGACAAATGAATACATTCTCCAGTGAGATATAATGGACTTCTTACCATAATTGTTATTTCTCTCTTGCATATGTTGAGGTCCGGCACATTATTAACATACATTCGTTTCAGTGCACACCGTATCCCACCATGGGTACGTACCAGAAACACAGTTGAGAAGCCACCTGGAAGAAAACATTACAAGCAAATGAAGCTACTTCAGTTTTTCTTATTCCTCTAGCCAACATCACTACACACTAAGAAATGAACACGGAAGTCTGCATCAGTCGCTGAGTGAGGAACCAACACTTCAAAAGTTATAAACTTTTGCTACCTTAATCCGTTTCACATAGGTGAAGTATTCTTGACAAAAACATAAGGATCTTACTATTTTGTTGCAACATTAAACGAAACTATTTGAAAAACATTTTCACATTCAAATTTATAACCTTTAGTGCAAACTGTGCGTATTCAGGTATCAACCCTGAAGTACTTTCAGAGTCATCCAGAAACCTGAACAAAACCAAGGTATCCTCCAGATCTTCACAATTTCTTATCCCCCAGTACTTGATAAAGGTTGAGTTTTCATACCCTAAACTTACATTTTAAAACATAAAAATTAAAATACTAAGCAAAGACATCTTGAGAGATACTGAAGAAGTCATGCAACTTTTCAGCATAGCCTGAAGACAGCTAGAACCTCCCTGCAATCACAGACCGTGGAAGCAATCTTCTTTTAAGTAGTGTTTTTATTTCAAGCCATACTGAGTACACAATTAAGAAGTAAACATTTTCTTACAACTAGTCCAATCAGGACCATTCTCAGTCCAACAGCAGCATGAGCTGCGAGCCATATACTCGAGCCCACCTCCCCGTTTCCCAGCATGAGGTTTTTCTTTTTCTCTTCACAGGAATTACACACGGAAGCAAAGCAAAACAGCCTACACAAAGTACTTCCAAACGCTCAGGCAAACCAAAGGGAAAAAACACCGCTCTCCTGTTTTATCTGTCTTCTATTAGTCTTAACTACTGCTCAAGCCTCAAGCGGATTACATTAGCATCACCTCCAGGTTGACATGCACAGCTTTCCCACAGTTTTAGGAAATGTGCCTCATAGAAGAGCTCGTGTCAGTCCAGGCTTCCCTTAATTAACTGCTGTCTGATGGTAAGCCAGCTATTACCATGGGAACTTTCAACTAGTGCAAAAAAATCAGGTATACGATCAGGACAGAAATACGTAAAGTAAAAAGATTAACTACTCTGATAATCAGGCAGCCAATCGAAATGCACGCGTTCCATGTTCCCTGATATAATCTGCAAGCAGCGTTTATTAAGAATAATGCACCTCATTTGATAAAGTCTCATGTGCTTGAACAAACACGCACATGATAATTTACAATTGAAGAAGTTAAGTTTCATTAGGAAATTTTCTTGAAGATTAAATAGCTATTATTTTTTAAGTTAATTGCTCATTTAGCCGAATGAGAATGCTACGCTGTCAAAACAGAATTACTGCCAATTTTAATACAACAGCCTAAGTTCTGCAGAATTATTATACTTCACCTAGTTTACATAGGGCCTTCCCAAAACATTAACAGGACACCGGCTCTTAAGTTACTCAAGTTCTAATGCCAAGCTCCAGCTGGGGCTGAAATGATCCTATAGGGCTCCCCGAATACCAGCCTGGGGAATTACATAGAAGAGATGTGCAGACCTTCGTTAGTGGAATATTTTTTGTACTATCCTCTCAATAACAAGAGGCTTCTTTTTTAAGCACCAATACTTGGCCAAAAATATAAAGCAATACTCAGGTAAAGCACAAAAGTCTAGCGATTAGAAGACCAAAATCACTTCTTGTCTTTTTAACCAGTTTTATAGCCTTTATATTTTCTATAACTAGGAGGACAAAAACAAAATGCAAGATTTCAAAGTTCCCTGAGAATCGTTTTTATGTAACCAGAGCAGACAGCACTGGGTAAAAACAATCGCTATAAAGTAGCAAAAACAATCTAAATGCTCAGACAACTGCTCTTCTTGCCGTTAGGTGGCAATATTAACTAATACTTGAATCCTGAAAGAGCCATAAAAGCAGACCTATTCCCCGCTTGGCCAAGGAGTAGATAAGTGACCTGGAATGGTTTTCCATTAGTAAATACCACCACTATAGAAGTCTTTGCATCAAAGAGCCAAGTGGCATAACTCTGAACAAAACCTGAGTAAGTATATTAATATTTACAGGAAAATTAATAGCCACCAATGTTCTGGGAATCTTTATCCAGCAAAACCCCGAACCATTACAGTTTAAACCTTTTAATTCATTTCTGATGTTAAACTTCTCACTGAATGCACCGAAGCAAGCAATAGGGAGCGCTGCAAACATTCATGAAAACTCTGACTGAACACTGCTGGCCGTGGGCAGGGCAAGGAGGTGGGTACAGCTATGGCCTCGTCCTGTACAGAAACACAACCAGAAATAATGAGTAGCTGCTTCGCCCAGAGACTCAAGATTGCAGGCCGCACAGAACTACGCTTCCCACATCCGTCAGCGTAGGAGCTGGCATTTCACCAACATTTTCAAAAGCTGAAAAGATTTTCTATTATCTCACATCACTGAAGACAGAAAATACACTCTGTTTTCCGTAACACAATGCATCCAAAAAAGCTTAAAAACAAAACCATCGTAAGCTATGGCACATAAAGTTGCCAAGGAAGTTCCAGATGTTAAGCCGCTATCTTCTCTACCCACTTCCAATTCTTTATCACCCATCATGACAATTCTGATTGCCGCCTTGAATTCCTAATACGGTCAAGTCACAACTCCCCCACAGTATCCCACAAGTACCTCCCCATCTTCCCACACACAAGAAATACCACAGCGTGCTGCAGTTGGGCCCCAAACAAGTATGCAGGCACTAGCTGACTACCACATATCCTTCACCTACGGGGCAACGAGCGACAGCTTGCTTGGAGGCCTTTCCATCAAAAAGCAACATAACTTTGGGTGGTCTTATTGACAAGGGCACCAAAATTTACAGTACCTTTGTTTGAAAAATGCCAGAAAAGGCACAGTGGCCAAATGTAATAAAACAGCTTATGTGCTCAGGCTGTCAACACGTTTGGGACTATAATTACATGAACCTCACTGCCCTTAGCCGTTCCAGTATTTAAGTATAGCAAGCCCTTCAGCTTACTTATCAGTAAATAATTTTAGATACTATCTAAAAATTACCATTAACATATTCAAGACAACAGTACATAAGGTTAAAGCAACCAGGCATAGCAGAGTGTAAAGCCACAATCCCATTTTTTCTCCTTTGTGCCACATCCTCAAGAATTAACTCAAATGTAAATTCAGAGGCCCAGAAAAAGCAACTAAGGAAACCATAGGGCCGATACCACAGTCAGCACTCGAGACCTGAATCATAGAATCACAGAATCATAGGATCATTTAGGTTTGAAAAGACCTTTAAGATCACCCAGTCCAACCATTAACCTACACTACCAAGTCCACACTAAACCAATCAAGGGTAGACTAGACTAAGACTAGAGGTTGTAGTGATGTGGGTGTTGGTCTCTTCTCCCACATAGTTAGCGATAGGATGAGAGGAAATGGCCTCAAGCTGTGCCAGGGGAGGTTTAGGTTGGAAATTAGGAAAAATTTCTTTACAGAAAGGGTGGTCAAGAATTGGAACAGGCTGCCCAGAGAGGTGGTGGAGTCACCATCCCTGGAAGCGTTCAAAAAACGGGCAGAGGTGGCACTTGGGGACATGGTTCAGTCTGGTCTACCCTTGACTGGTTTAGTGTGGACTTGGTAGTGTAGATTAGTGGTTGGGCTGGATGATCTTAAAGGTCTTTTCCAACCTAAACGATTCTATGATTCTGTGAAACCATGTCCTGAAGCACCACATGGGATTAACTGCAGTTCTGAAGAGTCATATGCAAAGCGAAGAAAAGTATCATTTCGCATGATGACAGCGGCACTGCATTTATCCAGCCTGTACTGGCCCACATCAACTTGGCAAGAACATCCCACAGCCTCGCTGCTGAGTGTAAATCAATTGGGCACCACATCTGTGAGCCTCACAGCCAAGACTCATCTCTTACTCTCAGACATTGCCACAAAGAGCTAACAAGATGCTATTTTCTCCTCAAAATGCACACAGCCTTTTCATTGTGTACTGTACCGTTAGAATCAAACTACCTCCATCCCCTTTCCCAGACTTGGGACTTTGTGCTGGTGTTGCCTAGAAGAGAGTTGAATGTCTTTGTAGTAGTTTGTATGAGGCTACATTTGAGATCTGTCCTGCAAACAGCGTTGATAACACAGGGATGCTTTCCTTACGGCTGAGCAGCGCTCCCGCAGAGCCAAGGGCTTTGCTGCTGCTCACCCAGCCCAGCAGCGAGCAGGCTGGGGGGCACGAGAAGCTGGGGGGGACACGGCCGGGACAGCTGACCCCGACTGACCCCAGGGATATCCCACACCGTATGGCATCAGGCTCAGCAAAGTGAAGCTGGGGGAAGAAGAAGGAAGGGGGAGACATGCGGAGTGATGACATTTGTCTTCCCAAGTCACCGTTATGCATGATACAGCCCTGTTTTCCCGCAGATAGCTAAACACCTGCCTGCCAATGGGAAGTAACAAATTAATTCCCCATTTTGCTTTGCTTGCATCACAGCTTTTGCTTCGCCTATTTAACTGCCTTTATCTCAACCTACCAGTTTTCTCACTTTTGCCCTTTTGACTCCCTCCCTGTCCCACCAGGGGTGAGTGACCGAGCAGCTGCGCAGGGCTGAGCTGCCGTCCAGGGTTAAACCACAGAAGACTTGTAGGAGCAGAATCTCTTACAGTCTTTTATTTCCATCAAACTCATCTGAGACTTAAATACTCCAAAGTTACACAGGATAGTCACATTGCACAAGTCGCTTATCCTTGAAATACTCGCTAAAAAGCCTTTCTGTAGCATCTACAGTTATGTAAATCAGTAGATACTTAGCCAAATTAGAACCCTGAAGCTTTGATAGATAAACTCATTACAAAGCTCAGCAAGTTGAAATTCACGCCTCTTTCTTACCTTGAACAGTCATTTCGTTCCTCTTAACCATCCACTTTTGGAATCTTATTAACAAGCTAACTAGCAGTTTCACTTTTTTGCTTTTTTTTTTTAAAAACGAAACTCTACCTCAGCCACATTTTATAGTCTCTTTTTTTTTTCTTCTGCATATTGAAGGTCAACCCTGAAAAATTTTACCAGCCTCAACACTCTATTTATGCTTTACCATGTTACATTCCTGAAACTCCAACAGGAAACAGTGTAGCTGTCAGAATTCAAAATATCCAATTTGCTTACTCAGGTAGAACAAAATAAGGCTGAAGAATCTTCCAGGACTTTCACATCTTTCAGACTGCTGGCAGCTGTTTTGTAAGACAGGCTAGAAGAATATCAACAAAGATATTCTGAACCAAGTTATGCGTAGTTTAGATATACAGGCAGTAAGATTTTTTTTCATATACCATTAAAAGACATAGAAGCACCAACTGCTGTTCATCTAACTGGTGAACTACTCAACTATATACACAAATCTCAAACAGTACAGAACTTCATGCGCACAAGGATTTTATCTAAATAGCAACACGCAATAACCAGTACCCACACCTGTAAATGCTCAGCCAGGAATGGTAGTTACTACAGTCACTCTCACAAAGCCAGCAAGGTGTAAAAGTTTCCCTACCAATGCATTAAAAGACATCTGTTATGGAGAGGTGGCCGAGTTCTAACATCCATTTCCATTTAGACACAAATAAATACTCAAAGATAAGTTTTTATAAATCTAATCGTTACATAAAAGTGTGTTTTCAGATGTGGTATTTACATCCAGTTTTCCTGTACATTTCAGAAACTTAAAATGAATGAAGAAATCCATGTGGGAAGCAACAGATCCTACTTGTTCCTATGTACCTACACAATCTGGACAATTATGTGTTTAATAACTTCCTCAACAACTAAATATAATCTTGAGATTAAAAAAAAATTAAGGACAGTTTTTCAAAAACCTAATCCTTCGAGCTGTGAGCCCTAAGAGGGGCTGGAAGGCCAACATGACTGCCTCCATCACGGCACAGTTCCAGAACTGGCTTTACAGTCGTTATGTCACGTTGTTCTTAATGAACAGGAATATCCTAGAGGATAGTTTATTTCTAATTTGAAGCCAGTTCACAAGTTCGGCTCTCAGCTTCCTATGACCTTGGCCAGCGAGATGGCCTTGTGTCCTTCTCTCCGCAAAGCTGGATAAGCTGTTTGAAGTGCAAATTATTTTCCAGTGACCCACACATACGCTGCTAACCTTTTTTTTCTCCCCCTTAACAATACGATGGCTATCTGTCCACACGCTAGTATTCTTTAAAATAGTAGATGTGGGGGTTTTTGCATTTCATATTATCTAACACACAACAAGAATTTAGGTGGCTGCTTCTTTAACAGTACTTTTGCTGTTATCACACTTTGCATCACTTGATGCCTGGATCACTTCGTACATATCTGCTCTCTGTGACTTCTAGAGCCAAGTCATCCACAAGTCTCAAGTGCCTTCCCAAGTCAGGCTGACCTGCAGCCAGAGACACCCTCCTTCACAAGTTACACACCTCCTGAAATTGCATAGCCTTCAGAGCACTACAGTTTGCAAACCCGATGCACACACGTGAACCATTTTATGGACTACAAATCCATTCAAAATACAGAACAATACCGGTCCCTCTCAAAACAGCAGCATGAATGCCCTGCAGCTAGGCTCCAAGCAATATGAAGGAAGAAAAACCTTTCAAGTCCATAATGAGGGACAGGACTACGGCCTCATTAAATGTTTCAAGCTCATGCTCTTCGCTGGAAGAAAAAAAAAAAAAAAACGAAAACCCCAAAAAACTCCCACACAACTCTGACCTCTATAGCTTTATGAGAAGCACCATCTCATGAAAAAACAGCTCTTAATACCCACAGGCACTTGTGCATAGAGCGCTGGGAAAGGCCCTTTTTCAATAGGTGTTAAGGACGGCATCAACGTGCTATTTTACCAGGAATCTGGAATAAACTCCTTCCCGTCACGGTTGCAGATGAACCCCTGTCAAGAGCTATTTCCTGCAGCTCAGTTGCGATCACATCACACACACAGGGCATTCCTGGAGCTCAGCGAGTACTGTTATGATCCTGATACACCGCTATCATGCCACACAGCCCCCGCTCCCATCCTACGGCTCAGCCTCTCCTCTTGCCGTGTACCGCTACCATGGCCATAACGCCATACATTCCTTGGCATCCTATTAGGATAATTCCAGGGCATCTGTCCAAATTATCAGAAATCCCCTCCCTCCCACAAGAAAGCGAGTCCTTCCTCCAGAGAGGCACTGTCTTCTGTTAGTCAGTACAGATGTTGTATCGCAGGCACATTTATGGGTGCCACAGACTAAAAGCATACACAAGAGATACTGCAGCTTTGCTTAGAGAACACTTATTGACTTCTTCAAGCTAACAGAAATCATATCTATTTGTGACAGCGAACCCTTTAAAAACACACAGAACTCGAACATTTGAATATTTTTAATCAGACTCCAAACACCAGATGATTGTTGAGTAGCTACATATTAACAGAAATTTATAATGCAGTTTCCAAGCCTTATGAAAAGTTTTTGCTCAAGCACTCGTTTTTTGTCAAAACCCCCACAGGGCAAGGAAACCACGTATTACTTTTATTTACACATTTACCTTTTAAAATATTTATATACATCCTCTTGTGTGCCTACAGACATTTGTGTATGTTTTTAGTAAAGCATATTCCACAAGTATCAGTCGTGAACACAAGGCTTCGAGACGCAGCTCCATCCGGAAGAGCAGTTAACAGATGTTGCCTGCAAGCTCAAGAGCTCAGCATTCCCAAAACCAAGAGCAGAAATAGCTCCCTACTTCTAAAATAATCCATTTCTACTCACACGCCTTTTGGAGTTCAATATTTCTGCACTTTATTTTAAGTGTGCAGACAGTGCATTCCAAGGGACATACCATTGTTCCTTTTCCCACTGCCCACACAAATTCCCACTGTGTAACAATCCGAGTATCAAGGCTAGTTTAGACAAGAAGCACTGCTTTCTTTAGACCAGCATCTGCTGTTACGGCAGGGCTGAGAAAATAGCACGTGTGACCCGCATACCAACTGTACACCCCATAAAAAGCAGGTCTGCTACGCATACCTTTACCTGCTAATTGGACTGTTAGCCCTGCCGATGAGCAGGCACTCACATTTTATTTCTCCAAGCACCAACTGCAGTCCAACTTAGCAAAAAGCTTTGACGTAAGCACCTGAGACTACTTAGGGCATCCAAGACACCTCAAGTTACTTAGGTACTCTGGGAAAGATGAATTAAGGTTTGCTATAGATTTTTGTGACAGGTTTTCTCATTTACTAGCACCTATGCACCACACATGCCCAGGTGTCAAACTGGAAAAAAAGAAAAATTACTCTGGTGTTCTTACTGGGAAAGAGAGAAGCAGTTATGTTGCAAAGGAGAGCATACTAATGCCAAATGCACAAATCACTTCATTTTTTAGTCATTTCAAAAATAATTAGATCAATTGGTAGAGTGTGCAGTCATCACCAAAACCCACATACTCCAGTGATGCAAATAGCTACGAGCATTTTTATCATGAAGCAGTAGTAAAGCTTTAACACCAGCAAAGTTCATATACTTAGAGACTTCAACATGTCGACTATATCTTTTCTTAGCACCAAAGATCCCAAAAGCTGGCTACATTTGAAAATATTGACTCTATGGACATTGAAGTGCTACACAACATGCTACAGGAAGCCACCCAGAAATCACAGGAAATCCCCTCACGTCAGGACAGGCAATTGGCAAGAGACACGACGTGGTAGAATACAGAGTGTCCTGGTTTCGGCTGGGATAGAGTTAATTTTCTTCCTAGTAGCTGGCACAGTGCTGTGGTTTGGATTTAGTAGGAGAAGAATGCTGATCACACACTGATGGTTTAGTTGTTGCTCAGCGCTGCTCATGCCAGTCAAGGACTTTACAGCTTCCCCTGCTCTGCCAGGGGCACAAGGAGCTGGGAGGGGGCACAGCCAGAACAGTTGATCCCAACTGCCCCAAGGGCCATTCCATACCATACGGCATCATGGGCAGTATGGAAACTGGGGGGGGTTGGCCGGGGAGCAGCGATCACTGCTCGGGGACTGGCTGGGCATCCATCAGCACAGGGTGGTGAGCAACTGCATTGTGCATCACTTGCTTCGTACATCGTTGTTCTTGTTATTATTTTCCCTTCCTTTTCTGTCCTATTAAAGTGTCTTTATCTCAACCCACAAATTTTATTTTCTTTTTTTTCCCCCCTGATTCTCTCCCCCATCCCACTGGGGAGGGGGGGTTGAGCAAACAGCTGTATGGTGCTTAGCTGCCTGCCGGGTTAAACCACAACAAGAGGAACATTAAAAATATCAGCCCCAAATTGGCATCATCATCTTTTAAAAGCCAAAAAGTATTCCTATGGCATCGACCTCGACAATTTTTTCTCACAGTGGTGAAGTTACTACTCATCAAAAAGCCTAGGCAAGAATTTTTAGCCATTGCCTCTGACAACGCTGTCATTCCCTCCTGGCCCGTAAGGACCAGCAAGGACCCATGAAATAGTCAATGGATAGAGGTATTTCAGCTGTTTGGATGAAGCTCTCTGAATACTGAAAATCCTGTCCTCTGTAAAGCCTTTGCTCTCCTCCCTTCCATCAGGCAACATCCCTCTCACTCAAGGAAAAAAGTATTTAAGACAAACAAACCTAAGGCAAGCGTGTGTTTGTGTAACAGCCACAAACGAAGACACCACTAGTTGGCCTTCTAACAGGCAAGCCTCCACAGAGTCCAGAAGATGTCGTTTTTCTGGCTGCAGTTGGCACTGTGACTTCTTTGTGAGAACATCCCAGAGACAAGCTTGGATCAAGCTTGCACGAGAAGACTTTCTACAGACGCATTTTTAAAATTGTAATTTAATGAGTTATTACAGACTTCAGAACATTCCTTTTCTGTACAGAGCAAACCTGTTGTAGTCGGCTAGAGTCCTACAGCACTATGCTGGATCATCAACTAAATCTACTACAGGCAATTCCCAATTTTAAGTGCAAACATTGTAGTTCCAGATTTAAGCATGTTTTGTCTGACAGCTGGCCAATTGGGATGCTCAAGCTTTGACATAGCCAACAGCAAAAGGAACAAAGCTCAGCATCCTGCATTAAAGGCAATCATGCTACTCACCCTACATGCTTCTCTGAGTATCCAGGTGACTTTCTACCCATAGCTGACTACTGCAATGACAACATGGCTTCTGTGCCATCTTCTGCCTGCCTCACCTATTTTGCTTCTAGAGAAACAAAAAAGTCCCCACCCTATTTCCTAATGCAGATCAATTTGCAAACTATTGGAATTGAACACAGCTACCCAAAAAGACGCGCTTGCAATTCCTGCAATATTCTGTCAAGTTTGAGGAAGATGAAACCACATTGAACAGATGATTTAATGCATGCTCTAAAAAAAAAAAAAAAAAAAGAAAAAAAAAAGGGGCAAGCATTTGATACACCCTGTAAGAGATCTTATGCACTTAAAACATAGTATTTCTTAAGGTAAAACTGATCCCTTCTTTACCCCACACTCTTGTTAGAAGAATTATGAAAAACCTCTCTACAATTCAGTTTTGAATCAAGCTGCCTGAGAATTAGTCACAACCACTGTACTACTTACATGTATTGTTATCACCTCCTCCTGCTATTCACTGGGGGAAAAAAAAGTTCAATTAATTGATTGTGAAGATCAAAATGTTAACCTCTTTTTCACCTACAGATTCTGAAATCACATTATAACAGAAATTACTTGAGAGTATTAAACCAGTCCATTATCTATACTAACAGAAACTGAAAGTAGGAAATTATGGTAAAATTTGGCAACAAGTCACAATCCACTGGGCTTCATTCACAAAGTCAGATCTTAAAGCCCTAGGGCTACACTGTCATGCAGACACTTGCTACTTTAGTTGTTAAAAACAAAATTTAAGTGCCACACAGAGGGAAAGGTACTGTAGGGTTTTTTCTAACAAAAAGAAAGAGAGTTTTCTGCTCACAGAAACAACAGAAGTATTTCTGTTTGAAGAGACTAATCCAGTCTGCTCCCAGCATTGCTGGGGACCAGGCAATACTTCAGCGCAATGCTGAGTTATCAGAGTAATCTTATGCAGTTTACTGTACAAAGGAAGCACAACAATTTCTTTACAGGCACATCAGTAACAAAACCAAACCAGCATTCCTCATGTGAGTGTCCTTTGTACAGGCCTACAAAGTTCTGTCCAGTATTGCTGTTGAGTTTCCCATCCATGGTGCATTACAATACTCATAATTACATCCCTTACTCACTTGGCATTTTTAGAATCTCCCTAGCTGGCATAAACCCGTTCTGGAATTAAAAAAAGACAGAAGATGTAAGTTCAAGAAACACAATCCGCATTTCCAAAGCCAATAAACACTTGTCAAGAGTGACAGCTGTTTGCAGGAGCAAGCAAGCTTTCTCTCCAAGAGACAGAGCTTCACATCACTGACGCTTCCCTTTCCAAACGGTAAGCTTCAAGAACAAATAGAAACCCACACAACAGAACCCTACCAACAAACCTGAATGCTGTATATTTTTTTTTGGTCCAGGTCAAGACTGTTGGTTAAAGATTTATATAAGGGATTATGCTGTGTAATCTAGGCCAGAACAGTTAATTCAATTCCATTTCACCGCGCCATTAAGCGCCCAGTCTCTCAAACTTCAGCATGCTAGACGTATGATGTTACTCAAAAAGTAACCAAGGTGATGCCTTTAGGAAGGATGTGCTTCCTGCCAAACTTTTCACGAGAAAGCTTCTCAACTTCTCCAAGATACTGATAAGACACCTATAATGAGCATCCGCTAGCATGGTTTAAAGAAAGAAAAAAAACCCAAAATGCACAAACCCACACAGCATAAAACTCTTAACAGTAGTTGTATCTTCAACACGTCAAAAGGTTTTTTCCCCCATCCCTCCCAACTTGGTTCATTGAGTTCAGCTCCATCTGTAGTTTACTCTGAACTGAAAACAGAGCGAGTTTGAAAAGCAGGACTACGACATTATCTGTGAATATAGACTAGACAGGAAAATGAAGTTACCCATCCTACAACACTGAGGCTATGATCAATAGAACCCATGAATTCAATTCATTTTAGAGATGGATTTCAAATGTCATTTGCTAAGTCATTTTTAATGCACACAACAGTTATTTTTTTTAAAAACCTTGATTTTAACTCCAATACAATAAACAAGTTTTGAAATAAAATCCAGTTACATAATGGTTAAATCAGTGGGTACAGATACATTATACACGTAGTATGCAGCCGCCACAACTTTCTTGGAACTAAACTCTATTTTCATGCTGAATGGTGACCACTCACAAAAACCCCAAACACCTTTTCTTTAACTAACTCCCATTTCCTCTGTAGTATTTGTTTCGCTTTCCTTGAAATCACTATTTTAATTCTGATTTAAATATGCAAGTGTAAGAACCCAAAGCAGAGAAAGTCAGAGAATGCACGTATAACACCACACATGAATAACTCACCCACTGAATACCACAAAGCTACCACGGCACAGAAACCAGGCAAAGCGTAAGGTTCCCAGCTCCAGCAAAATGGCTAGTTCTACAGCATCTTGGAGAAGTGCCACCTTTCGTTACAACAGAAACAAAAGAGTCACCAGGCCGTGCAGAGATAAACCAAGCAATTCATAATGCTAGAAGCATTTCAGACCAGGGCAGACATCATGGGAAGGTTCTCCAGTTTACTATTTTTCTAAGGCATCGTACACATACTAGTCTACATGGTCTCACTCGCATCTTCACATCCGAGTGTAATCACCAGTGGTAACTCATGGGCCATTTTTCATACGCGGGCATGATCAAAACTGGATTAATTGGGTGGAATTAGTTGTTAAGAATATCTGAAGCTATCAGTATAAGGATTTTCATTATCTCACCTCATCTTCTCTAGCTGTCTGCAAATACTTCTAGATGTTTAAACTCTGAGAATACCAAAGGAGCAGATACAGCCCTATCTGGCACATGAACAAGGGACCAATAAACTTTCTTAAGAACAAAATATCTGAGATTTGACCTGCTTATACCAATAAATAGATTTGAAAAATATTTTAGGTAACAACATTTCCTTGGCACATGAGCAGGGGCAGGCACTTCTTAAAGCTCTATCTGGCAGATGTTGAATGCATTTGAATAGTTCAATTTGCATACAAAACATCTCCTTATTAAGACCACTATCCACATCACTTTTATGCCTGGGATTCGTTCAGTAACAATACTTTCAAACGTCACACTATGACATCTGACGATTTAAAAAGAGACATTAAAACTTCTAAACAGCATGAACAGCTCCATTTTAAATAAAAAAAGCCAGGCTGCAACAGCAACAGGATTCTGAGCATCAAAGTGAAGATTAACAAAATCAGTTAATACCTCTCATACATCTTCTGTGTTTCAAGGCAGAGTCAGTCAACAGCGATAACTCTGAACAAGGCAGTTATTTATTAAACGGACCAGTCTGGAAGTCCGCGTGTTTTTGGGTTAGTCACAAAAAATAAGAACGTTAGGACCCATTTACCACCTAAACCCAAAGACATCCTTCAACAAAAACTTCCTCTTACAAATGCACCTATATAATTCCATGTCAGCTTAACAGAACAGCAAGTCAAGAAGCAAGAAGTAAAATAGTCCATTTGATGGAGACAATCAAACATTCCAAGAAAGCACAAAGCTGGGAAGGTAAGACTGTAAATTCAAATCAAGACTGGAGGAACTTAAAGACTTCTACATGACTAAACCAGATTAGATGCAGCACATGGTGTTTTGTTTTCATGAGTTCCTGTATGGTTACACTGCTTTTAGAACTACCATAGCAATATAAGCTTTCTTTTCTATCTTCTGAGTGTCTAAGGAATCTCTGGATAGCTCATTCTGACAACAAATAATCCTCCTGCTGCTTTCAGGAGTTCTCATTAAGTAAAAGCCAAGTGATACTACATAAGCGATAACTCATCTAAACTGAACTCAAGGTGAAGGTCTCAACTCTACAGACACAGACTGTGCTACTGAGCAATACAGAGACACAGCAGGGCTCCGAAGGATGCAATTACTTCATTTCCTTTTTCTTTCCTCCCCCCAAAGTTTGTTTTCCTTCACATCATGCACAAAACAGAACTGATCACACATCTAACACTGACAGGACAAATTTCATTCATGCTTGCTATTCTTGTCTCACGGAACACACACTATATTCAAGTCAGGTCCTTATACAAGCGCGTCAGAGTAATTAAATACCTTGTATTCTTTAATGATCCATTTGCTCTGTATCTGAGACCGAGTTCAAAATCAAAGTACTAAGAGAAATCACCTTCTCCTGTGTTTACCCCGCTGCAATCCAGAAGAGCACTTGGCTCTCTCAGAGTTCTTAAACAGCACAGACCAAGCCCATGCAATTTAGCAGTTAGACAAAGATTAGCTTCAAATTTAGTTCCTCCATAGCTTGTCTCTCCAAAGAAACAGCACTTTCACATAGTTTCGTGTAAGTATTTTAGTAATTATCCAAAACAAAAAAAGAAAAAAAAAATTGTTTAGCAACAATTTCTCTAAACAAAAGCACATTCAGTTTTTCAATCTACAGGAATGGCAAGAGAACATAAAAACATCATATTAATCACTGACTTTTAAAACTATTTTTTGGTTTTTTAAGAAAAGTGGCAAAATGCTGCAATAACAACTCATTAGAACTGCTACTGAAAGATGCACAGACAGAAATCACAGTCCAAGTAACAAATTAAAACAAAGAGAAATACCATGAGTCAATACAACGGAACAGGAATTAAACCAAGAATTGGACTATTCCATTACTACATAAATCTTCGAAACTTGGGCATGGTAGTTTCAAGGTGCCACACAAACAAATTCATGCATTAAAATAGTGTGCAAGCTTGGAAGAAAGCCCAACATACACATTAGTCCGAATAACAGCTCTTCAGGCCCTGGAATATCAGAATTCCTTTCATAGTTTTGTATATGGCAATCACAGCATAGCATATTACGGAAGCGAAGAGGAAGAAACCATCGCAGAGCCAGGACATTCCAAACTCTACCCACATGTCTTGTACAGACTTGTTGTATGACTTGGGGCAGATCCCTTCATCTTCCTTTGTTTCTCCATCTGCAGAATAATGACTCTCCCTAAGGGCATGTGATGTTCTTCAGATCAATACCAGCTTTGACACCTCTTGAAGAGCAAGACAAAAAATGCTAAGAGGTGTTCACTCTCACATGAGTCTCCATAATCATTTCATCAGTATTTTTACCATTTGCATCAGAAGTAGCAAGGCAGACGTAACGAGAATCAAGGCTAAGAGAAGACTACTGCACCTCCACGGGGAGAACACTGCACATTAGCTAGATTTCAATTCCACAACACAGACTTCATGTTTTGCAACACCTGTGTTCACGTTGCTCAAGAACAAAGCAGCATGTCTTTTGCTACTCAAAACAAATGAAATATTCCCCCTTAATTAAAACAGACCCCTAGGATCAAGTAATTTTTTTTTTTATTTCTAGTTGTCAACTGGTACTTTTCTGTGCGTTTTCCTCCACCCTGCTTCTGTTCAGAGACCCAGTTTCACAACTGACTCCACCCATGTCCAAGACATCCCACTGCTACCAGTGAAAAGTAACTAACCTAGATGAGCATGAGCAAGGAACGCGTGAATCGGAGAAGAGGAAGGGAAAGGTTCCTACCTTCTTAACCAGTAGGCAAACACTCAAGAAACAGAAATCCATTCCCAAGACAACCAGGAAAGCGGGAGAAGAGGAATTCATCTTCCTTCCTTGTCAGCAGCTAGACAACGATGAAGAGGAAAAAAACAGAACCTAGCCCTTCAAGAGAAGAGGGGCTTTCACATTCGCTGCCTAACTTCTTAAGCCAGAGAGGAAAATATAGGACAAGCCACATCCACCGCAGCAGAACGACAGACTGGAGACAACATGACCCGCATCAGTGTACTGCTGCTTAGCATCACTGGGATCTGCAAACTAGCCTCAGCCTTTCAGCTGAAGGTACTAGAAATAGGCAAATATTACCAACATTTCAGGAAGCAGCTGTTTGTCCAGTACATTAACAGCTTTTAAGCTAAATCTATAAAAACACCTGAGGAAAAACTTCCATGCCAAAACAGATGCCTGTAAACCTAACGCTTTCTTAGGAAAAGGACAGCATCTCGAGCAATCCAGCTACAATTAGGTGACTGACCATGTCTGCGTTCCTGGTTAGTCCCAAATGCAGAACAGAATTTGTTTACTAGAACCACATATTATCTGACACTGTTACGCTCCGCATTTTGGCAGGCCGAAAGCATTCATAGTGTCAGTTAACACAGCTCTGCTTACAAACAGCAACTCTTTCGACTGCAGTAACCTACTTACCTAGACTATTACGGGAGCAAAAAATAGCCGCAACAAGTAAAATATAGCCCAGGGTTAAGAAATCAAACAGTTTCGAGAATGAAGACTTAAAAAGAACACTGTAAACCAAAACAACGCCACAGACAAGAAGCACAAACTGATTCCCTCGAACACTTTTCCTCTGTACCCAAGGTGAAATCTGTTTTTCGAGAATTAAGACATTCATCAGACAGTGTGCGTGCACACTTGTACAGCTAAAACAAACAAACATCCACAGCTAGAAAGATGTCTAAGTTCACGCAATTAACATGTATATATTAAAGCATGCTCATTCTTTCCAGATGTGAAAGGCAAGTAAGCCTGTAATTATGCTGCTCTTTAGAGACCCGAGTCCCATCTCCGGCATTAACTTCAGTTCTCCATGCACAGAAGAACTGTACCGATACTTCCATATGGGTAACATACCTGTTAATGACTGACAGCTCTGATATTACGCTAATGAAAGCCCAGAGAAATAAATGCATTCTTCCCCGATTCACTGGTTTCTAGTTAACACCTGTCTGAAAATGAATTCTACTTTTATTAGCTAACCAAGTTTTTCTTTTCTATGTTGACATACAAAATACTGAGATCTAATTAAAAAAAAAAAAAAAAAAAAGAAAAAACCACTTTCAGTTGAACCAACAAAACACACACGCCCAAAGTAAGATCCTGCAAGCTTCTTTTAAAGCCAGGCCAAGTATTTCACAGACAAAACTAATATATCCTCTATTATTATATGCTGCCTTAGCCTTTGAGGGTGTCTGGGAGTCTCACAGTAAAAACATCTGCATGCGTACACCCCCTTTTATGACTACTGTAACATTAGCATACTTTATCGAAACACATCTTCAAGAAAAAAAAGAAAAACCAAGTAGATGGCACATACATTTGTTACATCTGTCTTTCATCAAAGTTTGCCAAAGGAAAGACGGCTTGAATTTGCAGATCGTATTAACACGATACCGCTACAAATCAAGTTGCTTCTCCTATATAACCACCTGACTCTTGGCCACTACCCAGAAACCCAGCTCAGAATTATTAGATTCCAAAGTACTTGCTCAGTATTTAACTAATTTTGGGTACAGAAAAATCATTGAGAAAAACGGAACTATGATGTGCGGTTAACAGAGACGTAATATTACATGTTCATGTACATTCTAATGCAGAAGGGAGCATCCTTAGGAGACGCGACGAATAACAACTTGACAATCCGAGAGCATTAGACCACGCGTCCGTACGAGCTGAACTTGGTCTCCGCTGTACAACAGATACCTTTGCCAGCCTACAGATGTTCCCTAACCTGTAATTTCTCCATCTATCTAAAAGAGGCACACGACAGCTCTGGAGAATTCAGGGAGAGTGACTGTTCTCGCCAAGTACCACCAAAGCTCAGTCAGTACAGTAGTTATCTCGCTAACAAAACTGAAGTTAAAGCATTCCTTTTGTGTGCTACGTTACACAAAAAGGTATTTTTACCTGCATATTCATGTAAGACTAGGATCACACGCAAATACCCAAACTGCTTCCTGGTT